>NC_092214.1:31640899-31658683 GCF_043381705.1 Parasteatoda tepidariorum | reverse complement strand
CTAAAAATTAGAAGATAGTGCAAAAGTCAGGGTTTTAATTAAAAATAAATCAAGACATTACAGAAAAATACTTCTAATTATATGAAAGAATAGTAGACATAGATTGCATATTAATTTCCCAGAAATTTGTAGTAGAAGATTTATGCTATGATTATGACCATTCTCTGTATACTCTTGTAAAGAAAACACTATTCAAAAAATTGCTCCTACCACCTATTTCCAGCCCTTAGAGAGGTACTTAAAATACAAATTGCGCTTTTTACAGAAATTTTAAACAAGGCCATATATTAATGTAACTTTTTCCAGCCTTGTTCAATTTTGAAACGATGCTCGAGTATTATGGCTTATGCTTTATCACACTAACTATAAAATATTTTAACTATTATAAAATCCATTATCCTTACTTATAGATGAGAGACTATGCAAATATATCTAAATATTAATTTAGATCAAAGAGTGATGTTTGTTATAAAATATATTATCCATCTTTGGATCTATAAGCTTGGCATTCAGCATCCAATATAATTAATAATAAAGTAAGGCACACAACTCTAGCTTTCAACTCCCACATATAAGTTAAAAGGCAATGAGCAGCTTTCCAAAACCGATTAGTTCGATAAATGGAAATAAAATGTAACAGTTTCAAAACGTGACTTACGGTTTATGCAGTGTTCTATTTCAGAATTATTAGTAGTAGATCGATAATTTTGATAGACAGTTGTGACGACTTCCATCTTAATGCAGATAGACTAGTGTTACTTTTTTCCCTTTCAAGTCGGCAATTTAATCCTCATTATCTTCACTCGCAGGATGCATTCTGCGATTTTGGACAAATGATGAGCACCATTAAAAGTATCGTTCATTAAGAATATTTATTTCTCGTTTAAAAGTTGCTTCTTCTGTATTTGCCTTCCGGTATTCGTATCTTTGTAATGAACCTGACAATGATACGCCTTTATTTCCGTAATGATACGTTCGACGTAGTTTGCGAAAATACGTACAAAAATGTAGGCAGATACGAAGAAATGGATTGAAGTTTGCTTTTTTTTAAAAATAATTTCGTATAAAACCATCTTAGATTTAGATTTAAATAGTGCGATTATGTTATTCACACGTTGCTGCTTTGATACTCAAAATATGTAACTGTGAAATAATATCATTATTAAAACGTCAATTGTTTAAAAAATTTTAGAATGCATGCCATAGCAATAACCAAAATTATTTAGTTAAGTTATTGCAAATCATTATTTCAGAAAAAAAAAGTTTTTTTTTCAGGGTCCCCAAATAAAGCTACGATAAAAACACCCACACGACTTTCTAACTTTAACAACACACAAAAAATAACTAGTAATTTATTTAATTACCGTTTTATCAACCAAACTAAAACATTGAATCAAAACAGTAAAATAATCATTAAAATGATGGTTAACTCTGAGAAAAATAGTTTCTTGATGTTTTTGCCTATTACTGTTGAATGATGGAGGAAAAAAATAGCGATTATTACCTCCATGGGTAAAACAAATATCCGCGCCAACTAGACTCACCTTATGAAGTCATCAAATTCCTTGCAGGTGGGTTCATAATTTAATGGTTCGAACCACAGCATTAACATCATAATATTTTCCGCATTCCGTCATTACATGAAGAGTTTCTATTACCCTACACTCCCCAATTAGTAATCCTAGACAACTGAAATACGAAACAGAGCAGCTTTGCACAAAATTATGTAATATTCTCCATCTCTCACGATAGATGGCACCACAATATAAACTAATTAATAAAATTCCACAGTTGAGAAAACACAATTCTACCATACCAATCTCCATTACCTAACGAAAAGTCTAACATAACCCCAATATCTAGTTAAAATTCATTTTTGTGATTTCGAAACAATTATTAAAAAAGTATGCAATTATTAAAAATTACTAAAAATTACCACAGATTTAGTAAAAAATATAAAACTGAAAAGCAAAATTAACCGAATAAATAGTTTTTATGCCATGCTATACGGTTTTATGATGAAATTGCTAAATGTTACCACAATTACCGAATTTTATCAAAATCAATACCAAAGCACTTCGCTAAAAATTGCCGAGCTTTTTGGGGTTCCCATAGAGTCAGAAATGCAGTAAATGTTACCAATTCCTAGTAGTTTTGACCATACTTTTTGCCTCAGTCTTCAAAAGTTACTTAGTTCACTTAGTTGACAAAATGGAAGTAGTTGTAATTTAATAACGTTTAGATAAAGTTAAACCCTTCAGAATGCGTAGATGACTTTTGTTACGACTTGATAAGTTATATGGATCAGATAAATATGTCAAAAAGTAGCTTTTTTACAGTCTTAAAAAGTAGACTTTGCAGTCTTAATAAATATAATTTATATATTTAGTAGATTCTAACCGCGTAATAAATAATAATCTGTTAAAAATATGTTCTCGTTTAATGACCGTTGAAAGCCAAATTTATCATTTTTTGCTGGAGTTTAAAACTAGCAGTGAAATTTTATCTTTAACATAATTACTGAAATTTAATTAACATTTTTCACTGCAATTACTCAGTTTTTGAAAATATGTGATGTATAAAATACTTTTATTCATATAAATATAGATAGACTTATTTAATACTTATCTTGATGCCCAACCAACTTTTTTGAATATTTTGTAGATATCTGCATCTTATTTCTGTGTAAGAAAAGATAAGTTTTCTGTTATTAATTTCAGATTTTGCTGTCATGAAAACATCATTAGTCTTAAAAAGACAACTTTCCCTACATGGACATTTTACTATGAAATAAACTTTTTATTTCCTCCAAAATCCTTCCTGGAATATAAGTATAGAATAACAATCCATTTGGCAACAGTATGGTGTTTTGTGTAGATCAGCAGCACTGTCTGAGGGACTTGTAAGGTATGCACTCGTAACTTTTATGCTTTTTTAGGTAGTTCTTAACTAATTGTTAGAAATAATTGTTAAAACTAATTGTTAGAAATATAGTGCATGGGCGAGAAATGTACAGGATTGAGAACATATTCAAGTCGACTTGCTAAACAAAAAGTCTTAACCCTTTGACGTGAAGGAACACCGGTATGCCTTTTTTAATATTTTTTCTGACACTTTAATTAAAAGCAAAAATGTGTTTTTATATTTTTTAATCATAAAACTGTCTGTTAGTTACTTAAGCAATGTGTTAGATTATCGGGACTATATTTGTACTAAAATATGAAATCCAAAAAAAAAAAATTATTTTTTTTATTCATAGATAATTACTAACTTTCTTAGATAACTCTGCTTTTCTTAAATCTAAATTCTAGCAAATAAGCGCAAATTTGAAATATTTATTGTTCAGAAGTGAGTATTGGTTTGGAAGATTTTACACAAGAATGAACACCGGTGCTTCGTGCCGTATTTCATAACCATAAAATATTAAAATGCCAAATATTTTGACCTAAATTTAACAGCTTCAAAGAGTTAAAAATTCTCTTAGTTTAAATTTAGAAATTCTGGAGTGAGCTACTAGTTTTCTTTCATGTTTTTCTTATGGAAGTACTGTATGATAAAATTCTTTTAACATTATACAAAGTGTATGCACTGTGAAAATTAGAATGATTCCCAAAAAGTCTTTGTGTTTGGAAAATATATATATTTTTGTCATCACTAAAATTTTAACACCCCCTTCTAAATTGTGAAAAAAATTCTTTCAAATGCCTTAGCGAAAAAAAAATCACACTTTCCTAATAGCATTTTGGGATTATAATTTCAATATCAGTTTTCATCTGAGAGCTTTTCCAAAAATATATCTAATCAAATTTATAAAAAAAACTAATTACTTTTACACTAAATACTTTAAATACTTAATTACTTCAGTTACTAGTTTTTTCCGGTTTTTTTTCTTTTAATTTCATGTCATGACACATTTTTTACCTAGTTAAATGAAACTACTTTTAATCATTCTTCTTTCGTCCTAAATATTTATTTAAGTACTTTATAATAGAACTAAAAATTAGAAGATAGCAGAATAAAAAGCTTTTTTTTTTCTTTATTCTCTCAATCATTTAGTGCGATGATGACGTATGGAGATTAGAAATTCTTTACAGTTTAAACATGAAATACAAGAAAAACTCCTTAAAAAACTTAGTTAATTAAAGGTAAAAAATAAAATTAGCATTTTTGAAAGTTTTAAGGATTTCGAAAAAAAATAAAGATTTGCATAAAAAGTTTAAAACAAGTTTTAAATTATTTTTCGTGTGCACGTAAAAAATAAAGAAATTCAATAATAATACAAAAAGCTATCAATTACTTTTGAAGTTTTATTACTAGTACGTCTGTTTTAGAGTTGAAATTAAATAAAAGTTGGATATAACGACTTTTCCACAATTCTTTTTAAAGAAATGTTATTGCTTTTTTGAACATATTTGAATCACTAAAAATACGTTTTTGCTGCAAACTGTTTCCTTGATTCAAAAAGGCGTAATTGCTTGCTTTTGAGCCTGAGCTATTGCTTAAGCAATTAAACCCGTGTTTTTATTCCAGAGAATTTAAATACTTTTATGTCTGCAGTTGGAAAACGTATGTTGAAAAGAAAATGTCAGTAAAATAGAATTACTTCCTATGTTTGACAATTTATTTATTTTTTGCTTGTGGTTGTAAATTTTGTCTGCGTAAGCTTTTTAATTAAAGTTTCAGGAAGAAAAAAGTGTTATGAATAATTTAGAATCGATTTTTTTTCCTTAAAGATTTACGCGGCATTTATAGTTAGCTTACAATACAAAAAATAGAAACAAATCACACACATTTATAAATAAATAAGAGATTTTAAAAAATGCTGAGAAATGCGTCGTATTAAAGGAAAAAAGTATTTTTTTTTAATAAATGTATTAGAATAGTGACACAACTAATTTAAATATTAAACAAAAACACGTTTTCTGTAGCATTATATAAAAGAAAGATATCTGAAAAACACATTGCTAGTAACACGTTTTCTACGGCATTATTTGAAAGAAAGATTTTTGAATAACATATTACTAGTAACACGTTTTCTATGGCATTATTTAAAAGAAAAATATCTGAAGAATTCATTGCAAGTAAACATACAAATATTGCTAATGTAAAATTTAAATTTAAGTGTTGGAAACTATTCTTGATGAATAATGGTTGTTTTGCACATAGACCTAAAAGAATCTGAAATGCATTGGTATGTAATCCAAATATAACTTCGGTAAGAGTTGGACACAATGTGTGTTTAGAGATATCTATTTTTTTTCATTGCAATTTGCAACTGAATTAATTATTAGTTTTTTGAATTTAGAGAAATAATAACAACATGTATCTAAATGAATCTTGTAGAGTTAGGGATACAGATTTATTATTAGCTGAGTGCCAAAATCTGCTAAAAAAAATGCAAACATTTCCTCCTAGAGTTAACTTGGGATCTAATCTGAAAAAGTGAATCTGAAAAGGTAAGTAGTGTTCTTTTGTCCTTCTTTTTTTTTGTTTTTAAAGTCATTCTTAAATATTCCAATTATATTTGATATGAGAAATTAGAGTTAATACATATTTTATGAAATAAATTTGGAAAACTATGCTTTTATACTTGGCCCTTTTTGAGTTATATTTGTTATTATCACTGAAAAAAACTGTTACTTTTCCAATATTTTTTTTACTAAGAACTCATAGAATTTAAAATACAGAGAAATAAAATATAAGAACACAAAATATTAGAACTGGTAAAAAAATTTTTAAATAATGTAATATAAAATATAATATAATATAAAATATAATGTAATATAAATTATAATATAATATAAAATATGATATAATATAAAATCGGAGAATTAGCAGATAAATCTTAAATATAGAATTGAAATTTTGAATTGAACAGTTGCCTGAATCATATCATTTTATACATTTCAATTTTTATTATTTACCGATCACTGGCAATTACATTTGAAATATTTTAATAATAAAATACAATCATTCAGCTACTTATATTATTTTTGGTTACAATATTTGTACAGTAAGTACTGAAGTTTAATAATTTCGCGAAGTCTGCAAATAGTACGATTTAGGAAATTCATTGCCTAATTCGTATCCGCTGCTTCCTAAATCATACCACTCTCAAAAATATTGAACATTTATGAATAAATGAATAATTTGGGCACGTGTAACTCAAAAAGTTGGATAAAACATGATAAGAAAAGTGATTTTAAATTTTTGAGCTGTTACAAATATAGAACCAGTATTACAAGCTTATACAATATTGGAATATGATGTTACGTTCTTTTGTGTAATTTTTATTTGTGCTGGATTTCAAAATTGCCATTATGGTGATCTAATAACTAAATATTAAAATTATAATTCAAAAAATACTAAAAGGCTATTTTTCTGCTTAATTTCCGTGAGCATCCAAACACTTTTTTCAACGTATCAAACTTTTTAATACCGTTTGCATAGAAAGAAGTAGGTCGTTTTGTGAACCAATTGAGCAAAAAATCTTCTACCTCTTCATTGGATGCAAATATCTCTAAGCCCAAGGATTCCTTGAGCGGTCAAACAAAGAGAGTCCAGGCTATGTGAAGAATGTTCAACTGTTTCTCAGTGTATTGCCTGTAACTTTGGTTCTATGACTTCGGCTTTATGCGGTTTTGACAAATATCTTTCCGTGTATCATTTTGATTTGTGTTCAAAATTCGGGGAACTCATCCTATTGAGATTTTGCGGTATTCTAAATCAACATGAATTATGCCTTGCATACTTTTATAATTTATCTATGTCACAGCACTAATTTCTCGAACTTACCAGCGTTAATCATTACGAGTTAGTTCACAAACTTGGGTCAATTTTCTCTATCATAAGACTCGTTTTTGGACGAAAAGCAAGACCCCATTTTTCAACTTCTTCATGGCTTTGTTTAAATAACTTGCGTCATTTGAGAACATGAGCCCTTGACAGGGTATAGTTGCCGAACTTTGCCTGTAGGCTACGCAAAATTTAAATAGGTTTGACGTTTTCTCTTGTTAAATATTTCATTTTTTCTTGAGTTTTGCAATTGCAATAGAAACTTTAATCTCACTTATGAGACAAAAAAAGTAAATAAACACTGTCAAGCAATTATTTAGACACTAGATAAAGTTCTACGGTTGCTTGACGATAAGAATAGAAATCGTCCGCTGCTATTAAAAAAGTCTCCTATTTATTAGATCAACCTACGTGTTTTCATCTCTAAGGTAGAATCAGATGAAACACTATTATCGTTTTAGGTTGATCAATATTAAGAGGACCGGAAAGTAATGTTATTTTGGAGCATTAAATACTCATTAGTCTTAAAAACCAATTCATTTTTTCGATCCATTTCGATTCATTTTTGATCCGACATTGAAAGGTAGCATTGTTGCTAACGAGGGTGAATACATTATTGATTAAAAATAAAATTTCGATAACGAATATAAAATGCAACGAAACAACATTACTTTCCGGTCCCCCTAATAATTTAATGAAACTTGAATTTTATATCAAAATTAAACGCATCTCTGTATTTCTAGTATGAAATAAATCTAGCTACCAAAATCAAAATAAACATTGTACAATATCCTGTAATTTGGAGTTTTATCTTTCTCAACATTTAACCGTAATTTTGATATCACTTGTTTTCCTTCCGTTCTTAGAAAAGAAAAGAAAAGACACATAGATAAATATATTGTTGCATCTGTTGTTGCTGATGTGTCTTCGGAACAGGAAGCAAACTATTTCTTTCGTGACTAAAGAAATCGCTAAAAGAACAAGCACATGTTACAACCACTTGATTTTTGTTTCTAGCATCGGAGGAACATAGAAAATCGACAAAACTCCAAGTAGTTTCTTCGATTTATTTTTATGTTAAATACAACTGATGACTGATTATTGCATGTTTTAGTTTTCAGCGATATTTGTGTCCGCTTGATAGAGAAAGGTCAATTTTGTCTTCTTCAGGGAAATGAACAATGTTTAAAATTATTATTAAAAAAAGGCATTGCAAACTTTGATAAGATGTTAAAAATTTGAAATTTCTTCTCTTTTGAAAATTTACAAAAGAAATAATGTAAATTAAAATGACATGAACTGAGCATTATCTTTAACGCTTCTTCATCGTTTTATAATGCTTTTCCATATCTAATAGGATAATTTTTTTCTGTATTTTTTCCGCTTCTTATGTTTTATCAAAAATATATTTCCTCTATAGTTTCTTAGGATTATTCATTTAATAAATTACATAAGTTTCTAGTTGAAGCATTAATCTATTCAAATTACAATAAAAAATTGCTTTAGATAAATAATAAATTAAATTATTAATAATTGATAATTAATTTAGATAAATAATAAAAATAATAAATTAAATTAAAAAAATTTAAATTAGAAAACAATTAATTAAATAAAATGAATTGCTTTAAATAACAATTGCTTTTTAACGATGAAAAAATACAGTAATTCTGACTTCATTACATTAACATTTAACAGCACCGTATTCTTCGTATGAATTTAGAATGTTTGTGCTCTTTAGGCTTCCATAGAATTTACCTAAGGGCTAGCATTTTTATACGCCTTTTTCACTACATAACTAGCAAGTGAGGGTTATGCATTATATATATATATATATACATATATGGCAACGTTACTTTTAAAAAGTAACGAGTAAAAGTACAAGTATTTTTAAAAAAAGTAACGAGTAAAAAGTAAAAAGTTCTTATTTTAAAAAGTAACGAGTAAAAAGTACAAGTAAAAGTACAAGTACTAAACAAAAAAAGTAACGATTTAAAAGTACATTTCTAGGAAATCGAAAATTCAAAGTAACCTAAAATTTTATTGAATAATATTCTTATGTTCTTTAATGTTTTTGCAAAATTGTTGTTATTTATTTAATTATTTTTAATTTTGAAAGTTATGGACATTAATTTATTTTTAAATTCGGAAGAATATAATAATATAATTTTATAATATAATCGTATAATATAATTTTATAATATAATCGTATAATATAATTTTAAAATCAAATATAATTTTAATATCATGCTTTTTATGGACTTGCTCGAATAAGAAATTTTATCTAAAATTTGAAAACTGCTTCGAAGAAAAGAAATAAACTGATTAAATAGTTACGAGCAAGCAAGTCCCTCTAACTTTAAAATAGCGTTGGCGCGACTTATAGTACACAATTATAATTAATAAACCTCACTATAGTTGATTAATGAGAAACGAATATCAAAATTTACGGAAACGACAGTTCTTAATTCTTTCCCTAGTCTTATTAACTATTCCCTAGCTTATATTAACTTAAAGAGAGTCTTTTTTTTATTTAAATAAAAATTTATCTTTGCTAATTCAAAATAAATATTTGTTAATTTATTTAAATTAAAAAAAAGAAGATAAAAGTGGTAGAAATCATATTATTAAGGAATAAAATCTAATTCGAATGTTACAAAGCTCCTTCAATAGTGAACATTTAAAATACCCAGAAGCCAAACCAGAAATCAAAATTACCTGTTTACATATAAGAAGGAGCTTAGATTTATGTTAATTTTAGAACTGTAAAATTATTTTAAAATTCTGTTTTTATTTTCGGAAACTTTATTTTATAAATAAATTACTTTGTTCGACAAATTTGATAAACATTATAACTTATGTTAGAAAATAAATTTAAAAAAAATTCATTCATGTACAGGAAACCCCTATAAATCCAATAAACTACAAATTGTATTTTGTTTTTAAATATAATTCTTTTTTATTTTAAAATATTTCATAATGGCAATTTTTGGATTTGTAATAACGATGTGCAATACCAAATCTACTCATAATCAAAAATTATGATGAAAAGTTTCATTTTAAAATTTTATGATATGAATAACTAATACGTTTACGTAATGGAATATATGTTACGTTTAATATAATTCAAAAAAATATTTTGTTGCAAAATAAAAAAAATTATAATATTTTAGATTTTTTTTAATGCATACTACATTTCCATTAAATAAAGCATTGTTTTTATAATTTAATACTTTAACGTTAAAAAATGTAAAACTTGTGATAAAATTTTTTGCAATAGTATAATGAAATTAGTTATTTAAATTATTTAATAAAGCATCCAATGCGCACACATTGTGAACAAAATTTTTAATTAACATATTTAAATGAATGAAAAATGCTTCAAATAAGTATAAAATGTTATTTTGTAAATAGAAAATAATTAGATATTAAAATTTATATGAAATATAAAACTTTTATGAATAATTAGATATTAAAAGTTTTTAGAAAACTTACGGAGTTTTAGAAAAAAGTAACGATTTCATTTGACATTTCCCTTACAAATACTTGTACTTTTTCCCTTAAAAAGTAACGAAAATACGTAAAAGTACGTACTTTTTACTTGTACCGGCGGTACAAGTACCGAAAGTAAAAGTACTGCCATATATATATATATATATAATTTTTTTAGCTTAACGATCTAATGTTTTAATGGAAATTATTTGTAAAATTAACGCATTTTCTCAATTTTTTAAATACTGCCATGCTGCCATAGTATATCTCCAAAATATAATTTACTCCAGATTCCCTATCGTTAAAGTTACCTATTGTTAAAAATTCCTTTTGTTATTACTTATACAGATGATATTCTCGATTGTTGTTGCTCTTTATTATTATAAAAGAAAGTATTAGCTGTACTTAAAAAATACAGGTGATGGATTGTAAGCCGAATGATTTCCTTTATGAAAGACATCACTTATTTTACATTTTTTCTTTCAATATTTTACAAAAATGATAATTAGTTATGTTTCAAAATAATATATTGATTTATTTTTGTGTATACACCTAAGAATTTTACAGATAAGTTAATTTTGTTAAAATTGATATCAACGATGTTTCGTAGATAAATATATTACTCACTAGGTATATTTTAAATAACTTAGAGGTATAATTAGAAGTGGTTATTCTTACAAAATATTAAAATATTTAATATGGGACAATATATTTATTATCAGTGTTTTTTTGTGCACTGTAAAATATTCCGGATCCAATTACGGTAAAAAGTAATAGCACTCAGAATTCCAATAAATTTTACCATAAAACCCAGTTTTGCCGTAAGGCTTTACGGAACAAGAAATCTGATATACCTCAATTTTTACAGTAGTAATTACTTTAAAATTGCTTAATAACTAACATTGAATAAATATTAGTGTAAAAATTACGGATGTCTGATGAAAAATTTAATCAAACATTTCTGACATGTGAACAAGTGGTGATCCAAAAAGATTGGGAACCTATTTTCCAAGCAAACCAATGCTGTAATAATTTAATATTTTGAGTAAATTTGTCTAATATATGTTAATTTATTTGCTGCCTCTAAATGTATAAACTGAAGAAAACAAAATTCTTAAATTCTTATTTGAGATCTTATTATTCTTAAAGATTCTTATTATTCTAATTGATTTTTATTTATTTTCTCGCTATTTTTTTATAATTGGAAAGTTTGAATTTTTAAATGTAAGAAATATTGTAGTTTTTTGGGTTTTACTTAAAAAGAAAAAAAAATCAATAACACGAAATTGAAAAAAATTATGGGAGTTGGAAATGATACCTTAAAAAGTAGAATAAAAAATGTTCTTTACTGTTCAGAGCATTTGGCAGAAGAACAGCAATCCTTGCAATAGAAGCTCCAATAATATATGGTTGTTTTACTTGCAATTCGCCAAGCAGTATTGCTGTTCCGCTGACCGATCTGTTGCGGGTAGTGGATTTGAATTCCGATATAGTGCTATATGTATATTCTTAATGTATTTTAAAAGTTGCGCTATATGTTTTTAAAACTGAAAAGAGTTTCAAAGCCGTAGTTTGCGTTTACAAAGGAACCTACATATAAATGTAAATTAATAAATAAATCCTACTTCCCACATAAAAGATGGAAACGATGGATAAAGCAGACTCAATAGTTAGATCTAAGTAAAACACTTTAGTTAAACATTTGAAGTCATCATTCTCCTTTACCAAAATATATATTTGTGATATATATTAGAAAAATAAATAATTAACCGTGATCTAACTTCTATCAACCATTTAAATGAACTGCCATTTTAAATAAACCATTGAAATGTAAACAGATTACTACCATTCTATTCAAGAGACATAGACATCAAATGGTTAAAACTACCAAATTATGGGTCAAATGAGTAATAGTTCTGAAGAACATTTTGGAAATTTTATCTTGAAAGTTTAGAGCATGGCTTAAAAACCCTTTATTTGGTTATAGTTATTTTCAGTTTTGTATTCGTTACTAAATATACTTATAAGAGCTATAATATTTAAAACTAGAATTTTCGGTTAATAATTCCATAGTAAACGGTAAAATTACAAAATTAATGGTTTAAATATGATATATTTTGGTTTAATTACCAGATTTACAGATTTTTTTTTATCAGAAATATCTCTACCAAACAAGTATGGCAGTTTTGCCGGACTTTCTTTCTGTGCATGAATAATTTTTTTAAAAAAAATCGATTTTTATTTTGACATAAAAATTATTGATACTGCCAGTTCATCCGTACGCCATGAAAAATATTTAATAGAATAAAAAGTAGCTATTTTTTGTTTTGTACCAATAAGAAAAAAATATTTCCGCAATTCACAAAATACATTTTTACTTTTTCTCTGCTTAATAGTTTACTCATTATTTAGTAACAACAGTAGACACATTCTTTTTTGTAACTTAGATTAGAATACGCTAGTTCCAAGTTAAAGAATAATTTACAGAAATCTATATTTCTTGGAACAATGTGTCAATAATTACTTTGATATATTGTTAAGACAAAGAACTTTAAATGCAACAATTTCCTTCTATTTTAAAAGGAAAAGAATCTAATAAACCACATATCTTCTATCACCGAGACAAATTTTCAAGAAAAATTGTCAATGCCATTAAAAGAATAAATAAAAAAAATCATGTTGTAAAAAAGGAAGACATGATACAAATAACAAGCAAAAAATCTCATAAAAATAGGGTAGGGCACCTGTAAAAATCGACATTGTCATGTTTTTATTGTCTATAATGGCCATAAAGATAGGATTCCTAAGCCCAAGTAATTCTTAAAGTCCTTTGAGTTTTATTGCAGGACATTGGGGTGAGTTCTTCCGCTATCTTAATGGTTGTATTGCGTAAATATGGAACTTAAAAAAGAACGTATTGTATGGCAGCAAGCGTTTGAAGCCACATGTCAAAAAACTGGAACGTTTCCAAGTGCAATAGGAAGCAATTCCATCGATTACATATTCCTAACAGAAAAAAAGAGGTTTGTAGCGGAATTTTAGATTCTTAGCAGTACATAGAGTGTGTGTATTTCTTATAGCACTGAAACCTTATCATCATTTCCCCATGCTTTCTCGAACTTAACTTTTTTTGGCGAAAAACCTCTTCCAGTGCTTTAGAAAGGTTCAATTACATTTCCCTTCTCGCCCAAGTCATAAACTGACACATTTTTGGCAACACTGGGACTCCGTGTATCCCTCAAAAGTAAATAAAATGAATGTGTGAGGGGTGTGGAAAAAATACTTGATCTGAACTTGAAGAATAAACTAAGCGTCCGACTGCTTTATTTACTTATCCGTTCGAATTTTATTTCTTGCTCTACAGCACCCACGTTAGATTTTTTTATTAGCCTACTGAAGGTAATTTTGTTAAAAAATGTTTCCCTGAAAATGAAATTACGCGTGGATTCTCCCGAATTTCTAAAGCGAATATATTTTATTAGGAAAAGGATTTTATACTTTAAATGAAAAAGGCAGTGACGAAAATATCTATATTGAACTTTTGTAATTTTTTTGCTTTGAAAATTACTTTGAAATGCTTTAATTAGAACCGAAACTATATTTTATTTCAATATTCATCCCAAAATGTGATGCCATTACAGGCATTATATATTTCCTAGTTTTTAAATTTTCTTTAGATTCATAAATTTAATTTTTTCAATAATTCTTGATCCTATTAAAATTAAATTAAAGCGATTATTTAATTTTAGTGAATAAAAAAATACTTTTCTTTTCTTAACAATTAACGTAACGGCTTTTTTTTAATTCGATACAAGCACTCATTAATTCAGAGTCGCGATTAATCGAATATCGAAATCGATTTTTCCTTAATCTGCTTTATTTCTCTAGCCCCAAAAATGTTTTGGTTATAGGGTTATATTAAATTTTAACTGTCTTTTTAGTGTTTGTCGGTCTTATTGGGCAAATTTTAACTGTTTTTTTGGTGAAATTTCGGATATCTTTCAATCTTCATAACCATCCCTTAGCAACTATGCATTCCCAGGAAATTTAAACTTATCGGCATTAGGACTGGAGGGTTTTTGAATGTCCGATGGGCCATCGGACATTCAAAACCGTTCATTCTTAATCTGACCGTTAAAAATTTTACAAAATTGTAACATAAATGAATGCAAAGAAGAAACTGTCTTCGTCTCTGTAAAAGAAATGGTTTACTATTTAACTTTTTTTCATAATATGTTTTTGAAGTTTAAAAAATGTAGCCATATTTGTTATTTTTAAAAATGCTGCCTGATAAAATTTTCTTTGTTCGACCATATCTCAACAGTTTCCCTGCTTATTATAATGACATCGTGAAAGAATTTTCACTATTACTTTACGGCATGATATAAAAGTATCCTGAATTTTTCAAAACAATTTTTGTATTATTTTTATAGTCGATTTTGAGAAAAAAAAATTTAAAATCTTACCAAAACTAGGCATTTGACAACCAAACCAGTATATTCCTGTAACTAAAGTCTCAAATTGGTAAAATGATTGTTAAGTTTAAATTTTCAAATATCTAATGAATTTTCGTTTAGTTTGATAAATATGGTAGCAACAAAAGCAAAAAAAGAGAGTTGGCAAACCATAAAATGTATTTAGTAATTTTGTAAACAAATTCTGTACACTTAAAATTACTCAATCATTTGATATATAAAAAACTTTTCTATCCTGGTCTAATTAAAATATATTTAGTTCAACGTTTACAATGCATTGATCTATTTACGTTTATCAAAAGGTAAATCCTAGTCTTAAAATGTTTAAAACATTCAATAAATAATCAAATATATTATTGAAATGTATCATTGAACTTATAAATTAAATGCTCAATTTGAGAACAGTGAATATTTGTAACAAAGTTGCTCTTCTTGTGAGAAAATATCCAGCAAATTTTAACAAAATAGATTTACAAGTCAGACGATAAATATTTAAACTCTTTCAGTGCTAAGAGCAGGGTTAATAAATTAATTAAACATTAAATGAATATTTATATTTATTTGTTCTGCATTATGCAGTACTGCTTATTCTTAAATATTTAATTAATACACTGTTAGGAAAATACACAAAAGAATAAATTTCGTTATGCAATTTAATTAGCAAATATATAATAATAATGTATTATACTTCTGCAAAGTAAATATTGCTACCATTTTGGTCTCTCCATTGCTGAAATGTACTTGATAATACAGAAATATTTAATGAAATGAATGCATTAATGGTTTAGTTTTAAATAGTTTAACTATAAGATATTAGTCTAGCAAACTAATAAGGCGATAGTAAAGTAAAACGACAAATGGAAATTTTATAAAGAAATAAAATAATTTTTTGCAAAGCATTTTTAAAAAGTTGGCATTTTCAAAACAAGTTATCACGAACATAATATTGAAAGTTTTTTTTAAGTTTCTTGATGGAATTTGCCTATATATTTACTTCGAAAAAAAATCAGGCAATAGTTTTCTTTTTAAGTTGCTAACAAAAAAAAGATGAAACAACTAGATCTAAACGTGCAAGTGATGAATTGAGAAAATATTTAAGTTATAAAAAATAATTTTTTAAGAGAAATTTAAAACTGTAATAACATAAAACGTAAATGTAATAACATGTGCAAAAACATAAAACGGATACCTCTATATATATACGTATTTGATGATAAGATTAAAAAGTCAATTTACAAATAAAACATTTTAACCCAACAACATGCATTTTGTTTTACAATTTCGGATTCAAATCCTTTAAAAATGAAGCATATACACATATATCAAAAAAATCTTATCCAGTGGTTTCTATGATTCAAAAAACTTTGTAATTATACTCCTTCATCATAAATAACTTATAAAAAGTATTTTTTTACGAACTTATTTTTCATAAACGAGTTTTAAAACAGTCATCTAAAATAAGATAAATCTCCTGATTTGCTAACAAGGAACCTCATTTTCCAGTTAGTTACTCATCATATTATTATATGGGTTATTTTTAAAAAAAATCTATTTTCCTAAAATAATCCTATTTTTATTTTCAAAATTTATTTAACACCTACTTCATTATTTCAAGCTCTAAAACTTCGACTAAAAGAAACCTAAAACAGAAAAAAAAATTGTTGTACAAAAAATAATGGAACGAATCAATGAACGGAATTCCAAGAAGTCCACTTCCTCCTTTAGAACTTGAGACTATAAAAGCAATATCTGTGACGTGTCTTACGAAAAAAGCGTCATCTAGTGGACTGTAAATGTCGCTTTCACATAATGCACACGTAACGTGTGACCTCTAGACGAGAAAACCAGCACCTTAACGACTTGCCGTAAACTCTCTTGAAACCGAGAAAAATTGTAAGAAACAAAAAAAAGTTGTTGTTTTTTTTAAAAAAGAAAAATAGAACATCCGTTGATAAAAGCAGAAGATGGAACTAGAGGAGTGAACCTGAAGATATGGAGCGAACTCCATCAAAGGTACTGAAACCACCTTCTATCTGGGATCATCTATAAAGGGAGCATTTTTCAAGGGTTTTTTTTTTACATCCCCACATCATCCTTTACTTATACTCGTACAAAGTTCGGGAGAGCAGGAATTATTTGCCAGAGTGGCAACGTTTCCCCAAGCGCGTGTTTCAAGGTTCTCGAGACGTTCGCGATTTTTTATAGTTTTTTTAAGCGTTTTATCGGTTTGATTTTTGTATTCCTGGCTTATGCGGGCAGTAAAAATCATTTATGGTTCTGAAAAAGATGAATAATTCATTTTTTGAGGATATAAGCGGAGCTTTATAAGGTCCACTTGAAAAGAAGGTCGTAAAGAAGAGAAAGGATCAGAGTCAGAAAAGCGCGAAATTTTTCCATTACGAAAATCATATCGCCTATTTTTATTGTATCTTGATTTCGAAAAGATAATTACTATCTTCCTCGAGTTAAATTTAAAAATTATGCGTGTTTTCTCGGCAATAAATCAGCGTAAAGTTGTAAGAGTATTCTTTTAGTTTAATTGAAATTTCTATTTTATCTAGGAATTCTACACTTTGTTTATGTCAATTTTAAATACATTAAGAACGATGATATAGTAGTAATTTCAAAACAGCATGCAAAAAGGTTAAAATGAAACTATGATTTTTGAACTGTGATAATTTTTTGATTATTTGATATTGGCTATTATACTGGTTGTTATTAAGACACTATAGACAGATTTGTTTTCTACTCCAGTTGCTCCCGAATGGTGTTCCATGGAATCCTAGGGTTCCGTCTGAGATTTAATAAGTAATGATTAAATGACTATTATTGTAAATGAACGAAACTATTTCTGAATAGTTTTTTTCGAAATTTGTGGTTATATTTTGATCCAACCAATAATCCATCATTTGCTTATTATTTCAATTGCCTTTACAAAAATTTTTAAAATAAAATGCTGATGAGAGAGAAATGGGAATTTTTTATTCAAAAGTATATATATATATATATATATATATATATAACG
>NC_092214.1:31608970-31640824 GCF_043381705.1 Parasteatoda tepidariorum | reverse complement strand
ATATATATATATATATATATATATATATATATATATATTTATGAAAAGGACATGCATTTATAAACATATAGTATTTTATAGCAATTCAAAAACAAGTTTTTAGCTATCTTCAGCTCCAAGACTGCAAATTCAACTGTCGAACATAAAACCAAATTTAAGATTATTAATGATAAAGCGATGAAAAAATGTTATTCATCTTTTAAAATATTAAAAGTCTATTAGTCAAAATGATGTTTGAATGGTTTATAATGGAACCAAAATATAATATTTATAATCATCTTCATTTACTTCATTTCTAAAGTCAGGGTTCCACGGAAAGAAGATTAATTAGTTAGGGTTCCGTAGACGAAAATAACCGCTGCTGTAAACTATCAAAACAGCAGGTGATGGCTGTATCTACCTCCATAACTGCTATGGGTTCTTATGGTCTGAAATCGTTAAGGACCAGAGTGGATTTCCAACTGTTAGAAGATCCTGTCGTTTCTTGAAAAAGCGATTTTCAGCAAATAATATGCCATTTTTATAGCTTTTATGAGATCTTATCAGTTATTCATGTATGCTTGTTTAAGTTTTACCTATCATTTGGCAGTATATTCTATGCTGATTATGAAAAGGACACAGGATTATAATGTGAAGAAAAGCTACAGTTCTGCGAAAATAAAAAGAAATTGTGAAGAGAAATTTTAATGTTTGAAAAGTTAATATACACTGTTAGAAATTTCTCGGTAAAAATGTTTAAAAGCTATTTATTTAATAATTATTTTACTATATTCAACTATACTAGTCAAATAACTACAAAAAAATGATATTTAAGCTGATAAGTGTGAGAAAAAACTTTTATTGATACCTTATATGGTTTAACAACCAGAACTCTATCCACGCCACCTAAGCGTACCTTATGAAGCCATTTTGTTTCGTGCAACTAGGTACATAGTGTAGATGAGAAGGTCAATCTCATTACATTACACCACCATATTTCTTTCATTCGTTCAGTACACAAAGAGTTTCTAGTGTCCAGCACTCTTCAATCAGTGACCCTAGACTATTAGAATATGAAACTCTCAAACAGTACAGCACGCACAAAGCTTTTACTTTAATTGTTTAAAAACAATGCTAGTTGTTAATGGTTACAAATCCGTATAGTTTTGTTTTCATGGTTTTTCAACCCTACCAGTTGAAAGCGGTTTCAAAACCATGAAGGTATATAAATGTTCCTAATTATTAACTTAAGCGTTAATTGGATGAACTGACTGCTACAGGTAATTCTACCTTAATTTCAGAATGAAAATTCAAGCAGTGCAGCTGGATTGTTTCAAATTTGCAAAAGCTAAGAATTGTTTATTGATATTAAATATTTTTATCTAGAACTAAGAACTCGACAAATTAGTAAAATTTTAAAATGTTTCATAAGTATTTTTAAAATTTATTTAGTATTTTTATCTGTTCTACAGTCCAGATAACTTTTGCCTCAAGTTTAGGCAGTGAAAGTATGGCTTTTTTTTTGGCAGAAGAGCTTTTAGATACAATCAATAAAGGCCCTTTCCCAACCGACACAAACACTCACTCTTCACCAATATTTATTGCTTTTGATTTTGCTTATTTTTCTTTTTTTCTAGACCGGGAAGTTTTACGTTTCTTTGTATTTCCGCAAATTAAAAAACAAAATGCTGAAAAGAAAATTATTAGACTTATTAAGGTATTTTCTCAGCTCGATTTTAAATAACATATTTAGCCCAATTTTCTTCTACTCTTTCATTTTATTCTAATGAAAACTAAAAATACTTATCGACAATTTTTGAAATCCATGGATAAAATTTCCTAATAGTAAAAATTACCCCCTGGAAGTTTAATTTACAGTTTTATATTGCCATAGAATTTTACTGGTAATATACATATAACCAAACTTTTAATATCACTAAATGCTGCATGATCCAGGAAATGTCTATCATACAAAACATAATAAAACTCAACATTTTCTTATTTTTAAATAACATTATTCCGTTTTATTAGTACTAGAAAGCTGAAACAAAATATTTTAGAATTTTATCACAATTGAATTGTTTTTTAAATTATTCTCGATTATTATTCTGTCATGCATTTTAGTTTAAATTCATCTCTTTCAATAATTCTCCACATTACCTCATAGGAAGCAAATATTTAAAGGTTCGGAAACTTTAAATTCAAAACTATAAAAAGAGTTAAACTGAAATATATAAGATATATATTATTATAAACTAAAAATCTAAGAAATACTTTTAAGTTTAATACAGTTAAAGCAGTTTGGGTGAAGATTTTTTTTAACTTTATGATCCTTTGCACTTAATTTTAAAGAATTTTGAGTTTATTTTTTTATTTCATAAGCCGAAAAATTTCAGATTTATTGTAACTTAACAAAACACATATACATGTGTGGAATGTATACAATTTATTACATGTAATAGATGAACAATTAGCAGAAATTATTTAAATATTTGAAAATATTTTTGAGAAAAGGAATTACCATAGTTGCTTCGATTTATAAGTGAAGAAGAAAAATCAATGTCTATCAAGCTAGAGTAAATTAATTTTTCTAATAAATGTTTGAAAGTTCATAATAAAGTTTTGTACATTGGTATTATGATTTATCACTCAAAATAGTGCTAAAAACGATTACGTATCTCCTACAGTACAGTTACAGCTTCAGTGATAAAACTTTGAAATGTCCAACTGGTAACACCAACTTTTTTCTTATCTAACCCTAATTGTAAATAACCTAAGACGGAGTTCTAATTATAAATTTTCAGCTCATGAATTTAAGACACTAGGCTTTTGCCAAGCATAGCCATAGTAACTCTATTTTTCTAACTACTAACGAAAATAGTTTTCTTTTAAATTAGAGAAGGGAAAAAATAGCAAGGAAAATCATTTATCATGTAAGAAATCTATCCTCACATGCCCGACATAACCACAGCTTAATCTTTTCTTTTAGAAGTTTTTAATACTCTCTCTTCTCGTTAGGGGTCACAAAAAATGGTGAAGCTTGGCAAAAGCCAAGTGTCTCAATTTTTTGTGCCAAGAATATCATCCTAATTATATTTTACGTTACTGCAAATATTACCTTTTGATAAAGAAATTGGGAGTTGCTTTTGGAAAATTTCAAATTTTTCTCAACTGTAACCACGAAAGCTGCTCAATTGTTTTTAACACCATAGATCATAACACCTATGTACAAAATTTAATTTCGTTCACTCAAACGGTATGTTCTACAGAGAGTCATACGTCGGTAAAGTTATTTTAAAATGACTCTGTATATATAAGACGAAAATATTAGAATGTAATGGAAAATATACAATTTGACAAACAAATACAAAACATTATACTTCTAGCAACTAACCAAACAATTAAATAATTAAAAAATAAAGTTCCTTTTTTGATTTTTGTGCAGATTATATCATTAATTATTAATTTTCGCCAAGAAACTGTAGTTTAAACTCATACAATAACAATAGGTTCATATACATCATATTTTTAATTGAATCTTTAGATATTTTTGTAACCATTAAATATGATCTAGTACTTTTGCCGTAAAAATTATTCCTTATAGAATAATGCAAATTAAAATTGTTTATCCACCTGAACTATCTTTAATATTATAACAAAAGAAATAAACGATATTCACCAAGATGATTATGACTATGATGGGCTGCAACAAGGCAAGTTTGATTAACGAACTTTAGTTTTATCCACCGAAAAAACTACTTACATTTTTTACCCAGGCTCATCAATAGTCTCCATAAAGTACATTCTTTTAGGTCGATATTGTTTCATTTTTTACCTAGAACAATTTCTAACAAAAACTTGCTGACACGCCTAAGTTTTCGTGCTCCGATGTACAGATATTGGCCTTCTGGTATTAGTTCAAAGCTTCAGAAACTTGTCCGATGTGTTTTTGAGCGTGATGTAAAGACAAAAAAAGAGATAGAAAAGAAAAAAGAAGACAAAAACTAAGCGCAAACAGCAGCGGAGAATAATGACCGTAACAGAATAAAAAAATGAGTATAAGAATATATTCGATATCTTGACAAAGTTGAAACTCTTTGGCAAATTCTACTTTTTAACACTGAATATATACTAAGCAAATAATAATTTGTGTTATATTTATTGCAGTAATAATAAAAATTATAAGCGTAAATATAATTCTTTTTATTTCTATTTTTCTTGACAACAGAATTCCACTCTAGAAAAATATACAGAATTTATTGAATTAGAACCAGTGAATATGAAAGATTATAAAAAGCTTTTAAGCACAAATAATAAACCTTAAATATTACATTTAGTCTTCGCATAAAAGTAGCCATAACTGGTAAAAATACCAAATATATTTCATAATAATTTGCTTAAAATTATTTGTTTATAATTATTAGGGATTCTCTAAAGTTTAAAATAATTTCGGAATTTACAAATGTATAAGTATTCTTTAAAAAAGATAAGTCACTGAATAGTTTAAATAAATAATTTTTTATAACTTTGCTTAAACACGATATGAGAGATTGGTGTGGAAAATAATTGCAGACGATTGATTGATGGAATATTAGATGATTGACATGATCTTATGCAGAATTACAAGGGGGGAAATGTGAATAAATTATGGGAAATGTTTAATGTAATATAGTTTTCGAAATATAATGTGTTTCCTGCTTAACAGGCATCAATTTCCCTCTAAAATTGAAGGGGGATAGGAAAACTTTTAAAGATTTAATTATAAATTATTTTACTATTTACGTTGCAACAAATATATCATAAAGAATAAGGTAGGAGAAATTTAAAAAGTTTACACATCCTGCAAATTTAACTCGATGTTCCCCAATAGGGGATCACATTAATAAACATTAGGAAGAAATAAGAGATCTCAAAATTTAGAGCCATATAAATTATGTTAAATATTTAGCTACAAATTCAGGTAGCTTGTGTAAGTAAGCATTTTTTTAAATCGCGTATAATGTTTTATTATCAATTTGTTGTGTACATAAAAAGCGAACATTTAAGAAGTTTACCCTGTCTACAAAGTAAACTGCATACGTTTCTCACCCTTTCCTAGATAGGGGATCATATCAGTACACAAATACATGGAGTAAGTCTATATAAAGTTTAAATAGAGTCATACAATTTTGTAAAATATTCAACTGCAAATTTAGTCGTTTGTGAATAACGTAAGCATTTTTTATGTTTAGTTCTTGAATAATGAAGCCTGACTTTTAAAATATTTTAATTTAAACTGTCGCCTTTAGTTGATAATAACACTAAAACCAATTCTTTTGATTCCACTTAAATTTACTAGCAATAAAACTATGACATTAATAAATTAGGTGTTTAATTTTTATATAAATTAAATAATTTCTAGTGCCAGAGAGGGTATCATTACGTTATAAAATTTCCCCACTGTTAGTTTATAGAATTTCTTTCAATAATTATTAAAAGTGTACATCAAAATAAAATGAATTCCGTACAAATATGTATATGTTTCTGTTTACTACACAATTACTATTCACTTACTACACCTCATAAATATTGAAAATATATTTTAAACGAAGAACAGTTGATTAAAATTTGCATTATTTGTAAATATATATTTAAACGATTTTTAAAAATGCCGACTCTTTTGTATTAAACATTTTTAAATCTATAACTTTCTGCGGTATTAATCCTTTTTTTCGTCGAATAAAATAGTTCTTGTCAAATATGCATCGATCATACTTTACATTTAATCACCACGGTTCTAAAGTTCTATTCAGTAAAAATGGTTTTTGTATTCAAAAAGACTATTTTATTTATCATTTTTTAACTTTCTAAAATAATGAAAGTACGTTTCTTCTTTGCGAATTTTAATCAAAATATTTTTCAAAACTAGCTCGAGGCGTCATAGCAAACCAACTTGGCATTTGCAGACTTAAATTCTCAAAAAAAATATTTATAGCAATCATGAGAATATATTAGATTTTCCATTAAACTTTCTTGGTTTCTTTCGTTAGGAATTCTCCGACTTTATTTCTAGATGAAATATGTTTTTTTATCAAAAGAAAAAATACCTACTACGTCAGCTAAAAGTATTGATTCTAGAAAGTGGAAAGCAAATATTTCTCTTAGTCTATACTTATGGGAATCTTAGATTCTTAAATCATCAGTAACTGGTGCCCGCAGTGATTTTAAATAAATTTTTATTGTATCAGTTTGAAGCTTGGGAACAATGAATAGAAAATATACATGGATAGCATCAAATGCTATTAAAATTTAAATGCAAAAAATTTGTTTTGTTTTTTCAAGCAACGTACAATGAGAAAAAAGTATGATCTGTTAGAATACTGTAAAATTTATCATGTTTCTGGCTCCATGGGAAAAAAAAGCTCGGTAATTTTCATCGAAGCATGGATAAATGAATGGATAAATTAACTATAAAATATACGTTTTATATGTGATAAAAATCTGATAAATGTGGTAAAATTTGGAAATTCAGTCATAAAATCTTAAAGCATAGCATAATAATAATTTATTCAGTTAAATTTACTTTTCAGTATTTTGTTTCTTATTTTTTACTAGCTATGTGGTAATAAGAACTATACTTTGAAAACCAGAATTTTCGGTAAATCGTCCCCATATGAATGGAAAAATTTTCAAATTAACGTTTGAATTACCGTATATGTCTGTCTTTATTACCACAATTATAATGTTTTTAATAGTAATAACCTGACTTTATAATATGGTAATTCTACCAGATTTTTTTCCGTGAATTGTAGGAAAAAACTGTCTTACGTGATTTTATGACTTTTTCGAATTAAAATAATACACTGAATAAAAGTTTACAAAACAAATTTTGAAATAGAGTGCTTAGTAGAATAAAGCCTCCATACACAGATTATTTTAAATTTTCTGGAATAATGTTCTTTTAACATTGGTAATTATTTTAAAACTAGCTTTATTTAATATTTATATAAATTCTATTTTTAAAATTATATATATTTTTTAATACATAAAATACAATTATATTTTACAAAAAGTTTACATATTACTCACTTTACACATGCGTAAAAATTCAAGGCACAAGTCTGTTGCAGCCTGAGACAGACTTAGTCTGCAACAGACCAAACCTGTCACAGAAGGAAGGTTAAAAGAAAGATTACACCGGTTTACATTTTTTCAACAGTGTAAAAAACATATTATTGCGATACAGGGTACTGAGGCATAAAGTACCGGTACTTTTGAAATGAATTTGTGATTATGTGAAGTTCCTTCAAACAAATTTCATTACGATACTATAATAACTACTTTGATAACATATAAAACAATAATTAGAATAATGAACATTAAATGGATTGAATGCATATATGGATTAATGTTGAAAAATCAGAAGTCGGATGTATTTGGTAACTGAGTAAGGTTAAAATATTTCTTTTTTTTTAATCTGCACTAAAAGCGATTAACAAGAATAAACATAAGCATGCACCTGAAAGATGAAATTGTGTTTTTTGTCTTTTTGACAACAGTTTTAAAAAATACATATTTCTCTTTGTCGTTTAAAAAAAAAATTTAGTTTATAAAAATTGCACTTTCTAAATCAATAACCGATTATTATAAATAAAATGGTACATGATTATTTGAAAGAAAAATAATTTAAAGTCTGTAAACACTTTTTATTAGCCTTTAAGGACCTAAAAAATTAATTAGCATTTATCAACTTTAGTTTGACTCTTCAATGAAAGTCAATTAGCTTTAATGAGTTGCTGAGAACTTTATATGATCCTTATTAAACAATCAAAAACTGAAAAAATTTTTTACTTGAATTCTCTCTTTCTTAGCTAACTATATATTTAAATTTAGACGAAGATCAGAGTTCTGCATTGGATTCAATTAAAACTTGCTTATGGTTGTGAACCTTTAAATTGTTTTTAAATGTTTAAAATTTTATATTTTGCAATCAAATTTAAATTTAAAAGTTTCTTTATATTAATGAAGAATAAATGGTTTAAAGGTTAATGAATGGTTTAAAGATAAATATTTCTTTAAATTGAATCAGAAGGTCAACTGACGCTAAAATTGTTTTTAAGTCAATCCCTCTCAGCCTAATTATAGACATTGTTTCCAGTGCAAGTTTTTCGCTTACTCATGAAAATTCACAGTAGTTACACAGTAGTAGTAGTTCAGAAAATTCACAATGAAGTTTCACAGTAGTTTAAAAGTTCACACACACACATTNTATATATTATGATATTTTATTTTTAAACCCTGTTTACTTTAAAATGGATTTTCAAAAATAAATAACTATATGTAAAACTAAATTAGGTTGTATTTTTTTTTAAATTATAAATCAATACATAGATTTTGAAATTAACACGTCAAGCTAGGGGCTACAGGGAACTGTTTGCTATCGCAATATTTCTTTTAAAATGTTTTCCAATAATTAATCATTAACCAGCCAAAATACATAATTTTCTGAAATATTAAGAACATTTTAAGTATTACAAATAATTATTACATTTATAATTTAAAAAAAAAACACTGAATAATAAAAAAATATGAAAGACACTGTTATTTACATAGATTTATAATTTTGCTTCCTTCAGAGAAAGAAACACAATGTTCAATGTTAAAGTTACGTTAAATGCATTTCCTTTCCTTTAATAAGTCATTTCTATTGAACATTTTTATACCTTATTCCAAATCATAATTATCCAGCTCGAACGAGTGGCAATCAAGAGTCGTTTACTTTAAATGCTACAATGCTTTACTTTTTCTATATGCATATATATTAGTATACCTGATCAGTCGTAAAGCTACGCTACTCTACATTCCCCTTGAAATCCAAATCCTTAAAGTAAAGAACCTCCAAAAAAATCCATTATGATTTGATGATCGATCGCTTCCTTCAATATTCAGACTTCTCATTTTACTACAACTTATTTAGCAAATGTCTTTCGCTACCATCTATGCCATCCACTTTTAACTTATTTATGACATTTTCATCTTGGTTTTTTTTTTATCCTCACACTCTAGAAGTATAAAACGATCTGATGAGTTCTTGGGATGAAGTTTCTAGATACTTTAATTAAAATCCCGAAAATCTCCAGGTATTCGGGGAGATTAGTGCAATTTATGCGATTTATCTGAAAGAAGTTTTGAAGGTAATCAGTTTACTGATTTTGACGTATTCTTCCAGGCGAGATCTTTTCCAGTTCGAATAAACTGAGATATTTTCATCAAAGTCTTACATTCGCATTAGTATCGATTTAAAGGTTAGCCTAGCATAATAATTTCGTTTCTGTTGTCCTCGAAATTGAAAGCTGCATTCTTTCCACTGAAATTGAGACGTTCTTTTCCTCAAATATTTCAGCGGATTTCATTTTTTTTTTCATTTCTTCTTTGAATACGTATTTACGCAGCATTAAACAAGAAGAGCATTTTTAAGGCAGCTCTTCCGAGCGTTATTGATAAGAAAGAATTACATATTGATGTAGGTGACCTCTAGGGTATTTGTCGCTGAGTTTAGAGTTTCATTTTTGTAAATTATGGATGGCTAGCTTCTTCACCAAAATAAACTAATTTTGGTGGAAGAGAATAAACTGATTTTTCGATAATAATATTGCTTTATTTCTTAATTTATCTTACTATACTTCAGATATATCAAACATGCACTTGTTAGCCGTGGGTAGGTTTATTTATTGTATTTTGCTTAATTGTTTTTTAACAGACTAATAGGCATTAAGTAAATTAGAAATTTATTAACTATTTTTTCTTTCATGAACCTCATAGCAATCCGGGAGCGTAAAATATATATTAGTTTACTTTTAATATTTAATATATTTAATTTAGTCGCGGGCTAGTAACACTGGAATTAAAAATTAAAGACTCCTTTAGGTTCTATTTATTTTACAATAATCCAGACATAATCCACACAGCAAAATACATTTTTTATTACGGTACACTGCACTGATAGAATTTTCATTCTAAAATTACAGTAAATAGCCTGTAGCAGTATGTCTATCTAATCAATCATAAATTTGACGGTTCTCATTTTTGACATTCATGATTTTGAAATAGTTTACAACTAGTAAGGTAATGAAACTATGGTATAGAACTATGCGGTTTTTAAACCATTTCCAACAAGCACGGTTTTCAAACCTTAAAAAAGAATTTAACTGGATATTGAAGCTAAGCTTTGCATTGTATAATGGACATTGAAGAAAGCAGCACTTTGGAAACTCTTTGTGCGTCGAAAGTAAAGAAGGAAATATTGTGGTGTCAACGCTTGGAATCGAACCCCTGTTCTGATGGTTATGAGACTGACAAATTAGCCCTCTCAGCTATAAAATACACGCAGCTAGAAGGAATTAAGTGGTTTCATTAGGTGGGCTTAGTTAGGGCTTTAAATTCTGGTTGTTTAAACATATTAATTAAAAACACTTAATAAACAGTTTTTTCTTAAAATTTACCGTTTGAACATCAACTTGTTTAAAGTTGCTTTGTTTGAATATAGTAAAATAACAAATAAATTGTTATTCAACCATTTTTTTTCCAAAAAATTTGTAATATTGTGAGAAAAAAGTATGGTAACTACCATAATATAGTAAGTTTTGCCGTATTTCTGGCTGGTAGTTTTTACTGAAGCAGTTTCGTAAAATTAACTATTAAAATATCGAGAAAAAAAATTTTGTAAAGGTGGCAAAATTTGATAATTTCATTTTTGTTGCCTTAGAATTAATATTACGTTTCTTTTTATCATGGTATAAAAATCATTTATTTGGTTTAACTCAGTTTTCAGTTTTGTATTCTTTACTAAATATGTTGTAATAAGAGTTATAACTTTAAAAACCAGAATTTCGGGTAAACCGTAACCGTATGAACAGAAAAATTACCAAATGAATGCTTTAAATACCGAATGTTCCGATTTTATTAACCAGAATTATAGTATTTTTTAACCAGAAAACTCATTACCATGCAGTAAGGTAATTTCACCAGATTTCTTTCTCTGTGTAGGCAGTTATTTACGCTTTAATTGATTTGGTTATTATCAGTATAAACATAATTTAATTAGAAATTTATTACTTATGTGAGACTCACCTTAAAATAAGTCATTATTTTAAAAAAATACGTATTTAAGCAGCTGGCCAAGCGAAGGACATTTTTAAGCTCATCCTAGCGTTATTGATAAGAAAGGATTACATGTTGATGTTATTGACGTCTGGAGCATTTGTGTGTGAGTTTAGAGTTTCATTTTTGTTGATTATGATATCAACAAAATATATATCATATCATATTGTTGAATATGATATCTAGGCGAAATAAACTAATTATGTTGGAGGAGGAACAAACTGATTTCCGATATTAATATCTTTCTTAGTTCATCGCTCAATAATTCATGTATATCCAACACATATTTGTTTTCTATGCTTAATTATTGCGTTTTACTTAATTACTTATTTGCATGAAAATTATAAATGAATTAAGGAACTTATAAACTACTTTAAATTTAACCCCCCTTAAAATAATTCAGGTATGATAAATTAATATTTGTTTACTCTGGATAGATGTATTTTCTGCCAACTCATAAGTTAATTAAAAATTTAATATCTGATTTATGCTCAATTATACTCAATATTTCACTTCCATAAATAGCATAAGTAGCATTTACCATGAAGACCATATTATACCTGACATGCCATACCTGGCATAACTTACACACATTTGTTTGCTAAGGGTAAGTTTATTTATCCATTTTCTGTAATTGCTTATTAACAGGCTAGTAACAAGCAATTTAGGTATTGAAATTTAATAATTAAATAGTTTGTCCTCTCAATGACGTTACCTTGTTTCGTGTCCCGCTGTTGCCTGGTAACATAAATTTTCTCGGCTTGCACAGACCGTAATGACGACTGAGTTATTTTACATAGAGTTTTTTCTTTATTAAAATAACAGAGTTTGCTTGTTAAAATAACAAAATACATTTGCCTTAAAAATTAAGTGTCTGTTTTCAAATAGCAGTATTTTTTGTGGAATAAGCGGTTTTATAATAAGCGACACACCGGCTGACAGTTTTTTATTGTAAATTTAACAGATATTTTTTAAGTATAGATTACTTCGCTTTAAAAAAACAGACATAGCATTTGATTTTTTTAAGCTGCTCTTATGCAAATGTCAATTTAAAAAAAATAGTTAGTGAATAATGTTTTAAAAAGTCAGCTAATTTTTAAAATGCTTTGTGTTTGCCTTTTCCAAAAATAACGTAGATCGTGAATATTTGAGTTCATTTTTATTTCAACATTGGGGAAGCTTACTTTGTTCTAAGTCTATTTTTTGAAACGAGTATATCATACTACGATAGATTTTTTAATGTGCCTTTTTCTGTGTTTTAAACGCATACTCTAAAGCAATGACTATATTTAAAAACCAATGCGATATTTTAAACGATACGTTCAAAAGGAAAAGTTCAACGACTATCTATTTTAACCTCATTTTGGGAAGGAATCTCCAATACATATTTTTCATTCTATCTTATATTTATTTTCTTGCATTATCCAGTCATGTCTCACTTTTTATATGGTCTTATTACTTATTAGTAGGGCAGCAGTACAGGAATTAGTCATCTTCTTTCACTTTTCACGTAAAACTGTTTTGTTCTAAAGATAAAGCAAATTCTTAAAAAAAATATTATTTTGACTAATATTTATTTTAATATCCGAAAGTAATTATTTCTTATTATCTCAAATTCAAAAAGACAGGTGAAAAACAGAAAACTGTTTTAAAATCATGCTTAAACAATATTTTAATCTTAAAAGTGTATCGAAGAAAATTTCTTAACTAATTAAATTAAAAAAAGAACTTTAAAACACCAGCAGTCAGACAATTTATTTTTTAAGACATAAAAACTGCATTAGCTACCTTTAACCTGGTTAAAAGGATCGGAATAAAGAATGAGTTAAAACAGAAATGAGATTAAATTTTTTTTCTAGAAGGGGTGAGGAAAGTTGAAATTTTCGAATGCTGTTATTATTTAATAAATAAATACCGAAGACTTTCAACCTAGAAATGAGTGAAAATGTTTTAGTTTTTTATTATTTTCAAACGCTAAATTTATTATAAGAAACTGAAGAAAGGAATAAAAGTTAAAGTTTGATGTTAAATCGTATTAATGAAAGCAAATTTAATTTATTCTGACTTCTCTTCTCAAAATTCATTTTTATAAATTTCGGAATTTTCAAAAAATCTACATACCAGTGTGAAAGAATTGAGACAAAAGTATAAAGTAAGGTTAATAAATAATGATGTAGTGCATCTGTTACGTTTTTATTTTTTTACCTTAATTTTTTTTGAGAATTTAAATTTTTATGCTTCATTGGGAACTAGAATAGCAAGAAAACTTTTTAAGGATTTTAGAAAAAAAAACGAAATTGACATTTTATTATTTTTATATTCTGTCATCAAATAAATCAAGTTCATTATTTTTATCGTTAATAAGTAAATGGATAAAAAAATGATTATGAACCAAACAATTGAACAAAAAAATATTAATATTTTGTATAACGTTAATGTCATCCCGTTTTAATGCTTAATTCTCATAATAGATATGCTAATTTGAAATCAAACATTAAAACTAAAAATAATTATCTGCATCCCCATCCCTACATTTTACCCTAATTTTATCTGGAATTTCTTTATAGTGCCCTAATTTAATGTGACGTCAGCGTAATTAAAAATAACTCTTTTAATAATTTACATATAAAATTTAAACTGTGACATTAACGTAACGTGACTTAAAATTTAAACTGTGACGCAGTGTGACACGTTCATCTCAAAATACAAAAGAAAACTAGAAAAATATCATGCATAATAAAGTACATTTTGAAAATTTTTAAAACTAAATTACATGTCAAGTTGTTTGAATATTTTCTTACATCTAAACGACGATAGTAATAAATAGCTTGAAATCGCCCAGATACATACAATTCACTTAAAAATTCGTTAAAAACTGCGTAATTAATATAAAAGAATTATTTGGACTCCCAAATGTTGAAGATTACCCACTAGCAATACCATTTCAAACAATACCATTTCTGTAATGAAATTTTACTTCACAAGCACCCGCAAAATTATTTCACTTTTTTTCAAAGCGAAACTTAAATTTTTTCATGTACGTTTTTAAACAAGTGTAGAAATTTCAAAATACGCAACTCATTAATTTTGATACAAAGCTATATTTCTTTAATATTTCTGAGCCAAACATTTATTTTAATAAGAACTCTGATACGTAATTATTAATAATTTAACAAACATTTTTAATAAAAGAAATCTATAGCAAGATTTTTATTTGCACAAAGCATTCAGATCACTTATTATTATTAGTGAGTTTTAATTCCTAGTTTGCTTGTTTATGTTCATAATTAATAGTTTATGAAATATTTTAATAAAAAAAATTATAACATAGTTTTTATTTGTACAAATTATTTATATCTCTTGTTAGTATGCTCCCTATGTTAATGAAAATTCATATATTCAAATTTAGCATAAATATTGCAATATAAAATTTGAATAATTTTTCTTTAATAAATTAAATTTTCTTTATTTTTAATTTGTTTTCTATGATTTCCAACTGTTTCAACTAAGGAAAAAATAAGTTTTACATAAATCTAAGAAGATAAATGGTTGAAAAACGCATTTTATCTGACATTAATTATAACATTAGGTAACTATCAATGTGACGTGCATATAAAAATAACTATTGAAATAGTTACAGATCGACGATCTTTACTAAGCGTTGATCAAAGGACTAAGAAAATAATATTGTTACAAATAAATACGCTCATGACATTGCTTAATACCCTGAAGAGAGTCACTCAGATAATCGAAGCTAAAAGCTTGAAACGAAAAAAAGAGATGCATAAAAAATCATTATTTTCTTAGTCAAGAAAATGTTATCTTTTTGGTCTTTGATAAATCAGCGGAAATATTAGAAATCTGTTCATAGTTTTAGTAAAATAAAATATTAAAATATAACAACATGACATAAACAGAGGCCCTTCAAATTATGCAAAAAACTGTTTGTAAAACATATGCAAAAAGACTGAAATAATTAAAGAAGACCAGTCAAGCGGCTGAAATACACTGCTACATATTATTACATTTATTGTTATGAATTTACGCAGCATTATATTTATTTTTAAAGAGTTCAATTTCTATTTTTCTAACTTATAAATTAGGTAACAAAATTCTAAAAAATAGTTGTTAAGATGTGATTGAAATAATTTTTTGAAAAAGATTTGAAAGTATGTACTCTTATATATTAACCCACAGACGGTTCTTCACGTAAAAAGTCTAATTTTAACCTGCAGTTTTGTTGTAGTTCATTTACGTCGCACTAGAGCTGCACAATGGGCTATTGGCGACGGTCTGGGAACTCCCTGAGGATGATCTGAAGACATGCCATCACACTTTTGATCCTCTGCAGAGGGGATGGCACCCCCGCTTAAGTAGCCCAACGACCTGCGCGCGAAGTCGAGCACTTTACGGTAGCACAGTTTAACGAGGACCAAGACCGCACACCCTTGGTCCCTACGCACACTGATCCTTGTGGATCACCCTACAGCACACTGACAGTAGCCAGTGATGCATGACTTCGGTGATCTGCTGGGAACCGTGTCTTAATGATCAGTCCACTGCGGAACTAACCTGCAGTTTTCTCCTCATAGCAAAACCAGTTTTTCCATGTTATTTGATAGGGAAATAAGGTATAGAGGAGAAACATTCTCCTAGTTTTGCCTATTTGCTGAACCGACAGAGGGTTAAATTATAGTGTCTAGTAATGCAAGTTTAGCTTTGTCTGACCTTTATATTTCCATAATGCCACACATAAACAAAGAAAATAAAAGCCTTCCTATGCTGAAGTTATACAAAGTTTTGAGAAGCATAAAATTAACCTAAACAAATTGGATGAATTAAGAAACATCTAGTTCAGTGAAATGTTCTAGTTCAGAAAATAAAAGGCAATCTATCGCAGTGTTCGTCAACCTTTAAACCAGTATCAGTCAGTGGATCAAATGCTACCAGGCAGCTCAAGGAACATTAAATTATTTCTATTTTATTTATGGTGGGAGTATCTCCCTCATGCTTTCCATGGACGAGAGGTTTCTGGTTAGTTGAGATAAATTCGCGCCAACAACACGCGTGTAATTTTAATTTATTTTGAAGGCTTGTTTCAATGCAATTAAACGATAATTATTTAATCAAAGAAATCTAAAGTAAATCTATCTAAAGTAAAGTATCTCAAAGAAATCAATCAATATCCCTCCCTCCCCCCTCAGCGGGCTGCGGTAAAAATATCAAACGTTAACCGGTCCGCTGCGATAAAAAAGTTGGAGAGCTTTGATCTATGGTAATCAAATGAAATGAAAGTGTATGAATGAAATTTCGAGGTTTAAAATGTCAAGTAAGATATTGACAAATTGACATTTTTATTTCGAAAGACAAAAAAAAAATAATGACAAGCGTCTCTGACAATGAACAATCACACATATAAAGTTCATTAAGAAATTTCCAGTGAAATTACGATAAAAATTACCGGCACTCCGGTTGCCAGCTTTTTTTAACCGTTAAATCCATTTTTACTGTAAAAATTTATCAGAGCAAAAAATCTAATCTTCTGTGATTTTTTCATTGATGCTTACTTTAAAGTCTCTGAATCAATATGACATATTGAATATTTTTTTTTGAAAAGATAAGAAAAATAATGAAAAATGTAGCTGATAATGAACAATCGAACGTATAAAGTTCATTAAAAAAAATTTCATTGAAATTACGGTAAAATGTATCGGCACTCCGGTTGCCAGCTTTTTTTTTTTACAGCCACATCAATTTTTACTGTAAAAGTTTAATAAAACAAAAAGTCTCATATTCTGTAATTTTTGCATTTATACTTACTGCAAAATCAATTAATCTTTGTAAATAGATAAACATTATTGCAAAAATTGCGTATAAAATTTAATACCGTTTCTAAGGACACTACATTCATGATGCCAGTACTCTTTACCGTAATTTGATACAGAATGTTTTGCTGTGTTATTGTTCGCGTCTTTTAAAATGGGATTTCAAATTTTCCCAGTTGGTTATAAAAAGTTTATCTGTGTTTAAGTAAATTCTAATAATTACTTTTTACAATTATAAAAATAAATAAAGATAGATGCATGAATGTTGAAAAACATATATAAAAGTATATAAATAAAAATTTAGAAAAAAGAGTAATATTCATTTCTGCATTAAAAATATTGTGTTTCAATTGAAATTTTAATAGAAAATGTCTCTTACTTGTCTTCGATTAGAAACATATTTTGACTAGAATCTATACAAGTTCCTTTTATTGAGAATGTGCTACCTTCGATTCTAATTGCCGATTGCCAGCCTTTTTGAAACCAAAGACCTGTTAATTTATTTGGAAAATGACAAACTGGAGCTGGAAAGGAAAAAAAATCTCTATTAGTAAGTTGCATGTGGCAATAAAAGAATTTATGCATTTCAGTTAATTTTTTACAAATTAATTTTATAGATTACATTTTACATATATAAAATAGAACTGCCCTCTTTGAGAAATGCTAGATTGATGCATCAAATTACCAAAAGCAAAGTTAAAATTTTAATTACTCGAGAAACCTTTAACCTTCAATGAGAAAAAAAGCATAGTAAAAATACAAGTATATTTTAAAATTAATCGTGTTTCTGGCTTTATGGAATGGCCAAAATTCTTAATAAATTTTACCTAACCACTGTAGAAATGATTTTGGTAGTAAAATTATCATTAAAAAATATTATTTTATTTTATGTGATAAAATTTTTGAAAAATGTAGTAAAATTTGGTAATTTTATCTTGATGCCTTAGAGCACGTCATAAAAACCATTTAATCTTTTAAATTTATTTTACAGTTTGGTATTTATTTTTATTAAATGTGAGGAAATATAATTGTGAAAAAAAAAATTTCTGTAAACCGACACGAACGAAGAAATTAACAATTGAATACTTTAAATAGCGTATATTTCGATTCTATTAACCTGAAACACGCTTCTTTTTTTACCAGAAATGTCATGACCATTCATTACCTCAAATATACCATTTTTTTTTACTCCGTGAATTTATACAGCATGAATAGTTTATAGTTAGCACTGATATCAATGCTTCTGCTTAATGCGTCCTTAGCACAAAAGCAGAAATTTAACCGATGGTGCTTGCGTAAAGGACGTAATACGTTGAAGAGCTGACGTCGACTCTCATTATCATCTATTTTTGTCAGAATTTAGCTCTCACACTCTTGCTGTGAAAGAATGTTGCCAGGATATTCTTTTACGGATGCAATATTGCGTGGTCAGAATTTTTGTCTTCCCATTAAACGTCACAACTTACATTCAAAATCATCCGGAATTTTTCAGAGTATGTCTTATTTTTATAACATGGAAAAACCACTTATTTAAATTTCAAAAAAGATATTGTAGTCTGACACTGTGAAGGTAAAAAAAATTATATTTTGAAATATCTGACGCTGATTTTTTCATACATTTCCTGAATTATACAGTTTAGACATGTATATAACATGTCTAAACTAAATAGTTTCTATCATTAATAATATATCTACAGGATTTACACTTGTCTTGGAAAATTGTGCAGACCTCACAAAACTCTAACTATTTATGAAACATATTATCAATTGATAAGCAAATTGAATAAGACCTAGTGCTCCGTAATTACATACATTTTTCCCTATTTTTTGCAACGCAAGAATTTTAGATTATTATATCCTATTGTGAGTAATATTATCTGAAGGACAGAAACTTCTAAATGCTTCAAAATTTTAAATATCCCTTAAAAGGCATGTATATTTAATTGTTACAAATTCAAAATCTGGGAATAGATAAGTTTTTGTTAAACGGAGTAGCATTTTTAGAAAAACAGTTAAAACATTCTCTGTTAATAAGTCATTTTATAAAATTTTGTAATCAAATCTAACGTATAACAGGTTTTGAATATATATTATTCAAAATGTCTAAGTTTACTGAGAAAAAAAGTATGGACAAAACTACCACAATATGGTAAAATTTACCGTGCTTCTGGCTTTATGGGAGCACAAAAATGCTCGGTAATTTTTAAGTGCTTTGGTTATGGTTTTTGATAAAATTAGCAGTAAAATAGGATTTTTTAATGCGTGATAGATTTTGGTATATGTGGAAAAAGATTTTATTTTAGTATGATACCTAAAATCATGATACCTTAAAAACCATTTATTTGGTTAAATTTACTTTTCAGTTTTGTATTTTTTACTAAATGATTAGTAATGAGAATTATAATTTTGAAAACCAGAATGTCTGGTTACCATAAGCACGGGGAAATTAACAAATGAATGATTAAAGTACCATAGATTTTGGTTTTTACAGGTTTTCTTTCAATCAAATTAGAATTACGTTTTTTTTTTTTTTAATCAAAAACGTCAAAACCCTTTTCAAAAACAACACTAACAGTTAAAAAAAATAATCCTTGGACTTTCGATGATTAATATTAATGTAATTAATTAAATAAATCATTTTCCCTTTAAATAGAAGATGATATATTATTAGTATTCATTTAGTTAATTCATACGGTTTATTAAAAATAATTTGCAATTATTTCAAACCACTCTCTGCAAATATTTTTTATGTAAAACATATTTATAAAATACTAAAGCATAATTGGTGTTTTCCCCATATTTAAAATAACTTCATATGGTGTAAATATATTATTTTAATTAATTTAATGCATTCGCTCTAATGTAGTTATAAAAATATGTATGATTTTATATTTCTCCCTTTTTGTCTGGGAAGGAATGAAATATATTTTAATCCTTAAATAAAAAGGAAAATAAATGATGGTAAATATAACAAAAAATATAAAATATATGTTTAATTGTGTAGAAATACTGCTCTAATTTTTTTTTATTTCAGTAGTCTTGCACTGTTGCTAATGCATTTCGAAATTAACTAGCTGACAAAATAATAATACTTTAAAGTGATGATAACTTGATGATAATAAACTATCAAAGCAGTTTGATATTGAGGAATGTAAAAGAAACTACAAAAGCTTCTTCTTAATAGGTTAGGTGTTCGTAAATTACTATCATAAATTACTCTTAAATCTGAGCTCAATTTTTATATGTCTTACTATCCTCCAGTGGGTAATTCAAAGTCTTTTGCGAACGATTTCAGAGAAAACTAATCTGAACATCTCTTATCTCTTGTCTACATAAGCTCATTGTCTCGCTGAATCATTTATAATAAATTCCATATTTAATTAAGTGGCTTAGACAAATGTGCTATTTTAAGCAATAATTATTCTGTCTGCATTCAAAAGCAGTATTTTAGAAGAAACTTTTAGCTTTTTAAGCTCTTTCCAGTGCCATTTGGGACTGTTGCCTTTGAAATAGTATTCATATTTATTAATGTTAAAGTAAGTGGATGTTTAAGAAAATATTCACTATAAATATTTAATTTTTAAACCATATCATATGAAGTCAATATTCTGAACGACAACTTATAAATCTAGAGAAAAGATTATGATTTCAATACATTCATATTTTACTGTTATAAAATCCTTATTAATAATTTTTAATTTATTACTACATTAAACTGACAAGTTTCAGAAAGCCTTATAGTTTAATTACGCCGAGTGTTTCAGTACAGCAATTGTAAGCTGGTGCAATTGAAGCTTAATATTTTTCTAATTTTTGTTAATTTTACCTTAGCTGTTAATTACTGTCAAAAATTAGGTTGAAAATTATTTTACTTTAAGTTATATTAAATATTCTAAGTTAAAGTAATGCGTGATTTATTGATATTATAGAATCTTAATCAGGAAACATAGTTTTAAAAGTAATATTCATACGAATCAAAACTATACGAATATAAAATTTTATAAAAATGTAAATTGTTATAAGTTGAAAAAGCAGTAACAATTAAATAAATTTAATAATCAATAAATAAATTTAGTTTCGAGTGTTTTTAGAATGTATATTGAAATGTTTAAAGGTAAAATTTGCGCGTTAAGTATAATTAAAACGTTTTAAATTTATATAAATGCATTAGTTAATATAAAAAATTATCAGAATTCCAAATAATTCAAGTTGAAAAATGTATATATATTTCAAGTAAATTTGAAATATTTAATTATGTAGGCTAGGATTATTCATAGCATAATAATAATTCATATCATAATTAATATTTTAAATAATAGTGCCTGTAATTTTTCAAAATATGTTCCAGTTATAGTTGTTAAAGTTTTCAAAATGTCCCTAAACGTTACAAACTAGGATTACAAAAATTACTTAAAAGACGTAGATGGGAACTGTTCAATATTAAGTTAGTTGTAGATTACTTATTATGGAAACTTTAAAAAAAATCCAAATGAGAGATAATATGAAGAAATCGGTGAAAGAGATAATATGAACTAAAATTGAACTTCCATGATTTAAGTATATAGTATACAGAATTAAACTATTACTGAAAGCATTTTTTGATCTTCCATGAATTAAATATAAACCAGGCAAATTTTAAGTATTACTGAAAGTATAATTTTATCTTTTATAACTGAAATATGAAACATACAAAATTAAACTATTACTAAAAGTATTATTCAATATTCTACGATTTAGATATAAACCATGCAAGTTTAAACTATTACTGAAAACATCATTTGATGACCTCTGACTTAAATATACGTCATTCAAAATTAAACCGTTACTAATAGTATCATTTGATCTTCTATCATCATTTGATCTGTTATGACTTAAATATATGCCATACAGAAGAAAAATATTACTGAAAGTATCGTTTGACCTCCTATGACTTAAATGTATAGCGTACACAATTAAAGCAATACTGAAAGTATCATTTGATCTCCTGTGACTAAAATATATAGCGTACAAAATTAACTTATTACTGAAAGTATCATTTTAAAAATATCTCTATCATTTATGTAAATAGATTATGAGATAAAGAAATATTATATTCCCAAGTGAAATGAATCTATTTGCAGTCATGAAGAGTATGAATATGATATATCAGGCCATTCGCAAAGCACTTATATTTTCCTCTGCTACGGCTAAAACTAACTACGCCTCTTTCTTTGCTTGAAGCAGAAAACGAGATTTTGCCATTCCGGTTCAGTTTGTTTTTCACTTGGGAAAACAAAGCGAAAGAGGCTTCTTTTTTGGCAGATGAGAAGAAGACCACTGAAGAGTTGGCATCACCAAGATGCAATCAAAAATAACAGTTCTTCTGAGTACGTGTTTTGAGCAGGCTAAACACTTTTTATGCTCCCTGAGCATCTACTGCTTTTTCTTCATCTTATCTATTTTTCCAAACACGTAAACGAAGAAAATCCCCACTAACAACAACAACAAATGTAATTGATAAATAAAATGAAAGTAGCTTCAAAAATGCAGATTTAATCAAGGAAGTCTGTATTGATTTTTCAATTTAAAAGCTAGGACAGTTCAATAAAATTACAAAATTGAGCTCATTTCAAGTATTTGAGATCTGTGCTCCGTAATTCGAATCGAACAGGGTAAATTGCTCTTTCAGATATTATAGAAAATCTGCGTTTAGTGAAAATTAGAGAATGGTTTGCACTTTCCAATTTTTTAAGTTAAATTTGTTATTTAATGCATTATTTATTTTTTGAAAGAAGATTTTGTCGCTCTTCGTTTCACTCTGTATTAAATTTATTCTCTTTTTTTTCAATAATTTAATCCTACGTTACATTTTTTGTTTTTCAATTGAATTTAATTTCATGTACATTATGTTCTCATTTTGTCTATATATGTCTTAGTAACTAGATTAAATTTATATTAAATTGGAAACTTAATTTGAAGTTTTCAGAAGGTGTATTAATAAAATATTAGATATGAAAACATGATGAATTTATGATTACATTTATGAAAAATTTAGTCATTAGAATTTTTATTTCTTTAAATATAATGAAAAATTTCTGTTTGCAACAAGCTCATAATTCATTTTAAAAACTAAGCCACGTGTAGCTATAATGAATTTTTTAATTTACTTTTTTTAACTTTAATTAATAAACATATGGCTGAAGTAAAAACTAATGAGTATACAGATAACAATTTCATTTATAACTGATTTTTAAAAGAATGTTATTCATTTTTTAAGCATTATTATATGTTTTATCATTTTATATACTTTTTAGTATTTAAAGTTTTGGTAAATATAAGAAAAAAAATGTAACATGCAGTTGAAACCTATGTTATTTATAAGTTATTTATAAGTCATTATTATAAGTCTAACTATGTTATTTATAAGTAATTTCTTTCGTGCTTGAAAACTGAAAGAAATTATTAATTTTAATTTAATATTTGTATTTAATCATTTGTATATTTTTCTAGTGATCATTTGCATTCACTAAATCATTTGTATTCACTAAATCATAATCATTTGTATTCACTAAAGAAAAAATTATGTTAGTTACGGTTTCTAATAAAAAATAATATTATTTCGGGTTCTAAAATATTTCTTTTAAACGTATTTAACGAAAAAATTGGTAAAAAGCGTTTCTTCAGAGTAACCAAAATTTGACGCCAGACTTTAAGAAATGAAACATGAAAAAAGTCGAATTAATTTTAATCAAATATTTTACAAGTATGTTTTTATAAATATACGTTCTGATTCATTCATAAGCACTGCTATACATACAGGAAAAATACCCAAAATGAAGCTAAATTTTAGATTAGGAAGGAAAAAAAATACTTTGTCCATTTTTAATTAATTATTAAGTTATAAATTGTCAAAAGCAACAAATTTTATCTTTAAGTTACCAAGCTCTATTTATTTTCGAAATGAAGATCAGTCGACTGTAAATGGTTGCTTCAATTAAAAACTCTTTTGTCCTTAACAGAAATTTTATCTTCTTTTTTTAAGAAGCTATCATAATTGAAATTAAAATATAGTAATGCAATGATAATTTAAAAATAAATTTAAAGACTTAACCCCATAGATATCCATAGATAATATGTATTTTTTAGCAATAGCATAGCACTTTTATACTGTATAGGCTTTTAGGAAAATAAATGGTTGAATGACAATTTATTTAATCGTTATTCTTTATAATCAAACAAAGCATTCAAATAGCCATAAATAAGATGGTAATCAATTTATGGTTTTAACAACTGTTTACTGTGAGAGTAACTTTCATTAACTGCTTTCATCTAATATGCAAAACAATTTGAATTCTATAGCACCAAATAAGTGCATATAATGACGTCACTTAGTCTCTTATAACTGCGCACATATTCTAGCTGAGAGACAGTCTCATGACAGACAGAACTGGGGTTCGATTCCCAGCGTTGATACCACAATAGAGTCTCTCCATTATCTTAAACACATAAAATTTACAGCGTCCTGTAATCCCTAATTTGTATTTTATGACCAATTTAATTTTTATTTCGTGGTTTTGAAACAATACTAATTGTAAATAGTTGAAAACCGTATAATTTTGTATTCATGGTTTAATAACCGTACTAATTGTAAACAGTTTCAAAACCGTAAAGGAAAAAAATTTGTTTTTTACTGCAAACTTTACAGTAAATCGGATGGACAGACTACTGCCGGTTTTTTTAACACAATTTCAGAATGAAAATGTTAACAGTGTAGAACCCTAAAAAGATATCGTTTGTGAATATTCAAGCTTTATTTTTTATCACCCAGTAGTCGAAATTCCTGTAATTCTTAACAATTTTTCATTCCCAAACTTATTTCTTTAACAGTTAATACCTTCTCAAGCGAGTTACTGAGACAAAATTAGTTATGCGCTTTATTTTTCTTTCCAAAACCTAGCAATATAAGAATATTTGCTTGATTTGCAAGTTACCCCTCAGTTACTTTCCTTGTTACATTTTTGTGTTAATTTTGTAACATAACCTGCTAAAAATTGAATTATTTTTCTGTTTCATAAAGCATGGTAATAACTAATTTCTTTGTAATTTAAGATATTTTAGTTTTGATAAATATAAAGATGCCTTCATGAATTTTTTTTTTCTAGAGATGTACCAAACATGAAAGATTTGAGTATGCAGTTTCTTAATTAACTACATTTTAGTAACAAAATAATATTAGGAGTTCAATTTATTAATTTACACGATAGTTAATTGGTTGTAAGTTCATAACAAACAGAATAATTATTTAACTTGTAGTTATTAATGTGAAGAATTTAGGCTAACATTTAACAAAAGAAAATCTCAGGTGCTTTGCTTTCATCATTCCATTTTCCGTTTTGATAAAGTTTTTTTTTCGGAACAGAGAACGGAAAGCAAAAACAATGAGAAAATAGTTAAAATATAAAGAATGATATTGAAATTGATGCTTACAAGCAGAAGAAATAATGAACTGAGTAAAGATAAAGCATAAATAAAAACAAGAAATATAGTTTCAAGGAAATTAAAGAACGGAAAGAAGATGAAAATCTTAAAATTAAATACTATTTTAATCAAAGAAAATGAAAACTTTGAAATTCATGAAGGAGATGAAAAGGTGAAATTAAAATAATGCATTCTATAAGAATGAGAAATTTAATGTTTTCAAACATATGTTCTTGATTTCCATTAATTTTTATTTATTTATTTTTATTATACTTTCCAGTCCTGATTTAAGTAATTGAGTATTTATTTAATAATCTTTATGCAAGTTTAGACTGCTCCAAAACTTATTTTCACTAGGCATTTAATATGTTATTGGTAATGCAAGATGAACTACTTAATATATATATATACTTAATATATATATATACGAAAAGTCAGAAATTTTCAACGCCATCAGTAAGTTATTTTTTTTGAATTACAGAGCGACAAAAAATTAGGGGGTCTCCATAAGTCCTTAATGTTAAAACTNTATATATATATATACAACCAAATTTTGAGTTTATGACTACCAATGTTCCATTCCGTAGTTATGAACCCAATCCACTCCTGGAACAACATCCGTTATATGGAGAGGAATACCACGGTTGGCCTGACGGCAAGGGAACTCTGGCCCATGATCCGTCTGCCACTGAGGATATTTTACGTCAGCACTTAGGTTGATGCGAACCGGGTGTGGAATCAATTAGATCTTATCGATCAGCCATCACTGGGATTTGAACCCTGGCCATCTCATTGGAAGGCGTGTGATCTTTCCCTTGACCTCCACGGCTCACACAATAATAATAGTACGATTTGACGATTTTGATTGCTTTACTACTTACTACCCATTTTACACATCCATAGCAATACGGATTTTGCATACAAAGTTTACGCTCATGACATTTTTTTTTACATTTTTATCACCAGATGTGTACACGCATATTTCATCAGATTTTCACAAAAACAAACCAAAGTTTTTAACAAACCAAAAAGAAAATTCGTCGGAAAATATTCTTTATAAAATATTTCATTAAAGTACTTCATAATTAGCAAATTAATTAATTATTGAAAGTATTTTTAAACGTAAAACCTGCCATATTTAATTAGAGCTTTTAAGAACACCAGTATATGACCTATTTATTTAAGCGAATTTCAGTTTGATGTTTAATAAATAGGTGGCAGCACAATCAGTTGTACGCAGTAGAAATTTAAAGTGAAATACGCTTTTTAAAAGATTTTTGAAACCTTTCAGTAACGTAAATGTTTTATGTTTCGTAATTTTCTCTGTAGAGAAACAAATATTTCTATTTTTAAAGAAGTAAATAATAACTGTTAACGAGCTATTAAATATTTTTTTTAACGCGTCAAATAGTATAAATAGAATAAATTAGTTACATCTCCATAAGACATTTATGAGACCTTTTTCACAAACGTTACATGAAATACAATTCAAATGACAATTAAAATCCATAAAACTCACAGTAGAGTAGCGGTGTACAATACAATATACGCATTACTTGAGAACAATACGCTGCACCGGTACACCGTTACTATATGAATTATAAGTTTACATATTTATCAATTGAATCGTTTAAATACCATTTATTTTTGCTTTATTATACAGAATTATGTTTTTTAGCCAGTAATTTCATTGCTATACAGTACGATTATTTAATCAGATTTTGTTTCCCTGCATGAACGTTGAGAGAAAAATGTGTAATGAAATGCATAAAAAATATTATTGAAAAAAAATTTAAAAGTTATAATAAAAACTAAAAAAAAGTTGAGAAATTTATATTAAAAATGGCGTTGTTAATTTTGTTATGTAACCAATTTTTATGCAACAGCTTTAGTGGAATATCACGTCATACAAATAGCAATAGAAGCATCTGAGTTTCGCTCTAAATTAAATAGGACACAGCGCATACGAGCATAAATTATGTCGTTACAGACAAAGTTATTTTAGTATTATAAGTACAATCATTCAAATCGAAATACTAAATTAAAATAAATATTTTCAATTTTCGTTTTGAATCGTGGCACTGACAACAAAGAATCGCTTTTTTCTGTTAACTATATTAGCATATGTGCTTTATAATTTCTTGTTCTAGTTTATGAAAGTTAAAATATGTTAAATTTCCTTATTATTATTTTTAAATAGCTAAAATAAACTTTTTAACTTTGATCAAATAACCAAAACTATACAACTTTTTACCAAACATAACATTCTAGCTTTACTGTAAAATATTACACTCTGTTTTCTTTTTTAAATAGAACTTCTTTCTTCAGTTAGTGTATGTAGAAAGTGAGAAAAAAAGTTGTAAAAGTAATTAATTTTATTTTGTATACTATAAAATGAAAAAATAAAAACATAATGTATGTTTAAAATCAAATAAGCTATCTGCAAAATCGTTACAAACAGGTTCAAAACATAGAAATGTATATAGGAAATTTTTGAACTATTGCAAAGATTTGTCATGAAATATATATTTTTGTATTTCTCTGAATTTTTGGGGAGTGTAAATAATTCTTCTTTGGAACCATAGCCTAAAGCATTTTCATCTATGTATATTTTCACTCATTCATTTTTTCCCTATACTTGTTTTGTGCAGAAAAGAAACTTAGTATTCTGTGCACGAATACAGAAAGAACTTTTCACAAAACGTCTCTGTTGTCCTTCACTACCATTCTTATGTATAAAAGAAAGCAGCAAAAAAATCGGGGGACGAAAAAGTAAATAAAATATTTTTCCAAGCATGCTGAAATATTCATAGCTTCCAACTACCCCAAGACTCCCTAGGTTTAAGAAATTGCAGAAATCATTTCTTGGAAGACGTTTTATCTTACTTTTGGTTAAATCCAGGGATCGTCGATTCTCATGCGTTCAATAATTTGAATATACATTTGAATATTTCTGTACCAAGTTTTTTTTTCTAATTCATCTACACATGTTTAATTAGAAATGCTTAATTTGATGAATCATCTCAAATTTTTTTTAATATTATTGCCTCCCTAATGCAAACTATGAACTCAAATAAAATGCAAATAGATTTTTAAGACACTGAGATCATTGTTAGTTCCTAAGGTTCTATTCTCCCTATGAGAAAAAAGATATGGACAAAACTGAAAGGATATGTTAAAATTTACCATGTTTCTGTCTCTAAGAGAACATCAAAAAGCTAAATATGCTTTTCTGAAACAGTTTAGTAATGATTTTGATAAAAGTAACAATAAAATATTGCTTCAGATTGTGAGTTATCTTTTGGTAAATGCAAGAAGAAAAAAAGAAGTTATAATTTTATTATGATAATTTCGATCATAGCATAAAAACCTTTTATTCGGCTAGAGTTACTTTTCAGTTTTACATTTGTTGCTAAATAGATAATAAGAAGTATAATTTTAAAAAGCAAAATTTCAGTTAAAATATCACCAAACCGTATAATGTGATTTTATTAGCAGAATTATGGTTAGTCTTTTTTAACCAGAAATGTTTTTACCTTACAGTACGGTAATTTCAACAGATTTTTTTCTCAGTGCAATAGTACCTTTAAATTCACACCAACTTAATATTGATGAGAACCAACTTTTCTGGAAATAAAGATGCATAGTGCACAATACTCAATAAAGTAACACCGTCTTCGGATATGCTCTCAAAAATGCGAATTCTAGCTTCTATAAGCTTCCCATGGTTATTGGATGTTATGAGAATAACACCAATTGGATGTTATGAGAATGCATAGATTTTATCATGTATTACGTTCATGTATGATATTTATGTTCGAAATATAAAAAAAGTCGTTTATAAAATCAAATTTGGAATTAACCCCTTCAGTACCGTGATCACATATACGTGATTGCGTGATTCTTCTCTTACGGCCCCTGGTATCATATATGTAACGAGCCTTTCTTACTTAAGCTGCTTAAGATCATACGGATAGGATCTCAATTCGAAACTCTCGTATTACACCTCGTATTAATACGTATGCGTACTCTTTACTACATATACTCTCGAACCGTGCGAACCTAGGGAAGCGCTTTTTTCTCCATCTGCCCGTCCTAAAGGGGTTAAAGTAAAGTATTCTCACAACGTCCATAGTTACTGGCCAGAACGAATCAGGTAGGTTAAGGCTAATACTTACTTGATCTTATAATCAATGTCTTAATCAGGGAGCTTCAGGACCACGATAGGGATGAAAACGTGATTATTCACAATGACGAGAAAGAAACTTAATTACTTTGTCCTCACGGTCTAATGCTGAAAGACCGATATCATTTTTTTTATAAAACATCTCAATGATGTAAAAGTCTTACTAACCCTTAATAGATATTAAAAAATAGTTGTAGACTATTTTGAAGATTGCACTATGTTAGAGAACATCCTAAAAATTTTAAAAAAATCAGAAAATGCTTAAAGTTTCTGTTATAAACGTGTATCCAAAAAAGAGCATGTCACTGAATATTTTTAAAATCAAATGTGCTTATTCAGCACTTTAACTTTAGAAAAAGTTGCAAAACCAGTATTCCCGAAAAAGAATAAGAGTTGTAGACCCAAAGAAACAGCCAGTACTTTTCGACGGTAATAAAGTCAATTTACTAAGAGATTGTAGAAGGATTTCGCAAAGTGTTACACGTCAACACAACTGTATTAAACTGGCGTTAACGCTATTTGAACTTCTCAACGCATGCGCGAAAATTTCCCTAGAAATAGCAGTGTCGCATTATAAGGTTAGCGTCATGGTTAAAGTAAGACAAACTCTAAGCAAAATTTCTCAACTGTCAGACCTGATACGGTAAAATGAAAAAGAGGAGGATCAGCAACTTCTATTGGGAAATTTTATTTCATCCTTGTTATTCCCTGTATTAAACTGCATCCACATATGAATCTTTATTGGAAAATCCATAACAATTAGTAAAGAACAGAGTCGATGATGTCATACCAGCATACCAGAGTCGATGATGTCATACCAGAAAAAAACTTTTTTTTTTGTTTATTTCTTTTCATATAGTTGAGTACACTCATTTTAAATTGAAAGTATTTATTTTGTAAAATAAGATACATTGAATCATTATCAAATAATGCACTGCTTTAAAATCATTATTTTTTATTGAAATATTCATCAACATTTGAACACTTTGATATTTGGAAATTCCCTAAATTTTCCCCTTTTTTTCCTTTACACCATAAAAATTGCCGGATTAAATTACAGAAAAATTTACTATCACTCAGGGTGCTGATACTTTTTACTGTAAAATTCATTTTTACCAAAACATGTAACGGAGCAAAAAATCTGATATACTGTATGGTTTAAAGTAATAATTAAATTAAACTCACTGAATAACTCGAAATGAATATAACTGTAAACATTACGGTACAATATTTTAAGGACCGGATTATTAATATTATATACAATACAATATTATATAATATACAATATTTTAAAAACCGGATTTCATGATGAAATGGATTTTACAGATGAGGCATTTAAAGTGTTGGAATTTTGAACCATAATTTGATCTGGAATTTTTTTGCAGTGTATCGCAATTGAGCTCCAGTGCTGTTGTGCTTAAAAATTAAATGAAATGAAATTTCATTAAATAAGAACTATAACATATTTTCGTAAAGAGGATTTAATTTGCAATTAATCTACTTTTTCTATTGTGTGAAGTTATTTTTTAGCTTAATCACAGGATTAAAATTACTTTTGTAAAAAAAGAGGATGTCTGGACCATAAACTTTTTAAAACATTTATCTAATTTCAAAACTGAAATATAAATTATAAATAAAAAAAAAGACTAAACCCATTCGATATTACATTTTCACCTAACGTAACTTATAGCCAAAATTTATACGTCATCACAAGGTATTTACGGGATCAATGAAAAAATACATGTAAGCCATAAGGGGATATAATGTTGCACAAAAAAAAAAAAAAAAAAAAAAAAAAAAAACACACACACATCAGAGTTTCTATAACAAGACTAGAATCAAAAGATTTGTATCCAAGCAACGAGAAGGTAAAAAACTAGTTGCAAGCAGAATCTTTTCATCAAAATAAATTTCATTTATAAGAGGTTTCATCACGTTCCTTTTATCCTTACTAAAAGCCAAATAATTCCCTTTGGAACTTTCTGGGATAGTAGGCAAGACCAAAACTAAAAGGAATAGCGTTAGGAAGTGCAAAAAGCTCCTTTCCCAGAAATTATTTCAACTAATTTATCTATTTTTCACTTTTTCTCACAATCTTGCTTACAATTTCATGTTTCATCTTTTTTTTTATTTGTATTCTATATATTCTATACATTGGAAAATATTTTTGAAGTGAATTGAAGGAAAAGATACAACAATAAGGTTTCAGCAGTAAATAATGCAAACATCATATTGCAACTGTAATTTTATATATATTTTATTATGATA
>NC_092214.1:31598873-31608897 GCF_043381705.1 Parasteatoda tepidariorum | reverse complement strand
AGAATAGTTCAAAATGAAGATAAAACGAAGAAACATTATAGACATATGAAAGAAAGGGGAGAAATGATAAGTAAAAAAATAACAAACAACAGTTTAAAAAAAAGGGAGATAAAAAGGATAAAATTTTATTTAAAAAAACTGGAAAAAAAAGATATAATCTTTTCATCAGCCCACACGATTATATCCGCAAAACTTTCTTTCTTATATCTTAACTTAACTTTCTTCGTGTTTTCTTGTGTTTATTTATTATATATATATATATATATATATATATGTTTTATAACAGTTTGTAGAACATGCAAATAAAGTATTCCAGGAATTAATTTACTATTTTTATACGAATAAAATGTTTCAACGTAAAACGTACAATAAATTGTGTATGTTTTTGTAAATTACTAATGTAAGGATTTTTAAAAAAAATCTTAATCCATACACTTATTAGATGGTGTTTATCTACTATGAGTATTACTCTGTAGAAAATTCCAGTATAAAGTTTTTGCACTTTGTGTGCACCATCCGTAAAATCCATTTTACCGTAAAATAGTATACCGTAATTTCTACAGTAATATTTATTAAATTAGAGTGATTCAGTGATTTTATTGTAATTATTACTGTGAAAACTTCGGTATATCAGATGTTTTTTTCGTGACACATTCTGGTAAAAATAGATTATACAGTAGAAAGTACAAGCGCCCGTATTGCTGGTACTTTTTACCGTAATTTAATCCAGATTTTTTTACAGTAAAGTTAGTTGTACTAAAAAGATAAATACAAAACTCTGAATAAATTTTTAATGCATTTTACTAGTCAGAAACTGAAAACATATTCTCGCGCAAATATATTCGTAAATAAATGTATGTGATGTGCAATATTAAGGACACTGCTACCATCGTACATAACGAAATTGTGGAACCGTAACCTTCAAGATCCCTTGGCTCACAACAGCTACTTTGACTACATTTTGCTGTTAAAAATACATTTTTGATATCTTATTCTAATCAACAACAGGAAAAATATTACATATTTATCTTTATTGATTATAATTTATATTTGATTGGCAAAAACAATTTGATCCATTTTTTTTTCAATCTGTTTGTCACGCTTTTTGTAATTTTCCATGTTTTTCAATATATTAACATTACAAAAACATAGAAAAAATATTGGGAGATCTTTTCTACACTAAAAGTAGCTGAAAGGAAAGAGATTTTAAATTTTTAACATCTGATTTACGATTTTAACATCCTCGAAAGAAAAAGCGATTAGAATTATCCATACACTTTTTATTGTTAGTGATAGCAGAATGAATATAGGCAGCTATCAACCAGTGCAAGATTTGTAGTAGTTCAAATCTTGTATTCATTTCTGAGTATTTCAAAATTTTCTCATAATGATCAGATCAATACGATATATGTAGTACTAAATACTTCATTTTTTTAAAACAACAACACCTTTAAACTAAGCAAGCGTTTTTGAGTTACTTGAATTCGAAATAACCCAGCTTAATAATTTCTTTCTTAGAAAATATAAGTAACAAAATAAATAAGCGTTTTCTAATGCTTATTTACAGAAATAATTATTATTAATTGTAATAAAAACTCTTAGATGTCTTATTTTAAAAAAATCATTTTGTCTGCTATTACCAATTAAAAGCCTTATAATATTTCCGAACTATAAATATCTAAAAATCCTGTAATGCAGGAAAAGTGTAATTTCTTCAATGAAAGTGTGATGAAATAAATAGTAATTCATTTTCAAAAACTAACATAATCTGAAATAGAATATATGCTACAGCCCACAAATATCTCTTCTTCTTCATTCCCTTTGTGTTATTTATTTATTACTTTTTTATTTATGAAATTAAGATTTTAACAACAATGAAGGTTTGTAATATATAAAATGTCTAAGTATTTATATGCAAATATGTATATGCAATATGTAAAAATGTTTGCGTAATATGTAAAAATGTATACGTAATATGTAAAAATGTATATGTAATATGCAAATATGTAAAAATGAATAAGTAATATGCATATGTGTATACGTAAATATGTATGAGTAAACTCAGAAAAGGATTTTATCACAGTATGATTGGATGGGCGAAAGAAATCGATGGTGTTGTTTTTAACTTAATAATAAGATTTGTAATAAGATAAGATTATAATATTAATAATAAGATTTGTTGACTATGGTATGAAATACTTCCTATTTTAAGCCAGTAATTTTATCCACGGATTATACAAATTTATTTGATCTTTTAAAAAATCTGTAACATTTGTTTTTATAATTTCTTTTCTTTCAAAATACATCTAACCATATGCATAAGCGTTTCTTAAAGTTTATCTACCAGAAATAACAATAAAGGAAAGTGTTCAAAAGCTGCTTATTCTATCTTCAACTCTTTTTGTCAGCTATTAACATCCAAAAGCTTTATGATATTTCTCGCAATAAATATATCGAAATACAGAAGAAATATGATTTCTACAATAAAAGCTATTGTCATAAATAAGAAACTTCCTTTCAAAATCCAGCATCTGCGGAAGTAGAATATATTCTAGACTGCACAAAACATCCTACCCAATCAGTTTTTCCTCTGCACTTTTGTTGATTGTCGGGTTTGCTATAGTCAAGTCTAACTTCTTCAACGAGTTTATAGCAGCGATGAAGATTTGCGGGTTTGGATAATCAATTAGGTTTGAGAAACTCTCCCTTGATGATCGAGACTTCGCCAACAAGAACGGACAAGAAAGAACGAAACTAATATTTTATTTAGGATAAGGTTTGGAGAGTTTTTCTCCACTTTCCTAAAACGCCGTTGCTGTTTTAGGAGAAAAATCAATATAGGGTCGGGAGGTGGCCTGAATGGAGAAGGAATAGACTGATAAAGACATGGTTCGGTTTTTCCCTCTTTTCGCCTTCGGATTGTGTGCGGCGCATGAAAATTTTTTCACGAGGCTTCAATAAGATTTTGGACACGATAAAAAACTTTTTTTCTGAACACCATTACAGATGCATAAAATGGGAAACGGCTCAGATATTTTGTCTCTATGACGCTGTCAATGGAATATGAAAAAATATATCTTTGCTTTTTCAAACATAAGTCGAATCATTCTAAGATATAAAGGGAGAAACTTTATAAAAGATTTAAAATTGTTGCAATGCAATATATATTTTATTGACATTTATCTAATATATATTTTAAGATAAATATTTTTTTTTAATTGACCGTTAAAATTTAATTGCATGCAAATTTTGCATGCATAATTTGTAAAACTAATTTTAAAGTTTCGTGCCTAACTATAGGGACCCACACCTTGCTCGTTGCCCTTGCCAACCCCCATTCTTAATTTGCAGTTCAAGCTTACGTCGGTCACTCATTGGATACTTATATATTTCAGTCTGATACTTATGATATTGGATACTTATATAATTAGTATATGTATAATTTTGTTCCTTTTAAAATAATGAACTAAAAGTACGTATCATATAAATCCTGTGAAACGCTTTACAATTCAATTTACATTCTCTATAGAATTATAAATTAGTGTTTGTGGGCCCAGTATTTCTTCCTATATAAACTCATAATATTTTGGTGAATACCAAATTTTTTTACTTTGCAAAACTGAGAGTAACGAAATATTTTTCATTCCAATAAACATATATTTAATTACAATATCACTAGTTCTGAATAATTGTTTCCCAACATGCTCAGAAATATATTTTCACTGCTGAACCATACTATGATACAAACCAATACCATAGTAGCTTGTAACCTTGAAACATGATAACTATGAAAATTTGCAGCAACTTTACAAAATTATTAAACTAAACCCCGGTTGAGTTAAAATTGAACCATAGTCTCGTGCAGAATAGATAATTTAATATGCATGATATTGGGGCTCAACATATGCCAAAATCTTCTCCATTGTACATAATTATTTTTGGCATATTTTTTAAGATATTTTTTTTACAAATTTATGTACATACTTTCTTTTTGAAAAATTTTTTCATTAGTGAGGTGCATTTATTGTATGTTTAATATAATCAACACTTCCTTCTAAAAAGCAAATGCTTGATGTTGATTTAAAATGGATATTTCCAGTTCAAACTTCCGGATGAATTTAAAATAACCTCACCAAATTTAGCAGTCTTTAAAAGTACCAATTTTAGATGGTAAATTAAAGTATCGTATCAGAGAATTCTGAGGTTTCATAATAAATGTTCGAAATAATGCTTTCTTTCGAAAATACCTAAAGTATTCAATTTTCTTGATTTTAAAGGACAAACTTCAGATCTTTCAATGCATGTTAAAATAAAAATTTTCTGATTCAAATTGGAGATGTATTTTTTCCTACACTCTATTGCCATTTTTGTGCCATTGGTCGTCGAATGCAGTTACTACTATTTTTCAACTTCTCTTAATTTTTCTCATTCAAAATGGAGGGTTTATTGGCTTTTTTCTTGTCAACTACTGACATAGTTGTCCAGAAACGGGGAGTTAAAGCATAAAGCTTGAGATAATGGGTACTGCTGAAACAGGATGCTTCTTGCGAAACTTTATTACTATGATGCAAGAATATTAACCTACTTCTTGAAAGACAAATGCTGAAAAAAAGAAGTTTCCGATCACAAGATTTAATGATACCTATTCAAATATGTTTGAAGGAATCTACTAAACCGTCTAATCGGTGAGAATAGAATTCAATATATTTTCACTAAATTATAGAGCTTTAAACGTTGATGATTGAACTTCAACTATGAGTGTATAGCAATATAACATGAGATATAGCACGTTTAAGAAAAATCGAATATTTTTTATTAGCCCTAATCTATAAAGGCAATTTTAATGACAAATGAATTATATTGTTAAAAAAATATATAAATGTTTCCGTAAAAACATCTAAAATGTTCACAATTGTTGTTTTGTTTTAAAAAAAACTACCAGAAAGGCAATTATTTTTATACAATTGCAAATAAAATAAAAAAATGCCTAAAAATAAACATTAATAATATAATAATAACATAATGGTAATGATAAAATTATTAATAATATAATAAAAATAATAATACAACTATAATGTAATAACAATATATAATAAAAATAATCTAATGATAATAATAAAAAAATATTATAATAATGCAATAATAATATCCGTAACTAAATGATCAGTAATATAAAATAACAACATTACTTAAAGCAAGCGAATTAACTTCAACTCATTTAGTAAATAGTAATAATTGTATCAAATAAAAGAAAAATATCGTCCGAAAATGAGAATTACGAAGCCTTATCTATATAACAATTATCATTAGTTTTATTCTTTATAACAATTATATCTAAGATCAGCGAAGATAATATTTCCATGATATTTATTGGCATTATTTCTCATAAAAAGTGGCTTTCTTTGAATCAAGATCTAATCCTTACCTCTATTAATAGTTGCAAGATAACCTGAAAGTGCTAATTCGGTATTATTTCCAAAATAGCCTAAAGACACTCATTAGCATTATTTGCAGCTCCACTTTATTGGTTACCAAGCAATAGTTTATGTTGTCAAACAATTTCCGGGGAAACCGCTACATTATCTCTTTGAAACTCAGGTCGTCTTCCCATTACCTTTTTCTTTACAATTAGGAGAGGCGGAAATTAACATTTAATAAGTTCAACAACAATTAGTTCTTTAAGTAAGGCTGATAATAGATTAGGGAAATTTTAGCATTTTATCTTGGGGTGAAGAATCAAATATTTGATAGTTTATTGCATCAGCGTTTTAAATACTTGCTCCATTATTTTGCTCATGCATATTTGTATTCGAATTTCTTAAATGACTTAAGAAAAAAGTGACTATACAAATTTTTAGAAAATGGGTTTAAAATTGAGTACTGAGTTAAATTATTGTCTAAAAAGGTTGAAACTGGTTTTTTTAATATCTCGTTTGCAAACACTGACTATTTTTGGGTTAGTAATTCCTTCCACTACGTTTTAAACACTTCAATTTTAATTTGATAAATTAACGGCTTCATTTTAGCAATGTATTGTTTTAAAAAACAAACAATTTCCTGAAAAATTAGTTACTCTGCATAAAAAATCTAATATTTATATATTTAACGCATTTTAAAGCTTGTTCTAAAGCAATATTAATCGCTTATAATTTTAAAATTCAATAAACTGACTGCCGATTCCATACATGAAACAATTAACTGTGACTTGATATAGTATTTTAGCATTTTTTTCATGACATTACTAATTTAATAATACATTTGAAATTGTTACAGCAAATTTGCATATAATTGTTTTGGAATAAATATTCAATTAGAAAATTTAATTGAGTGTGTGAAACAATTTTAATTAATATCAATAAGGCTAGAGGACCGCAAATTAATCTAATTAACAAACTTTTCCGATTTGATATATTAAAGGTAATAACAATGGAAAAAATCTCTATTTACCATAAAATTAAATACATTTAGTATTTATTTATCTTTGTTCAAAGGAAATAGCCCTTATCCTCCAAACATGCCTACACCTCTCCCTTTTGCACTCTAAAAAAGACTGATATTGCTATACTACACTAAAAGAAAAGAGGTTGATGAAGACGTTTTCTAAGACACTATGACGTCTTGGAAAACAGATTTAATGATATTACAGCTGGGCATTTATTATCCTCCAGTGCTTGATTCTACTTAATTTTCACCAAAGAATATTTTTTTTCCAATGGTAGGCACTGAATTTGAATCTTTGCCTATACTATGCCAGAATTGTTGCTCATTTCGCTTTACCCAGTGGGCACCTGTGAACCAAAGTCACGGAGGCAAGCAACATTGCCCACGCCACACTGCCACAAACCTGTTTATAGGGAGGGCCACATTTACACATCATACACACACACAACAGTGGACAGCACAAAGAGAGAGAGAGAAACATCCATGCCCAGAGCGGGATTCGAACCCGCAGCCTATGGCTTCGCAATCAGGCATGCTAACCGCTCGGCCACCAGGCCGGTTCACCAAAGAATATATAAAAAAGAAGAAGGCCAACTCCTCGAATAGGTAACTAACACGGGAAACTGCTTGGCAAGATAATATGAACAACAACTTAAATTGTGAGCAATATACTCAAATTTAGCAGAGCATGATGCACACTAAGATCTAGTGCATACGCATGAGAATCAAAGTGACAACCAGGAGGTACGTCACCCATGAACCGGTTGTTGGACTACTCTACATGTATGGTTGGATACGCTGCCTCCCTCCTATCGCCATTTTATTCTTTCTTTCTATTTCAAAATGTGTTAGCAGATTAAATCTAAGTGGATGATATAAATGAATTCTCAAAGAAATGTCTAAATTAATAGTACATTACTGTTTATCCATAGTGTTAAAATGAAGAACAAGCAAACTATAAATAAAAAGAACTGAATCTTCTCCTTCTCCCCAACCCCAGTAGTGGTCAGGAGAAGAGGAGAGAGCAAACCCGTTTCAGGAACCTACTAAGTTGCCCTTAAATGCTATTTTTACCTTTGTACACGAGGATTTCACCAAACCTTGGTAGACTGGTTTACAATATGTCCATAGATAGCCTTCTGTATCTCTTGCTTCTACTCTGAGAAAAAAGCTGTGGTGTAATACCTTTCCATGTTTTTTCGTGTAATAAAATATATAAAGAAATGATATTTCTTTATAATAATAATTTAAATAAAAATAGAATATATAAAACTATAAAAAATAATTGAATAGAATATAAGTAGAATAAAAATAGTATATATAAAGCTAAATAGAATATATAAATTGAATATATAAAGCTACAAAAAAGTTAATTTTTGAAATATACTATATCCGTAAGAGCACTTTCTAAAGGAATCTAAAAGGCTCACGATATCAGTTGGCAATTAATTAATTACCTACACGAAATTTGTAGCAAAATTATTAATTTGATACTAAGCTTATTCCTAATATAAAATAGAATATCATATCATCATAGTTAATACACCCAAACTATAACCCCAGTTACTATTGTATCTATCAGTTTCGTGTTACAAAAAAATTTCAGAACCTGTTAAGAAGCAATTGTATTACTTTTTTTCTTCAAAATATAAGTAATGAAATGTTTTGAAATTGAAAAGGTAAAACATGGATTAGATATTTGTTTCACTTGGCATGGAATTATATATATTTTTAGTTGAAAAGAAAAAATAAATGTTTAAAAAGATAATATAAAGTAACCGCAAATTACCTATAATAATATATTAAAAAACTAATGCAAAAACTGAAAGCTAATAAAAATTAGCTTGAATTTGCAAATGATGTAAAAATATTGAAGTGTTTTGAAAAATTTTGATCACAAACATAAATATTTTGACAAATGTTTTGAAAAATTTTGATCACGAACATAGACATTTTGACATACAAATGTTTTGTAACATTTTGCTCATAAACGTCATCATATATTCTATAAATATTTTGCAACATTTTGATTATGAACATGAACATTTTGACAAATATTTTATAACATTTTAATCAAACAAAATAAAAATATTCTGAATATTGTAAATGATATAATTGATGATAAAAATTTTAAAAAAAACAATAACAAATTTAACAAACTATAATTAAAAATGGTTTAATGTTTGATTTATCATTTCCTCGATTACGATTCCTTAATTATATCCTAAAACCCCCGAAATCCAATATAAGATAAAATAAAATTTAATATACTTCCCATTAGTCTCGAAAACAGTGGGAAAAAAAGCATTTTATTCTTGGGGAAAGAAATAAAATAAAGTACAATAAGTCATCGAGGCGAACCTTTGTTTTGCGTGAGTCACACTATTCTCTCTCTTTTACTTTAAAACTTGAGAGATAGAGGGAAAGAATAAGAATATAAGAGCTTGTAGAGCAAAAAGCCATTTTCAGTCAATTATTCTCACCTCTACTGGGGTTACTCTTCAGAGGGGGGGGGGGGGGGGAAGANTCGGGGGGGGGGGGGAGAGGGAAGAAAGTAACGGAAAGAACCAGTATTTGATCAAGTGACAGTATGAGAAGCATCCAGGGCAGTTTCCTTTTATTCAGTGAAGTGATGCTAAGGAAAGGTCTTGTTTCTGACATGCTAGGGATGAAAGTCCCTGGAGACAAAATCGAGAGGTCCATTCAGATGACATGAACACCTGTGGGACGGTAGGGAGTTCGCATCCCCTGAAGGCTATATAGCACTCTCACCTATATTATTTATTTTATTTATACCTTTTATCTTGCAATTATTTCAATTACTGCTGTCATTCCAATTGACCAAACTGGTAGTGAGAGGGAAGGGGTTGGATTGCTTGATTAATTCAGGCTGTGATTTTAATTATTTAGACCCTGCTTACTCGTGGCCTGAGGGAACGTAATAAACTTTTCTAAAACAAAATTCTTAACGACATATTCAGTAAATCGATTTCTTAATTGGAAGATTGATATATGTGTGCTAAATGCAATTGGAAAAATCATTCATTTTAATTTTGCAGTAATCATGTGCGGTGAAAATCAATTTAATGATTTTCAAACAAGGTTTTAAAATTTATAATAAATTTTCCTTTAAAATGTTTAAGATCTGTTTCTCAGTAAAATTAATATCTTAATAATGAATTTTTATTTAGATTCTTATATTTGTGTCTAAAAAGTACAGAACACATTGATGTACCAGAAGAAAAAAAGACAGTCCCTTAAATATCCTAGACTTTGATTAATTATCAATTCCATCGGTATATATTTGGAGTATTGTATTAATTTCAATTATATCTCTTACATTGAAGAAACAATTCCTTTTGAGTAATAATGAAAAATGCTGCAAAAATTTAATCTTTCATGTCTCCTTCATTTGACTACTACTGTACGTTTTTCAATTAAAAATGCATGTTAATTTAAAGCAAAATTAATTTGTAAGCAAACATTGCTTAAAACATGAATTATATTAAGTGAATATTTCATACTAAATTAAATAAACAGTCATTTTATTTGTAAAATAGTTTATAAATATATATATATATAT
>NC_092214.1:31441114-31598793 GCF_043381705.1 Parasteatoda tepidariorum | reverse complement strand
ATACATATATATTTATATATATATATATATAAGCGACATATTTTCTTGCAATGTATATTTTTTAACTGATATATAGATAGAGTAAAAATGATAGAAAATTACTTTTCCTTTTTACTATAAAATATCTTTAATTCATATACATGAGCGTTACATTTTTATTTTTAATTTGCTTATCAATTCAGTAATTTATTAATTATTAGTCTTTTCCCGACTACACTTTTCCCTACGTGTGTGTTAAATTGAGATGAATGATGTCATGCAAAATAATTTGCCAAACAATGATTTATTTGATGCCATAAACAGTTTACTCATTTTGCAACTTTTAATATTCAATATAAACATTTAAGAAGCTGTACGAAATGAAGTACATAAGTTTGAAATGATCACAATAGTGTTAAAACTTCTGAATTGGATTTCTTCACCACTTTTAAAACCTAGACTCCAGTCATAGTGTAAATTTCATTAAAAAAATTTAAATTTTAATGGCTGAAAAGAAAAATGTATTGTTGAGTAGAATCTCTATTTATTTTTATCACTATTCATTTTAGCATTGCATTTTTAGCATTTAATTACAAAAATAAGCATAAAAACTTAAATGAAGTTTGTGTTTCATTGATCAAAAATGATTTACTAATCAAATCAAGATGTTCATATAATATACTAATTTTACACATCCAGTAAATTACATCGTAATTTATGAATTTCTTGAAACTGTAAACGAATATTATGGCGAAATTAATTAAAAAACGAAAGAAATAACGCAAATTATGGCTAAATTCCTTTTTCCTCCGCAATAAAACTGATGAAAGAAGTATTTTAATCATATAATTTTTGATAATAAAAACTTTTTTTTGAAATTTAGAGATATTTTTGACAGAGAAAATCTAATGCCTCTCACCGCTTATCAAATAAACACTCTTTTATACTAGATGATATTCTTGTAATGATTCTATTACGTACATAACTTTACCATCATTAAAAAAGGAGGAATTATATCATTTACATGCATGAAACAATATAATATTTTAGCTGTAAATTGCATAATATGAAAATGCTAATTTGAAAAAAACATATTTACACTTGATTAAAGACTATATTCTATGGAATAAAATAGGTTAAATCCTCGCACTATTAAGGTAGCTTCTTTATACGGGAAAATCCAATTTCTTGACCAAAATTTATCAACGTGATTTTCTTTTTATTTTGCACGCTATACACATATATGTAAGCACACATTTAATTTATTTTTAATTGTAAAGGTTTGGCATGTATTAAACTCATTTTTATCAAAAATACATTAAAATTTGCGAGTGCTATATCGTAATTTATGAATTACTAAAAGAACTATTTGAAAATAATGGGCTATGGTTAAAAAAATAATTCGCTCTAAAAGCACTTGTAATATATAATTTAAATATAACTAACATAATCATAGCATCCAAGATATTTAGGTAATAAAAAACCGTATACATAATTCAAAGGCATTTTCGATAGAAAAAAACTCCTCAACGTTTATCGAATAAGCAAGCTTTTAAACTATATTACTTAAATTTATTTTTGTAATGATTCTATTACGTAAGTCTAGCATCATAAAAAAGATGAAGCATATCATTCACATGTATCGAAAAAGATATTACTTTAGCTGTGAATCCCATAATACGGCAACGCTAACTTTAAACAGACATATCCAGCTTTGATTAAAGATTAAAGAGACTATTTCTTGGCACCACAGAGAATTCGCAAGTGTGCATCGTTAAAATTCGAATGGCTTTCCCTCTTCTACTTTATTCCTTCATAAGCTCCAACTCTTAAAGTTTATTACGCATTTTCGTGTGAGATCAAACATTGCACTCAGATAGCGAAATAAATTTTTAGAAGGAATTTTATATCCGAAAAGCACATTTTCTTATCTTTAGGCCCTGTATATGACTTCAAACAGAATAAATTTCTCTTAGGAAATTGGTTTATTTATTTATTTGATGATGTAAATATTTTTTCTTGCAAATATGTGGCTTTGTTATTATATTGAACTTGCTAAGTAAGAGATTTGTAATGGATAAGACAAAGTTATAAAAACACGAAACTATTAAATTCGTAGTTTTATATGTGAAGCTAGAAAAGTTTATAGGGCACTATTTAAGGATAAATTAACAATTTCGTGAAAACGTGTGCAAAATACTCAACACGGTAAAAGAGTTATTCCGCTTAACTTCAACTGGAAAAGAGCCTAGTTTACCTGAAAATTTGCCAAGATAAAATATTTTACAAACTTTAGTTGCTTAATAAATATTGCTCATCTTAACTTTTTAGACGAAATAACTAATTAAAATTATATATTTGGACTCTTATATTTAATTTCCTTGTTTTTCTAAGATCAAAACTAATTTTATTGACACCTAAAAATACAAACAGCAAGGTAAAAAACACTTTAACCTTTGGTTCAAATTAAAGGAATTTCATTAAATAAGCGTTTTAGATTAACATGCATAAAATCAGTTAATGTTAACTATAGCCTTAATTACAGTGGCTTTCAAAAGTCCCCGACCAGTAAATTTTTGTAACTAGTTTCCCAATGTAAATAATTCCGGTACAAATTAAAATTCAAAAAGTACCGGAATCTGGGTGCCGGTACTTTTTACCATTAAGTCCATTTTTAAAGGAGCATGTTGCGGAACAAAAATTTTGACGAAACGTAATTTTTACAGTAAAAAACTACCATAAACTCACTGAATTCCTCTAATTATATAAATATTACTGTAAAAACTACTCTATGTAAATAATACTCTATGGTAAAATTAGTTTTTACGGTAAAATGAATTTTGCAGATGATGCACCCAAAGTACTTTTTCTTCATACCGTAATATGATTCAGAATTTTTCACAGTACATGCTCTGGACTCATTCCTTAACTCTAAAAATATACATAAATCGATTACAAGTTGCATGTCAAAACTGCGCTCTATTGAAAACATAATGCTGTTTTAAAATACAAAAAAATATTCACTTTTTATTGTAATCAAATTAAAATAATGATATAGTGGCCGTAGACTTTCGCATACCTTTGTATTCATGGATAATGGTTAGAATAATCAAAATCACAGTAAAATGTTTACAGAAATTTTCGTACAGTGCGTGTAAAAGTCACCGGTCAGCATATTTTAATATCTTCTTTATACTCTTGATTGTTATGAATTTTTGGTCATTTTTTTCTGCTTTAATTTGCAATACGTCCAGAAAGCCAAAATGTCACATCGTTACTTATTCTATTTTACAACACACTTTCTTACTGTAAACTTGCTTACTGTACACATGCTTATTGTATACTTGTTTTCTGCTTATTTTATCTCTGTATCATCGTTTATGAAACACTTGTTTCATGTACAATTATTTAATATATACGTAATTACATAATATACTTTGACTGATAGATTTCTTAGAACTAATAAAGCAGCCTTTTCTCAAAAAGCTCCTGAATAAAATCAAGAAGTTTAAAGATGTTTAAGGAATTAAGAAGAATAAAGAAGTTAAAGGAAATATTTTTAATGAGCTACATTTTCTCTTAACTTCCATTTCAAAGACAGAAGTAATACTACTTACTTAGAAGTAAATACATCCATCAAAAATATTGGATGGCTAACTAGATAACGTTATCTTGTGTGTATCTTTTTGCTTAGAGCTTTTAGTTATTGACTGATAGGTATTCGTTTTACGGAACAACTATGAGCTGCAAGAAGTGTTAGTATCTTTGCATCTAGCCTTTTATAGGATATTGACTGATCAGCAAATAAGAGAAAACCAATGTTTGCCCAGAAGAAAAGCTTCTTTGAAGATACTACTACTTTCTCAAGATTAGACTGAATAAACTTAATAATTTCTTTTCTGAGAAGGTTTCTCGTTAAAACCTTTGAGGAATAATGACATACTATTTAAGGTATCAATGTAAAGACGTATATATTTGCATAATTTGACATATATTTGATTTAAAACTCAACTATTTTCATTTAAAATTGATTTTGACACATACTTTTTTGCATGTATGCTAAAATTTCAGCACACATTATGAATTTTGAGTGTAGTAGTAGAACATACAAAAAACAGAGACATTAAGTTTTTTTTTCTTGATGTAAAGGTCAAACCAGGGTTCTTGGAAATACTTTCTTACATACTGAGAGTTTAAAAATGGTTTTTTTATGCATTTCTGTACAGTAATGCTATTATGTGCCAACACGTGTCTTTACTGCCGGCTAACAGAATGAGAGATCAGTTAATCACACTATACTGTAACAAAGGGTTTTTCAAAATAAAGCAAAAATGTGTCACTGTACCTCCGAAGCAAATATAGCATGAAAACCCCATGTTTTCATTATTGAGAATAGTGATATGCTCAAAACAGATTGAATTCATTTTCGCGATCGCTTACACTCGTCTAAACAACAAATTTCTCAAAATTAGTTCATAATGCGTTATTTTTCAGCCATATATATTTGCGTTATATTTGAGTCATATATATTTTGATTAAAAATGAGTATATGTCAGTCGTGTCTGCACAGGCCGCCGTTTTTCGTGACTGAGACTGAGTAGCAATAGCGTGAGGAGGACAATGTCGCAATCACAAATATCAAGTCAACTATGATTCATCCAGCGAACAAGGTGTGTTTAAATCGAAGACAGTGTTTCAGTCGAGTATGGTTTTGCTGGTCGAGGCAGGCGTATTCAGATCGCGCCCGTGAATCCCCCATGTGGGGCTAGGCTGCCAACAATGTCAACTGTCGTCTATCAAAAAGTACCTCCTGATAATCGAGTTTGTCTTATATACTAGTGAATGAGAATTGAATAGTTGTAGTAGTAGTTGCGCCTCATTACTCCCCTACCCCCAACGGAATTGAGTTAACATGTGTTATGTACTAGTGAATAGGAATTCAATAGTTGTAGTGGTAGCTACGCTACACTCTAAAACTGTATAGACGTCAATACTATTCGGTTATCTACTTTTGATTAATTTTTAATTTTTCGCAAGGGGTCCAACAGGTAACACTCGTCCTCATACTGATGTTGTAACTCAACATGTTCTACAGAATGTCGACATGTTTGGTTGGCCGGCTAAATCAAAAAATCTTTCAATGATTGAGCACTTATAGGACATCATTGGACTACAACTTCAGCGTCATCCACAACCAGCATTAACTATCCCCGTATTGACTGATCAAGTGCAACAGTCATGGAAATACATCCCACAAAATAACATACGGCACATGCATAACACAATGCACGCCCATTTGTATGCTTGCATTCAAAATTCTGGTGGTTACACCGGTTATTACTGTACCGTATTTCATAATTGAAATGTTTTTTCTCCTAATTACAGTAACATGTGATGTCAGACTAGCGCATTGCCGAAATTCATAACTCCACAAAATTTTCTTCTTGGTGTTGAAATTTTTTTCCCATCAGTGTATGTTACGAACATTTCTGCATGATAATCACATCATAATGATATATTGTACAAGCGAATTTGAGACCTTAATTAATAAATATTTCAATAATCTATATTTTTTATCTGCTCAAGAGATATGTGTGTGTGATCTAGATTTCTTAAAATAAAAATTGATTTAAAGGAACTTTTCACCCATGTGAGGGAGGCTGTCCTTCTTTAATGAGGATTTTTAAAAACTTCGACTTGTATACAAAAGAACTATATCCTTTTCTTTTCCCTTTAACTATTCTTAAAAATAAATCCGCAAACTAATTAAACGATAATTAAACGATACTCTCATGTACACATTTCTAGTGATATGCATAAAGATTCATTTTCACTAAAAATTCGTTTTTGACGCCTAAGTTATGAAATTATAGATTTGATACAGCTCTGGTTACATCTCCAAACATCCTTTATCCTTTCTGTTTCTTAGTACGATTCTCTCTACCGCAATAAGTTAGGTTTCTTTTTTGGCTTCTTTTGTCATGTGTATCTACCGGATTGAGGTCACCTAATTCAAACCTCAGACAGACTGAGGCTTGGCCGGATGAAATCGTCAATTCAACATGACACGAGGCCAGATATGTCAACTGCCCTCAGGAAATAAAGATAGAGAAAACCGGGAAAGAAAGTTATTTCAACTAAGAAAACTATCTGTTAAAGATTTTGCTAGATATTTTTTTTCCATCTTTTATTAAGAGACTTAATACTGTGGCAATATAATCCATGTTCAATAAGTTAGAATCAAGTTTCTAATTAAATTGGATATCAAAACAAGAAAAAGACAAAAATAAAAGTATTATGTGTCAGTTTTTCAACACCCAATTTATAAGAGAGTATTTATAGTGCTAGTTTATTGGAGAAACTTGCTAGAATTTTTATATAAGATACAAAAGATCCAGGAGAAGATTTTCAGTCGCATTCAAAAGTTTCCGGTCAGTATATTATCAAACCTTTTTTAGCTTTCAGCTATTTATACACAGAGGTTTTATTTATTGATAAATTAATTAATAAAGATAATTTATTTTTAAATATTAAAAAATATGTTATGCACATTTTGGCATGGTAATCACATCATAATGATATAATGTACACAAATTTCAGAATTGAAATAATAAATATTTCAATAATCTATATTTTTCATATCTGCTCGGGAAATCTTGCCAATTCGAGGACAGGAAGGAATTTGAAGGAACTTAACTCCCATTTGCAGGATTTGTTTTTCTTTGAAGAGGATTTCAAAAAACTTGGAATTCGGCTTGTGTATATATATATATATATATATATATATATATATATGACGTTCCAACGATTAAAAATACATACACAAACTAATTGAACGACACAAATTCTGCGATACTTTCAAGAAAAACATTTCTAGTGATATGCATAAAGATTCACTTTCACTAAATATTCACTTTTGACACCTAAGTTATAAAATAATAGATTTGCTGCAGTTCTGGTTATATTTCCAAACATCCTCTATCCTTTCCGTTTCTTAATATGATTCTCTCCACCACAATAAGTTAGGTTTCTTTTTTGGCTTCTTTTGCCGTGTGTATCTACCGGATTGAGGTCACCTAATTCAAAGCTCAGACAGACTGAGGCTTGGCCGGATGATGTCGTCAATTCAACGTGACACGAGGCCAGATATGTCAACTGCCCTCAGGAAATAAAGATGGAGAAAACCGGAAAAGAAAGTTATTTCAACTAAGAAAAATATCTGTTAAAGATTTTGTAAGATATTTTTCTTCCTTTTTTTATTAAGAGATTTAATACCACGGCAATATAATCCATGTTCAATAAGTTAGAATCAAGTGTCCAATTAAATTAGATATCAAAACAAGAGAAAGACAAAAATAAACATATAATATGTCAGTTTTATAACACCCAATTTATAAGACAGTATTTATAGTGTTAGTTTATCAGAGAAACTTCCTAGAATTTATATATAAGGTATAAAAAGGCCTGAAGATTATTTACAGCAGCATTCAAAAGTTTCCGGTCAGCATATTATCAAACCTTTTGTTCTCTTTCGGTTATTTATACATGGAGAAAAAAATTCTGGTACTGACATTTCTGGTAGAAAGAAATTTTTAATTCCTGTTACCAAAAACCAAATTATTCATTATTTAGTTCATGATGAAAAACGTTCTGGTAAAATTACCGTTCTGTATGGTGATGACATTTCTCATAAAAAACCCCTGTCCTGTTAATAAAACCAAAATATATGGTATTTAAACCATTCATTTGGTAATTTTTCGTTCATATAGTAATAGCCTACCAGAAATTCTGGTTTTCAGAATTATAGTTCGTATTACCACATTTAGTAAAAAATATGCAAAACTGTAGAGTAAATTTAACCAAATAAATAGTATTTATGCTATGCTTCAAAGTATGATGATAAAATTACCAAATTTTGCCTAATTTTTCTAATTTTATCATATGTTATATAACCATATTTTGTTGTTAATAATGCCTAAAATCCTTGCCTCGGTAAAAATGACCGCTTGTAGGTGGTCCCATATAGCTAGAAACATGGTAAATTTTACCATATTCTGGTAGTTTTAATCATACATTTCTTCTTAGTATACATATTACTTTTAAGAAAACACGTAATTTTTTTAAAAGATATATATTAATTATGTGCAGTGTTGACAAAATATTTCAGTTTCAATATTTTACTGAAATTTCAACTTGCAATGTACTTTTGCGTACCATTGTTTACATTAAAATTTGCCTATTGCTATAAAAAAGCTCTGTGTTACAAAAACATTTGTTTCAAAAGATTTTATATTTTTGAAGTACTTAAGAAACAAAGTAACACATAGAAAGATTTAAACAAATATTTGGTCATTATGAGTTATTTAATATATTCTAAACCATAAAGTACCATAGGGGTTTTATTACAAAAATTAACAAAATCGCTTTTACCTAAACCAGCTAAATCGTAAATACATTTTGAATTTACATAGAAATTTAAATATATTTGAACTTAAAATATTCATTGAACTTTTTTCTTTTCAAAAGTTCTAAAAATCTATTTCAAATGCCACAATGAGAATTTTTTTAATATTTGCCTAAAATTTTTTTAATATGATTTGAGCTAGTATTTTCATTAAACATTTCATATACTTTATTTAAGTTGGGAAAAAAATCAAGTACAAATAATTTTCAATAATTGCATTTTTTTATTTAGATACAGTCTCTGGAGTATTAAACATTATTTAATGGTAATATTTAAATGCATGCTTTCATGTTTATTTCTGAAATGAAATACATAACTTATTCAAATGGGATTTAAAGAAAATAAAACTTGCTTTGTTTTATGCCCGAAGTCCATAAGGGCGGTGTAAACTAATACCCACAAGATTCGATCGCTTAAGATAGAATATTTTTCTCCGAGCTTTTCAATTTTATTCATATTTTTCTCTTTGTTTTTTTTTTTCTCCAAAAATAACCTAAAAAAAATTTGTATTTTCTTTTGCTTCTCACATTTGTAAAACAATAGAAAAAAACACAAGATTAAAGTGAAGAATTTTAGATTTCAGAGCAGTGTACCCCTCTGAGATTCAACCATAAATAAATCTTTAGTATTGTACGGTAAGCTGGCGTTTACTCTCTTGCCTTTCAAACCCGTTGCAAAATGAAATGCCATATATTTCAAAGCTTGCTTTCTTTTTCATTTATATGCGATTCTGGTGCGTGGTTAGAAAATTTTGTTTGCTTCTGTTTTTCTGAGCAACATTGTTTGCTGTTTTATTACCGTAATCAAGAAGGTAAATGTCCTCCTACCATTATGATCCTAAACACAAGCAAGAATTTAATTTTTTTTTTTAAATATTCCTAAATTTCTAATTCTATTATTCAATTTTCCCAATATTATGTGTTTAAAAATCTAAATACTATAGACTGTTTTATTGAAAATTTTATTTCCGACCAAATGAAATATGTATATGTTAGATATATACTATTTTCCTTCCATATTTCACTTAATATACACTGAGAAAAAAAGTATAGTCAAAACTACCAGAATATTATTGAATTCATCGTATTTCTGGCTCTATAGAAACACCAAAAGACTCGATAAGATTATCAAAGCATTTTGGTAATGATTTTTGTTAAGTTAACCGTAAAATATAGTGTTACAATAAGCGATGACATTTAATAAATGTAACAAAATTATGTTTTAGAGCTTGGCACAAAAGTTATTAATTCGGTTAAATTTACTGTTAAGTTTTATAATTTTTCACTAAATATTTTGTAATAAGAACTCTAAAAAAATTATTTAACACTATACCATTTAAAAAAGTGAAGGTGTTTTCTCTGAAATTTATAATTTCATTAGAAAACTTTATATTTTGAAAACAATAACTCTTTTCCTTGTAAAAGGTCCTTTCATGTTTTAAAATTAAAGAAACGTTTCTAATTTATTTGGTCAATATACTTAATTTGAATGGCAAATTTATTTGAGATTTTAAAGTGCTGATTAATAAATGTATTAGTTTATGTATACAAGATTGCATGAAACTTTTTAATAGTTTTAATAAATCTTTTAATGTGCATTTTGAACTTATCTGTACAATAAACCTGCTTCATATTTCCTGAAAATTATAGTGCAAGAATTGTTTAATTTTAACCTTATCCTTCATAAAGTAAAATCTACTATTTTAAAAGAATATCCAGTCAAAAAAAATCTTTAAAATACAAGCACCTAATTAAATGAAATAATTGATTAAAAATTTTTTTTTTTCATTGATAGTTGAAAACACGAAAATAACCTTTAATCCTTTACACATTGGCGGGACTTTTAATTATCCTCAAATAGCATTATCTCCATATAACAATGCTATATGGAGAAATAGTTCCACAGGACTCCTATAGCATACTAACATTATCCCCATATAACATTGAAACGGAACAAAATATCTAAATGTAACTTATCTATCGAGGTCGGAATAGTCTGGCTAGTAGGGCATTGTGCCCATGTCCAAGAGGTCGTGAGCTCGATTCCCGCCGACCGAAGACTCCCCGTGTAAAAAAACAGTGACAGGTGCATGTTAAATTTGTCAGGTCACTAAGTCCTAACAGCTCCCATAACAAATCATATCTCTGGAAGTACCGAATTGGAGATTGATTGCTCTCTGATTCAGGTCAAACCTTAGATCTGTGGGGGAATGAATGGATGCATGAATGGACGCACCTATAAACGGACTGTGACGTGTGTGTGGCTGAAGTAACTTTCTTAGCCATGGAAGGCGCCACTGAAAAATAAGAAACGCAGCCTTAGTCTGGATTGGCAAGTGTCATTAAAATCAACAACTTTTTTATCTCTGTAATATAACTTTCCGTTAATTATAACCAGTTGACAACGCGTGATACGTTGAGCATCACCTATGGAACTATTTAATTGTAGATAATGCGGTCAAGATTGCCATTTTATGATTCTTCAATTTCATTCCTCAATTCACAGCTTTCAGTGTCAATCAATTTTGCAAGCAAGTATTTCAAATTTTTCACTGATTCAGTAATATTTTGAATTAGTTATAAAGCAAGATATTGGATTTTTATCTTTAATTAAAATTTCCCAATTGTTATGTAATCTCTTTATATGAAATCACAAAATTACATTGAATGTTTCAATGAACATGGAAAGAAATATTTGACGAAGTGTAGAATAGACATTATTTGTTAGGACAAAACAGTTTTTTGATATTTTTTTAAAAATTAGGTAAATAAAGGATTACAATAAAGAAAAGATCAGATTCTTGTATTACTTTCTTAATTAAACATAAAGTTTAGGTTTGGTTCTTTTTTCTGGTGGTTAATTGTTGGTAGTTATTTTCACAATAAAGTAGTGGAGTTGAAATTATTGCTTCTTATCCACTACCTAGATAAGATGTTTATTGGTATTGATGAATGCATAAATATTAAAGTTGAATAAGTAAAAATCAATGAAATAAAGTTTAATGTATCGTAATGGTTAATAGAGAAGGCTAAACACATAATTTTCGTTGTATTTTACTATATCTACAATTTGTTAAAACGGGTGTGTTAAATTAGACTATAGTAAATGACCAGAATCACAATGATAGCTATTCTGTACCCAACATTGAACTAAATATATAACAGCGCATAATGAACTATGTAACAAATAATCATTAAGCTGTTATTATCCACAATAGAGATAAATGGATTTGGTATATTATGAATGTAAGTATCTTGTATTTAATCTCAATTATTATCAAAACAGAAGGATTTCTAAAATTATTGTCCATTTACAGTCATAATTAACATTTTATTATAAGCAGTTGTTAGCTTTAATTGTGGTTTCATTTTTTTCCTGATAAGTTATGTCTCATTAGGTCAACAAAATTAGATTATTTAAAAAACTTTTACCCCATTTAATTAAATTCATAACTTGTAAACCTTAAGAAGTAAAATATGTTTGAAGCAAATACTTGTTTTTATATTTTGAAATTTTCTCATAAGCATTATCTGTTACTCACATAAATTATAAAGAAGCAGTGTTTACTGTCTTTTAGTGCACCTGAGAGCAATTAATTCTCAAAAAAGAAATTTTCCTCAACTTTTCTGCAACTACAGTTTTTTTTTTACCAAACTTTACATGTAAGAGGCATTCATAAGTCTTAACAAAATATATTGTTAGTTTAATTTAATAACAATAAAAAAATAATTCAAATAATTGGAGTTTTGAAACAGCATTACGTTTTCAATACAGCCTAACTTTAATGCTTAACTTTCAATTAATACTCATTTTTTAATTAAAGCATATGTTTTAATTAATACAAATCTTTTAAAAAAAATGCACATTTTAAACTAATAAGCATTTTTTTAAAAGCCTAAGGAATCTTTTTAAAGTCGTATGAATTAACAGCTAAACTCTGAAAGGTGTTTTACGAATATACTAGACGGAGTCTCTTGCATGTCACTGTATTGTTCTGGTGTAGTTTCTGATGCATATTTAATTTTAATAATTAATTAATAATAATTTATTAATAATAATATAGTTATAATTGTAATTGCTTTTGGTTATTTTGTAGTTCAAATAAATATGTTAAAATAAATGTGTAAAATTGTTAAAGCATTTCATGCCTACCAGACCTCAATTTGATTATTTAAAAAAAAATCTTCATGCTACGGAAGTTAAAATAATGCTTATAATTTTTTGAAATAATGTTAATAATTTTGTTATTTAGGATAACAATTTTATTAATTAGGAAAAACTTATTTAACACATTATAAAATTTATATTAATTTGTTTTGGTTTAACATTATTTTGAGGACTATTTTAATGTAATTAGAAATGTTCAAAATTATATAAAAATCCATACCTGCGTTTTGAATTTTTTGGACAAAAATTTAATTAGGTTTTTATAGGAATTAATGGCAGTTGAAGATATTAAATTTTACATGGAGAAAAATAAATCACATGAAATTACCGTACTTGTATAGTAATGACATTTCCGGTTTAAAAAAACACAATTCTGGTAATAAAATCGAAATAGACGGTATTTAAACTATTCATTTGTTAATTCTTCCGTTCGTATAGTAACGGTATACCGGAAATCCTAGTTTTGAAAATTATAATTCGCATAACCATGCATTTAGCAGAAATACAAAACCGAAAACTTAACTAACTAAATAAATGGTTTCTATGCCATGATAAGAAAATTACCAAATTTTACCAAATTTTACATATGTTATCCTATATTATAAAACCATATTTTATTTTTCATTCTATCAAAATCAATACCAAAGCCCTTCGGTTGAAAATTACCGAGCTTTTGGTGTTTCCATTGATCCTGAAAATGGGTAAATTTTACCATATTCTAGAAAAATTTGATTAGATTTTTTTCTCACGTATGGTAGGTGAAATTTATTCATTGTCTAAAAAGGATATAAAAAGTGTATAAAATTTTTATTATGTAATGCATAAAAAATATGTTGTTTATTTAACCTAAATAGACAATTAAAAATATCACTTCTTGTACTATGAAAAGTTTTTGAAGAAGTCCTGAAATAATTAGTTTTGAGTTTCACAACAATGTTAATAATCTTTTCTATCGATGGCATATTCTGAAACTTATATATAATACTAAGTAGATGAATTATTTAAATCACTACCTCGTTAACTCACTAATCATTTACTGCTTTCTAAGTAAAAATGTAAAGTTATTACTTATGCATCCAGTACGAAACCAATTCATATGACAAATGTAAGTTTTTATTAACATCTCTCTAGAGTAGCAATTATTATTAGTTTTCATAATGCCAAATTTGCAACCAAGTTTTTAAAAATGCTCCATTTTAAAAATAAAGCTTTTTCCTTCTTTTACAGTTTTGTTTAAGAGAAACATGAATGTCAATTACAGTTTTTAAGAATAAATATAAGAGCTTAGCATTTTTAAGTTGTTTTAGTTGCTAAAATATCAAATTTATTTTTTGGACTTGCATGCAAATTAGGAAAAATATAAAGCTTTTTTGCTAAATAAGAGAATGAGAATTCAAAATTATTATTTTACTTTGAGACAACTCTTAATTTATTGTACTTCATTGCAAATTTTTAATTAGTTGTCAGTTAATGTGAATTGCATTAATCTAGAAATTATTTAAATATGTTAATATGCCATTGTAGATTTTAATTAGTTCTCAAGAATATTTTACTCAAATACATAGTCATCACTAGATTTTTTTAAATCTTCTGGTTTTGTTGTTTATATCATATTGAAAAATACTTATCATTTTGAAGCAGTTATAAATCTAGTAAAATAAATATTTTCTTTTTTTTTTAAATTTAAATCGAATTTCTTAATTGTCTAAAGATGATGTAAATTTCTTTCACCTCTTACCTTCCTTAAAAATAATAAAAAAGAAACTGTAAATAATTGTTTTAAGAATATGTTTATAGTTAATGTGTTTACAATTAAATTGTTTAGATTATAAGAAAACAGCATATGTTTTTTTATTCCAGTTAAGTAAGAATTATTTGATAAAGCTTATTCTCTTTTCCGTTGGCTTTAACAAATTTAACAAGCTTTTTTCAATTTTACAGATAATTTATATCGATAAATTATTTTGGTGGATTATAAATCATTATTTTGACATGATGTTTTATTGCATGTGATCCAGTTTAAGCGAATTCAAAATTTCCACGCAAATTAAAAGAAATATATATTTAAGCAACAGTCTATAGTAGTCTATAGTGTGAAAATAAATAATATTCACACTATAGACTTGATTGGAACTTAATTACTTTACAAGCATCCAAAGCATTTGATTTGAAACTATTTCAATCCTCCAAGCATAAATTGGCAACTTAAAATTCTATAACTTAAATAGTTAAATAGAGGAATCATACCAATGAGTACGAAAGACAACAACTAAAAACTCGGAGCTCATTTGCTACTGCGAAAGAAGTTACAACTCTACTGATTGTGCAGATTTTCAGTACTTTGCGTTGCATGTCTTGACTAAAATGATTATACTTTTGCATTGTGCAAAAACAGCTTACGATTTCTCTTCTTGTACATGATGCTTTTTTCATTGTTTTATTGGAACTTTCTAACGTCTATTATAATATATTTTTATTATTATATTTTTATTATTTTACTAAATACCATAAACTATAATGCATTTATTATATTCAAAAACTAATTATTGCTAGTAACAAAAATTTAGAAACAAATGTTTCTGAATTATATAAATGTTTCTATATAAATTATTTTATTTCATGTGTTTAGAATAAACTGCGTGACAAAGAAATACACGATAAACACGATACACGATAAACTAGGAGTAGACACTTAAATTCATCGAATTTATTTGCGTATAACAGTGTAAATGTACTACAGAACACTGTTTTCATTCTGTGTGTTTAGTGGAACCTACAGAATGGGCAGAAAGAAAAAAATACACGATGCAATAAGGAATGATGCTTAAATTCGATAGATTTATTTACATATAGCAATATTAATATATTACATAACAATGTTTTTTTTCTGTGCATACAAGATGAGTAGAGAAAGAAACATGGTATACTAAGAATAAGCACTTAAATGCATCGAATTTATTTGCATGTAAGATTGATAATATATCGCATAACAATGTTTATATATTACATAACAATGTTTCTATTTTGTGTGTCTAGTATCACCTTTGAAATGGAGAGAGAGAGAGAAATACGCGATATAATAAGAATAAACACTTGAATGCATCAAATTTATTTAAATATTGCACTGTTAGTTTATTGAATAACAATGTTTTTATTCTGCGCAAAATATTATTTACGAAATGGGAGGAGAGAGAGACAGAAATACACGAATATATAGATCGACGCTTAAATGCGCTAGATTTATCTGCATGAAACAATGTAAAATGTATTATATAACAATATTTTTATTCTGCGAGTGTAGTATTAACTGCAAAGAAAAAAAATTTAAAAAATATATGCTTCAACTAAAACGTATTGAGTTTACTTGCATACAATAGGGTTAATATGTTATTTAACAATGGTTTTATTCCATGTGTTTAGTGTACAAACTGAGAAAGGGAGAAAAAGAAATACACGATATATAAGCATAAACCTTTAAATGCAATGAATATATTTGCTTATAACGATGCAACTTTTTCCAAAAAATATAAAATTGAATATCGCATCTGTCACTTATAGAAGAAAAATCGATTTTCACTTCAAGTTAGCGAAAATATCGATATTGGAATTCTTGTTTAGAAGTGAAGATTCTAAACCCTGTGGTTTATAATTAAATTAAGCAAAAGTCTTTTCAGTATTACGGAATGAAGAAGACTTTTCAAAATGCCTTCTTTATTACTTTATGCTGAAAAGACTTTAAGTATTCAAATAATCATATTTGGAGTAAAATTAATAAATTGAATTATTATAATTTACTTTAGGAATAATCGAAAAGACTGTTGAAAAGTAGTAGTTATTAAATTATATCTTTCATTTCTTTTGTATATAATTTACTCTGGAGAAATCAGATATAAAAATAAAACAATGTTTGCGAACTTAGAGTATTATAAATATTTTAAAATATGAGCTTAAAGCTATTTATTGAATAACAGGCTTCTAAAAGAGTTTTTGATGCAGATTTTACTTATACTGTAAACTTTTTATACGAAGCAATTCATTCCAATGAATCTCAAAGTAAAACGAAAATATAACATATTTTATTCATGAAATTGAAATTATATAGGTACTGAAATAATTTTCGTAATGACTTTTATGTCAGGTTTAACCCTTGCTGGTATATTTTCAAATATTTGACAGAAGGAATAAAAAATATTATTAAACGAATGTAAGATACTGAAATTGAGGTATGTAAATTCTAATGAACATGAAGTAAGCCTAATAATTTTTGAATGAGATACATTTTCGAAAAATATCAGAGGTTATAATTAGTTAAACATTTTTAAAATGTAAGATTGGTTTATAATTAACCGTTTCACTCGTGATTGAAAACTCAGCTATAATTTTCTAGGGCTTCTATAATAACAAATTTAATTTCTTCTTAAAAGAGGTAACAATTATTTTTAACATAAAATTTTTATTCAGAAAGTTTATATAAAGAAAATTTACATAAACAAAACGAAACATACAAGCTCAGCTCGATTTTTTTTAAAAAGAAAAAAATAATTATCTTGCATATTTATAAATAGAATTTTTTTCGTAAAAAGATTTGTCTGCTAGCTTGAAAGTATTGAATTTAGATAAGCCATTTTGTCAATATTATGCGCATTGTTATATAAAATATAAAGATAAACAAAACAATGCTGAGAAATAATTATTCTTTGAACTAGAAAATTTTCATTTTTTTTAGACTTAAGTTGAATTGTTTTTTTCAAACAATTTAAAATACACACATTTCAATTGAACGAATTTAATTGATATATATATATATATATATACACTATGNTATATATATATATAAATTTATAAAATTAATTAACTATAAATTAACTTCTTAATTTTTTTTAAAATTAACTACTATTAATGTGTTATGCTAATAAGTTTGTTTAAATTGAAAAAATGTAAGTATTATTAAAAGCATTTTGTTTGCATTCAAGTATTGATTAAACTAAATTTAAATAATTTTTGAGACATCAAGGATGAAATGAGAATAAATTAAGAGTATAATACGCTTTATTTTTTTATATATTATTATTTATCATAAAACACACATTCGTTGTAGTCATAAAATAATAAAGTACCATCAAATATATATACACAAATTAACATTAATAAAAATGGGAATCTTTATCTAAAGAGCGTTACGTGATTACAAAATATTGCAATGGAATAAATTTAGACAATAATTATGAATACATCGTGCGTTTTAATTGAACGAAAGAATTCAAATTTATTTAAAACTTCAAAGCAAGGCAACTGCAGAAAAAGGAAAAAATAATTTTAACTTCAAAGATACTAAACTATTGCTTCAAATTATTCAAGCAAAGGACATAACAAGCACCTAAGCAAATGCGGTTCAACAGACACAGTGATCAGATGTCACAAGCAAACGCATCATTAACCAATGTAAAGCGTGAAATATACAGCGCTCTCTTACATATTCATTACCAGCATTTCGAGTATGTAAAGAAAAATTAGTGAAATGCAAACAATGCGAGAAGCTATTATGAAACTTTTTTTTTCAAAAATGTGTACATTAGAGGAAACTTATTCTATGTAACTTAACAAATGTTTCCTTTCTAGGGTTGTATTGATTACTCCAACAATCAATGCTTTCTCTTGGCGAAGCAGATGAAAATCTAGATTTTACCGATCCTTCTTTCATGATGACTAGAATTATTCCAGAAGAGGGTGTGGTTTGAGGAATTCTTTGTCAAAATAGGATGGACGAGAGGGATATCTTGCAATTCTATCGTCGGGTATAATTATTCCAGAGTGGTGTTTTTCTGTTCCTATCAGTTCGTGAATGATTTAAATTCATATGATTGTAGTTATTTCTCGCTTGAATGAATCACTCATACGCGCTCGATATTGGCTCGTTCATCTTTTAGCGTTGACTATATTTTTCATATGGGAGGATATCTATGATTCATTCTGAGTTAGATTGGAACATATTAGTTTTGATATGAGTAATCCACAAATTGTTCTTTTCTAACCCCGCAAAAGATTATCTGTTGTAAAGGCGTGCAAAATCGTTTACATGAATGTAATTCCACTGTTGAAAGGGCATTTTCAGAAAAGTTATTTATTAAATATTTAGCTGCATATATTTATTTGATAAGTTATTTTAAAAGCAGTTTATCGATTTTTGTGGGATATATTTTTATTCTTTTAATATACCTATTTCAGATACGTTATGGTCCTTTTTATTTTGCCTTGTTGTATTCAAAAGTAATTAATGATATTTTATTTGGTATATTAACGTTTATGTGCTATTTTAAAAAATAAATTATTTTTCATTCGTTTGTTGGACTCGGAAATTTGCATTTTTATTAGTACAATGTTTTAAAGGCCTATTGTGGGGGAAAAATCATGTTTCTGTTTAGAAACATTACTTTATAATCTTATTTTTCATTTACAGTTTTGATTTTTAAATAGGATTTATTTCATTTTTATGTAACACTTTATATGGTACATTTACTATAATGCTTGGTGTTTAATATTACTGTTCATAAGAGTAATAATTTTATTTACTACTTTAAAAAAATGCTCTTTCCCTCTTTTGTACTTAGAACAGCTGTTGTAGAGATATATAATCCGTATTACTAAAAAGCTTTACTTTTTTACAATTCTTAAGGTAAAAAGATTGGGCAATTTTGAAAAATATTCCACACTTATGTTATTTTTTAAATGTGTTGTACCTTTATAAAATGACATATCAATGATATCATAAAAATTTATATAGTTGTAAAAACCTTGATGAATAATATAACTATATAACACAATATAAAATATGATCAAATTTTGAAATATAAATAACATGAAATGTAATATTAAAGAGGGAAAAAATTTTTTTGACTATTTCTTGGAACCAAAAATATGCATATTGAATTAAGATGCGAGATGGGGTCAAAACAAAATAGATCAGTTTTTAATCAAATTTAATAATTCCACATATACGCTTTATAGTTTAAGAACTCTCCTAAAAATATATTTTTAATTGTCGTCCTTTCACCTCGACTGTTTTTTTAAATCTTTTAACCACTGTGCACTATTTGCGTCAATATGATGAACTGTGTTTAGATAAACTTTAAGAACATTCTTTTTTAAATAAATTACTTATATTTTTCGAATAAATCTTCTGAAAGGAAAATTCAAACTAGAATATTGAACGTCAGCAATCCACAATTATTGGGTTTATAATTTCTCCCCATATAAAACTTACTTAAGTCTTCTACAGTTATCAGGTCTATAAAATCTCCATAAATATTACGTCTCTAGGTTCTACATAGTTATATCGTCTTAAAGTTTATCACATCTTTTTCTAAAAGATTTCCATTTTTACAATTCCTTTAATTTTTTAATATATTTTTATAAGATTTTAACTATTCGTCAAATGTGTTCTCAACTATTTTTTTATTTTGCGTATGTAGATATCATACACTTTAGAAATATCCAACTCATGACTTATAATTAATAAAATGTCTGAATTTTAAACGAGTTCAAAAATTCAAAAAAACTTTTAAGGATTTAAAGAAACTTTTCGTGATTAATGTGATTCTGAAATAGTTTTGTGAAATTTCAAAAAGTTTTGGATTGTTAGTTTCAACCATCTTGTTACCTCAATCACTGGTTCTGTTTTTCTTTTTCCTTTTTTTCTTTTTTTTTCACTTCCTAAAAATGATTTACTTTTTTACGATGAAGCAATTTTTTGGTTTCTAAAATATGCACTTTTGTCTTATTAGGTTTTACGGCAGAGCTACTGTATTCTTTAAAGCAAGAAAATCAGAGAATATTTTTTTCCTCTAAAAGAAAAAGACTCATTCATCCATCACTGTCAAAAGCTATTTTGTGACACCAGTAGCTTTATCAGAGATCGCGGAGAAAAACAAGAATAACCAGTCCATTATTTTCTTACTTTCATCTTTGATCGTTTTCTTATATTTTTCAAGTGGCGATAATTTTTTAAAAGAAATAAGACATGACTTCAGCAGAAATAGATAAATTCTGTAATTTAAATGCAATGGAATTTTTTTCAATATTTCTAAAGTATGCTGTTTTGATGCATATGTTATACAATTTGAGTATTTACTGCAGTAATTTTAAATCTTAATCTGATTCTTAATTTTATTCTTAACATCGTTTAATTCTTATTTTTTCTTTCTACATTTTCTGGAAAATGTAAGATAAGATTTCATTAAAAAATCAGCTCAATTCAAAAACGTATGTTTTAGTAACTCGTTTTTTTAATTATTTGCTTATATGCGCAATATTTTTTCAGTGTTTTGCATATCAACAAATATATGCAGTTTCTATAATTACTTACATTTTGAGCATTTCATTATATTGTATTTAAAGACCGACAATAAAGGAATATTGTTTGGTAACTTAAATATCAGTAATTTTTAGAGCCTCTTGCCGTCCGGGTAACCGTGCGCCGGTGGGCCGTGGTCCTCCTATTCATGCAATGCAAATGCGGGTTAGTTCAATCAAAATGTCCTCCACGAATTCAAATTTTCTCCTAATACTTGATCCAAGAGTTCCCTTGTATTCTGGGTTCTGTTCAAAATTACATGACTACGGAGTTGAACATTAATAGCTGTAAATCTAAAATATTGGGTCAGTTGTTCAACGACGGATATGAAATAAAATAAAATATCTGCAATTTTAATGTAATTGCGGATATATATATATATATATATATATATTAACACTTTGCAACCGGGTCACGTAAGAATACTTTTTTAAAATTTCTGCAATGCATACAGAAGTTTGAAAAGTTGTAGCAAAATTATTTAATTTCTGCTCTGTTTTTCAAAGAAATTAACCATTCGTGATTACCAAAAACATAAATTATCCATTACATATGTGTATTACAATCGTTCGTCGTAATTTTTTTAAANTATATTGATATATAAACTTATATATATATAAAAACTTATATATATATATATATACATATATACTTTAAAGCTAAAATTATCTCCTTTATATTGTTCAATTGCTTTCTTTTGATATGTAACATAAATTTGTTAAAAATCATGTTTCGGTTAAAGTTAATCATAACTCTTAAAATAGATATGACTTATAAATTAATATTGTTTAAAAAAATTTAATTTCCTGAATGGATTTATCCGTTAAACATGTGATTTCTTATGTCACTTCAACTGATTATAGTCCAATAACAGCTTTTTTTCAGTGATTTTTCTTCTTTGTATACAGCAATCAAAGAAATTCTATTGTAGTAAGCTAACCATGTTACAATTAGGAAAATTTAAGTTGATAAAACGTAAGTTATAATTAAGAAAAACTAACTTGTAAACATTAGAGATAGAAGAACGATTACCTAATTGAATTTGGCAATATTCGAATTAAAGATCAAACAAGCCTTAAAAATTAAAGTCTTACCCTTCTTTTTGTAAGTTTTAAATTATATATGCCATTGTATTTTAACTTATGTACGAAGAAAGGATACAAACATCAATTTATGACACGTATTGTTAAAAATTTTAATTATTAAAGTTATAACTTTAGTAAAAGCGTCTAGATAAATTTTAATCAAAATTTTAACACATTTGAAGACCGAAGGGGAAGAAAAGATTACGTCAATTTTTAGCAACAATTGGATCAACATCTGTTACATTTAGAGAATTTCTAAGTTTTGACAACGTGGAAAATTGGTTCTCCCCGGCAGTTATTACACTTTGGGACATGTTGGGTAAAAACGGTTCCTATCCACACGTAGACAAGCAAATTTTCAAATTTTATTTTTTCTCAGCATAGAAAAAATTTTAGTTTTGTTTTGAATTTTTTGGAACATAAGAAAAAAATCCTTTTAATATTCAAGTGTAATTTTTGTTTTAATGATTTCAATTGTGTGATTTCAACCATGGACAAAAACCATTTTTCCCTCTTGGTCTTCATTCATTATGCCAGATATTTCTAACACTTTGATTCAATGATAAAAGTTTCATTCGTTGTTTCAATAATCTAGCTCTTAGTATTGCTGTAAACAAATATATTTTAAGAATTTTATATTTTCGGGTGACATCGGCAATTTTGATTTTTGTTTATCTGACTAAATAACGAAATAGTATTTTTTAGAAGAAAAAGTATTTTTGGAATGTAACTGGAGTTGTTTCGACATGAGGTCTCAGATTAGATTCACCATTTAAAATTTTTATGATTCGATATTTCATTTAGAGTTTTCAAAGATATACATTGTATATAAATACATTAAATCTATTTTACTATTTTTTATAAAACCACTTTTTGGAATATATTCGAATTCCAAAATTCTTACATTTTACAAATGGAATTCTTTTAATTTGCCTTCTACACACGGAATTTTAATCATAATGAATATAATTTCAAAATATTTAAACTTTAAGTGAAAATTTTTAAGCGTTGTATCAAATTTGAATTAAGTATTTAATACATTTCAAAAAAAAGCTAAAAAAAAAAGCATAAGTTTACAAATTTGGTACTTAAAGTAATTAAACGCTTTGGTTTGTGTAAAAAGAAGCAACGGTTATAAATATTTTGAACATAATTTAAAAGCCTGAAAGTGAAAAAAAAAACTGTCTTCAAAAAGGCAAGGCAATTTGATAGTAATTTCATTATTTTGATAAATTTTACTTTTTACCTGACTGACAAACTCAGTTGGAAAAAAAATATCCTTTTTATAGTAATTATCTTGGAAGCACATCCTTGGTGGTATCTGATTACTTGAGCGTCCAATCAAAATAGGGGTCACAAACTCTTCTTCAAATTTCTGTTCTCTTTAACTTTTTCAGCATTTTTAATGTCATTTTTAAATTTTGTTGAATAGAATTCCAGAAGTATTTTTCCGAGAGGTCAAATTTTATACTTAAGTAAAGAACTTTTCAAAGAGAAACAAACGTGAAAGTATTATTTAAGAAATATAATTTAAGAAATGCTAATAAAATTTATAAAAATATTCATAACGTTAAAGATAAATTCATTTTCCATTAGAATAAATGAAATATCGTAAATAAATTATAAATTCCGATTTAGGCTTGACTCAAATAGTTTTTTTTTTTCTCAAATTCTTTAAAAAAAATCTATGCTTATCGTAAAGTTCTGTATAACATCTTATTTAGATAGTTTAAGGAAAAAAATAATTACTTAATTAAAAAAGAGTTTTAAGTAGAAAATTTCCAAAGTATTAAACTAAAGCTTGAAACTTGCTAACGAATAGAAATCCCATGAACCCATTAAAATATAATATACTTTAAGTTCTATTAAAATCATGGTTTTCATATTAGCGAACGTTTTTTTATGCGCATGTTATCACGTTTTCAATTCCAGTTTACAGATGATTTAGAAAAGTAATATTGGTCTAGGTAAAATTTTAAACATTTCCAGCGCAAAAAATAATGATGTACAGTTTATTACTTTGTTTGTATTAAAGAAAAAGTCCAGATAAAAATGGCGTCGTTTACCACATTTTTTACTGTTTAAAATAAACATTACTATTATCAATTATTAATAATGTTTTTACTCATTAAATAATTTTAATTTGTTCACTGTTAGAATTTTCATTCAAAAATTATGTTAGAATAACCGACAGCAGTCTGTCCATCCAAATAACCGTAAAGCTTAAGGAAAAGAAAATGTTTTACCTTTATTGAATTGAAACCGTTACAGCCAGTGTGGTTAAAAAAAGCATGAATACAAAACTCTACGGTTTGCAAATATTACAACTAGCCTGGTTTCAAAACCATAAAAAATAAATTTAACTGGACATAGGAGCTATGGTTTTCGTTAAATAATGGAAATTGGAGTTAGGTTGTGGTTTAGTTGTGTTTTATCAAGAGCAAATATTGTAGTGTCAACGCTGGGACTTGAACTTCCGTTCTATCAGTCTTGAGATTGACAGATTAGCCTTCTCGGCCATTATATGTAACCAGCTGCAATGAACTAATTGGCTTCATTAGATGGGCCTAGTTGGCGCGATAAAACTGTGGTTGCTTATTCTTATTAGGCGAAAACAGTTAATAAACGGTTGTTTTCATGGTTAACAGTTTAAACATCATCTTATTTCTGGCTATTTGACTGCTTTGTTTAACCTCTCCATTACCTCGGTCCACCTTTGTCAATCTTCGCTTCTAAAATAACGCTATAAGAAAATTTATAATCTTAGCTTTACTAAAATGTTCGTGGATATTCTATAATTCCGCTATAAATTCAGAACATATAAGTTATTTGAATATAAATCCACATGAACAGAAGTGATTTTTGAAAAATGATGCTAAATCCACATGCTCGAAAATGTAACTAATTTTAAATATTATATAATTTAGTTATTTTGAAATTAATTTTTTGCTTACGACTTCGTATCACTTAGTTCTGTATAAAGCTTTTAAATTTGTTTTTACCTAAAACTTTTATTACTTTTACTTTTAAATATTTAAAAATAACAGAGTCAGGAACGTGCAGGTATAGGTATGCTTACCTTTGCGCGTGAGATGAAATTTATTACATTGTTGTAATCAAGTGAAATCTCATAGTATTATAAGTATTCAATATTATTTCTGTATAGTAATATTTTTATGAGCATTTTAAACAAATGTGCTATATTAAGTGCACAAAAATATGGGCCACTTTGAACAACTTTTGATCTAATAATCGGATCTTCATGTTCTAAGGCTCAATCTTAATGTCTCGAGAGGGTATCCTCAAATATGTTAACTAAGATGATATTTTCAGTAGCAAAATCAGATTATGTCATGTAAGCACTTATTAATTAGCATGCTTGAAATCACTGCCTCTGGTCATTAAGACTGAGTAATCTGGTCATTAAGAATGAGACTCGATCATTAGATCAAAAGTTACTTAGGCTGGTCAGTTAGATACCTTTCAATAATAATTTATTTTGCGCCATTTGCATAACTGAAACAGTTTGCAAACTGATATTTCATGCAGTAATGCATTGGTATTGCATCGCTTTGTAAGAAAAAAAATCGCATTTTTTGAAATTTCTTTCTTTTCTAAATAATAATCATCACTGTATTTAAATAGACCTTAATGTAACATTATGTATGTTTGTTCCTACTTAGGTGCAATTTATTATTTGAAATATTTTTATTATTTTACTTAGTTAAATCCTGAGGACCACGTATGTGAAGCTAAAAATATTAAATCCCTGGCAGTATAATTAGTATTTTGTTTATCTTATTATGAAGTATGGAAGTGAAACATAAATTAAGAACTGAAAAAAAAATATTGCTATATTCCTTTATACTTCAGTAGTGAAGAGGTTAAATATAGCAAATAACAATTAAACAAATTGTTATTTAACCACTTTTTCCAAGAAATTTCTGACAGTGCAGTACAATTTCGTACAAAAAAATTTAAATGGATCTAAATATGATATTTTGTCTTACTTCAAAACATGACTCAATCAGTATTGAAGCGTTTAACTAGATATTTTTTCTGCATTAGAAATATTTATAGAAATTTACAATGACAAAATTAAAAATTATTGTATTGCCTTAAAATAATAATTATTATAGTCATTTTTGAGTAAATGGGTTTACTTTTTACAGGAAATTATTAAATGCATCTACTGAGGTTACAGACTTTCCATACTTAATTGTAAACACAATACTGTAAGAATAAAACGAACAGAAAAAGAGTTTGATGATCCTTCGTTGAAGCCTTACTTCATGTTAATAGTTTTAGCTTCACCTCATTAAGACTGTAGCACAAATATCCTAAAAAGAAATTTTCGTCTCAACAAGCAGAAGCGTAACGCAAATAACGTAAATTTTAGCTTTTGATCATACATCATCCCCTTAGTAAACACTCTAAAGATCGATATCACTCTAGCAGAGTGAAGTCTCATCCTAAGTCACGTGGCTACAGTGCAAAGGATATCTTAGAAATAGTGCTATACATTCCGCACCGTGACTAGACTGCCATGTGCCAGCTGCATATAGCTAACTGAAGACCCTCTGTTTGATTAAGATTGATTCACAAGCTCATATAGACAGGGAGCTTTATAAAAGGCAGAAAAGCTCCCATATAGATGTCATATAAACGAAAAACGTTTCTCCCTTGATTTTTTAGCAATTAAGAAATCAGATACATCTTTATCTATTTCCGTTGTCATTAAAAAATAGTAATAAGTTTCAGTTTTAGTTCCTAGACGTCAAGAAAACCTAAAAATGCAATGTCAGTATTCTTTTTAATTCCATGTTGTACATATTTTTAAAAGACAGTGGGAATAAATAAAATAATTGTACATTTTATTCTACAATTCCTTATTTTCTATGCTGAAGACATCAGAAATTAAAATTTCATTTAACTAATATATATATACCCACAAAGTTGAAAACATGATACTGCCTATAGCTATACTACAGTAAATCATTTTCGATTAAACTTTAGAAATTTAATCATGATAATAATTACATTATTGGGTAAGTATAGAAAGATTGCTTAAATCGTATCACTTTTCACATTTAAATTTTTATCGGTAACAAATCACTGAAAATTACATTTGAAATAGTTTAATTACAATCTATAGTTATTTAACTATTTATATTTTTTTGTTAATAATATTTGAGCAGAAAGCACTGAATATGAATTATTTCAGCAAGGTTTGCAAGTGGTACGATTTAGGAAACCAGTTGCCTAATTCGTACCACCTTCTTGTTAAATCGTATCAATCTCAAAAATATTGAACATCCATGATAAGATGCATTAGTAGAAAATTTATTACTCAAAATAATTTTAATAGGGTATATATATATATTTTTAACTGTTACAAGTACAACATCAGCATTATAAGTCTTTAAAATGTTAATGCAACGTGGTGTTACGTGTTAATAGATATAAGCTTGACTCTTATAAGTATTGATGGCTTATTGGGATCCATAACCAACTTTCTTCTTCTCATTTTTCTTCGTGGGTACTAGAATTGGGGAAATTGGTTCAAAAAAACCCTTCACTTGACTAACAAGAAAGCTCATCGCTTTTATTTAAATAAAGAAAATAAATATCAGCATAAAAATACTAAATCTCATTCAATTTAGTAAAATAGTTAAGTTTCTTTTCGAAAAATTCGTGTATACATAGGGGTTTTCGGCTGTCGAAAAAAGATTGTCGCAACAGAGTAGTTAAATCATTTTAATCAGAGTTCTCAATTGCAGCAGTCTTATTATAACCTTCACTGACAAGATGGAAAAAATTTGTATTGGGTGATAGTTAGTCCAGAAATAGTTCTCAATTACTTTTTGACAGTTTGGGTGTAGTACAGTTAAAATAGCTTGAAATTCGACCTGTTAACTAGTTGAAGATGATAGTTTGCTCCTAAATCGAAGAAAACATGATTTAGGACTGGACATGAGGTACGATTTAGGCAACTACGTAAGGTGTTGAAGAAAGTGTTATGTCTAGCATCAAACAATAGTTAGTTAGCAAAGAAGCAAGTAGAGCATAGCAAAATAAGTTACTTAACATTTATGTGATACATTTAATAAGCTCTACATTATTTTAGGTTATGCAATATCTATGCAGGATGTTCAAAAACTACGCTGAAATCTTGTAAAGACGATTAATTTTAATAAAAAATAAACGCTTTATAGTAAACAGAGACTTGTTTTGCCTGCATGGCTTACATATAGAAATAAAATTTCTAATTTATCCGTATGCAATACTTCCTTATAAATTATAGATGGTATGATTTGGGAAAGGTACGATTTAGGTAACTTTCCTTTATTTACATCTACTGTCGCTTAAATTTTCTTTTCATTTGAATAAAAGAGTTATTTTGTATTCTAATTTCAGACCTGGTAAAGACAAATTTAGCTTCTGTTCTCGAATCTCCAAACTGATTAACTAGTTCAGTTTACTTTAAATTTCACCTAAATTTTATTTAAATAAGCACTTTCTACATAGGCTTAATAAGCACTCATTAGCATGCCTGTGCATAAACTTGATATGCATCATTTTATAATTTATAGCCACTGAAAAAATCTTGAACTGCTGTTTTTGGTCATTTCTACCAATTCAGACCTTAGCTTAAAATGATCTAGAAATTGTAATTATTCTAATTTTCCAATATATTGTTTATAAAGCAATCACTATTCGAAGTTAACATTTTTCCTCTCATACATATTACGTTATAATTTTCTTAGTTATAAGTTTTTTAACGTTAGTTGTAAGACTAACCTGAATTTGGAATTCATGAACCCCAAAATTTAGTCTCATAAATAAAATAATCATTCGCAAAAATACGCACATTGATGCTAATACTATAATTACATAAATACGCTATTTTTCCTATTTCGAAAACAATTGAAATTATCAGAAAATAACCATTAAATGAAATAGTCCAGTAAACAAGCTGCAAACAGGGAGAAAGAAAATGCAAATTTTTTGCAATATATTAACTGTATTATTTAACTATTACTTTTTATTATTTACTTATTCAAAAAAGATATCAAATTAGTACAGTATTAAAAAAATAATTTAAAATAAACGTTTTTAGTAAGCATTACTAAGTTTCTGACATAAAGAAATTTTAAATGTGATAGGGAAATTTTCTCTCCCGAACTATATTTTTTGTAGTGTTCAAGTTTTTGTGAAATTAATTATGTATTGTTGTCTTAAAAATATACACTTGCAAGAAAATATAAATGGCAATGGAAATTCTTTTTCGATTTTGTGTCGGGAGAAAATAAATATATCAATTTAAAAGACGTTGAAAAAAAATTCCTAACATAAATTAATATTAATTCCAAAATTTATTTAAGTATAAAAATTCAAACACTTTTATCTAACTGTACACCTAACCTACGACGAATTTACAATGAAATCATCGTTAATTTCAGTATAATGTGTTTTGCAGTCACCCTAAAGTACAGTCACTAATATTTTTGAGTACACTTAAAATTTCTTAATTCTATTAAGGGACAAAAGAACTTCTTTTCATTTAAAAAGATGCACACTGAAGTGCATAAAGACACGCATCTCCACTTAAAAAATTGCTTAAGTATGCTTAAAAACTCCACTGGAGTACATTTAGAAAGAAATATTATTTACTAAATTTATAACTTAAATCGTAAAAAGCAACAAAATGTTACAAGAAGATATTTTCTCATAACATTGCCTGTTATCCCCAAGTTAAAATTCTTAAAAATATTTTATGCGTTATTATTATTATTAAACACCATAAATTGAATAGAAAATTCCTCAAATAACCCCATTTGAATATATTTTGTTGTATAAGAAATAATTGAAAAGTTTTTAAAATTTAGAAGCAGAAGAAAATTAAAATCCAAAATTAAATAAGTAATTAAAAGACTCCATGCTAAAACATTTGTTAAATGTTGCTAAATTTCTAAATTTTATCATATTAAAAAAGCAAAGAATTTAACATAACTCTTCCTCTGATTACAAACTAATACATTTATTTTGAAATCTTTAAAGCAATCAATACGATGAACCATACAGTTTAAATTTTCTGTAGTTAAATTTATAAATTGTATGTGGTGTTGAGTTGCATAAAGTATTTTTATTACTGTAAAAAAAATTTTTTTATTGTAAGCAAAAATCATTTCAATTTGCGCATCTTTAATAATGAGATATTTACTTTAAAAGTTAACATAGTTAACTTCGATTTACGTTTACTCACAACATTGGCACATAAACCATAAATAACGATAATGGTAAGCTGAATCATACCCTCCATGAGATTTTTAACATATACTGTGGAAAAAAATACTGAAATTTTACGGTTATTGTACCGGCTCTAAGTTACCAACACTGTATTTTAAATAATTCGAGTACACTGTAAAAAATTCCGAATCAAACTGTGGTAAAAAGTACCATTCTGGGTGCAACAGCCGTAAAATTAATTTTACCATAAAATCCACTTTTACTGTAAAATTTCATACTATATATTTTACAATAATAAGTATTTAACTACAGTGATTCGGTGACTTTACAATAAGTATTACTATAAAATTTACAGTACATCAGATATTTTGTTCTGTAAATTTCCCGGAAAATGGGTAATAATATAAGGAAAAAATACCTGCACTCTGGGTGCTGTACATCTTACCGTAATATGATCCGAAATATTTTACAGTGTGAAAAAGGGTTAGTGCAAAACCACTCTGTCATAGCTAGAATTCGAATCCGAAGAATATGCTTAACAAATTTCTAAGTGTATGTACTTTTATTTAATTTTCCATCATAAAAATATAATTTAAACTATAAACTGCAATACGTTTACATTTTAAAAGACATGTTATAATAAACCAAATTTTTCAATTTTAACTTTACACTATGAAAAGACTAGAAAAATTATATCTTACGTGTGATATAAAATAATTTAGTTCTTTTCTTTTGCAAATGATAATTATTTATTTAAAAATATTATCTAAATGTTATTAATATAAATACGTAATTATTATTAAAAATATAACTTCATTATGCTTTGAAGATTTCGATTGGTCAAGAAACTTGTATAATAGAAAGATTGCTAACATACATTAAACCAAATTAATTTCCAAAGTTCAACCAATAGAGATTTATAATTCAATTGATCCCTATATCTTTGTTGACACGTTACTGTTTGCACAACAGCTCAAGCTTTTAATTTGTTTAATTTGGTTTTAATTTTCGCTTTTAAATCCAGGCCTCCATCTCACATTCTTTACTTAAAAGTCGTATTGGCTTCCTTAGATGGTAATGTTTACTCTGCAAATATTTGACAAAGAAGAATTGTGAAACAGGTTGTTGAAAATGCATCGTAGATTTTATATATCTTAATCAATTATTTTATTTTTTTCCTTCTTACTGTCTTCTTCAACCGATTTATTTGATCATTATACAAACTTCTTACTGGGCAAACTAAACCTCTTTTTATTTCTCATTTAAAGAGAGAGAGAAATCTGTAAATTAAATTTAAGTCAATTGGCTTTCGTAGGAGAATGCCAGGCGATTGTATCTTAATACCGAGTCGTTTTTCTAATTCAGTTTGCCTTCGACTAAAATCGTATCCCGACTTAGTCTATTGCATGAACATGCAACCCCCTTTAACTTTAATCGATACTAGTATTGTAACTGCAGGATTGTTTCATTATAGTACTTATTCCGATAGAGAAGCTTTTCTTTCGGTAATCGCGTCTATTTTTGTTTTTATTCTTCCTCGATAAAAGAAAAGGGTAACCACAGCTTTATGATTCTTTAAACGCTAGAACTGCAGAAGAATATAAAAGAGATTAATTTTATTCAAACCAGAAAGAAATATTCTTTATATAGTTTTTTGTGCAATTTTTAAGCAGAATATGTGAATAATTGAAAATTTATTTATTAATTGTAGCACTTATTTTATTTAAAAAATATTTTTAAAAGAACTTTTAGTAATATATTTTAAAACGGCATTAGAACACGGAGATAAAAATTGGTTAAATTATTATATGGTAATGACATTTGAAAAAAAACATATTTCCATTTACTAAAACCAAAATACAAAATATCTGAAACAACGGTTTACACGAAAGACAAGTTTTTCAAAATTATAGTTTTATAGTTTTCTTGCCATGCTCTAAGTTATCATGATAAAATTTTTAGTTTCACCACGCCTACTAAACGTTATCACAAATTATAAAACTTTATTTCAATTTTAATTTTATGAAAATCATTAGCAAAGTGTTTTAGTAAAAATTAGATTAATTTGTTTCCCTAGAGACAGAAATACGATTAATTTTACCATATTTTGGTCGTTTTGAACATATTTTTTTTCTTAGTGTGTTATTAACGGCATTTATTAAGGAAAATCAATCATATTTTATTATTTATTTCAAACAGTAAAACAAAGTTATTTTTCTTTATCTTGCACTGCACTGTTTTCTAAGACTTAAAACATGACTGACTTTGTTTCAAAAGCTAAATTAAATGTGCATTCATTTTATAAATCCACATTTGTTTAAAAAATTAAAAAATAGACCGTTTTTTAAAGAAAATAAATCTTAACTATGAAGGCTTTTTTTTCAATAAACTAAAGGTTTGTTGGTATACTTTCAATGCATTAAATATATAGTGGCCTTTTTAGGAGCTAAAATACGATGGTTTTTACTCAAAAACTGAAAGAATGATGGCAAGAGTTAATTTCAGAAAATAAAAGTTGTGCTAAAACTTGTTTATTAGGCTCAAAATTAAAACTAAAAAAAATGACCTAACAATGGTAAGAAAAGATTTGTACAAATAGAAATACGTGATCAAAAAGTATTAAGACATCTATATCGAAAGAAATGCTTCCCTATAGAAAATATAATAAAATCTATTAAACTATACCATTTGTATTTTTCTGAAGACAAGATATTGCAAAAGTAATAAGGAAAGCCATACTTCAATATCTCCATCGCAGAACAGAAAATGATTTTTTGCGTTCCTTTCTACGGTGCTTACAATTCTGATTTCAATTTTGAATTTAACTATATCTGTAGACGATATAAAAATCATATGTATGTAAAAGTAATATAAAATGCTTGGAACTAGGCGAAGGGAAAATAAGCTAATCTAATAACAAAAGCTAATATTTTATTTATAGCATATTTATCATAATCGCTAGACTTGTTGTTCTGAAAAATTGAGATAGCAAGTCTAATTTAAAATCAAACTAGTTTGTAACTTATCAGAATAGTTTGTCAAATTTTTTTTTATCTAGTACGCATTCATATAATTTTAAAAGCAATGTATTTTATTTATTTGAATAAAGCGATGAATGCAAAAATTTTATCTCATCTATCTCTTTAGTCTGTTATTGAAGAAAAGTTTATTTATGCAGTACATAATAATGCTAGTTTTAAAGCAATATATCATACTTAATTTGTTAAAACAACAAATCGAAAAGCACAAACTTAAACATTTAAGTACAATTTACTTATATAATTTTTCTATCATTTTCTTTTCTAAACTAAGCATTTTTGTCGTAATTATAACTTATTTCCTAAAATTATATTTAAATATAATTTTCACTGGTTCCGTACACTGAGAAAAAAAATATTGTCAAAACTACCAGAATATGGTAAAAGTTACCATATTTCTGGCTCTATTGTAGCATCAAAAAGACCGGTAGTTTCTACCGAAGTGTTTTAGTAATGATTTTGGTAAAATTAACTATAAAATATGAGGGTGGTGAAATTTGGCAACTTTATCATGATATCTTTGAGCCTGGCATGAAGATAATTTATTCCGTTAAATTTAATTTTCAATTTTGTATTTTTCACTAAATGTGTGGTAATAAGAACTATAATCTTGAAAACCCAAATTTCCGGTGAATTGTTATCATATTAGCGGAAAAATTGAATGATTTAAATACCGTATATTTTGGTTTCATAAACCATTTGGTTTAATAAACCATGATTTTTTTACCGGAAATGTCATTAAAATGCACTTCGTTAATTTAACCAGGGTTTTTTTTTCTCCTTGTAGTTTAATAATCTCCTTGTAGTCTCCTGTTTCTTAATAATAAACATATATTTTATGAAATACTATATCACGCAATTTTTCTGTAAATAGTTTAATACGTTCTTTTCATCTATTCTTTACATTAAAAATGTGATTTTTGTACCAACTTTTTCTTAAGCATATTAAACCATATCGCTTTTTGAAACACAACAGCTTTATATATCTTTTATCAAAAAATATATTCTGATAAATAATAATGCTTAAAATGTTTAAAATTTTACAAATTTCTTTTCCACATTATGTTTTGAAGAAAATTTAATTATTTATGAAATAATGTGACGTTTTCACACTTTTTTTTAATTTTTAAATTTAAAAAACATGTTTATCATAAGATGAAGTATTCTAATTATCGCTTAAAAACCAGATAAAATATTGTGAAAGTACTTTTGCTAGTTTTAACTATATTTAGTTACAATTCAAAACTACTATTTGTCATAACAAGAGCTGCTGTTATCTACATCGAAATTATTAAGCAATTTATTCACAACATATTGATAATTTTCAGAATATTTCATTGTAATTTTTTTCAGTTGATAAATAAAAAGATTATGTGATACATCCTCTATTATAGTGATATACTGATAAATTTCTAAATATTGAAATACTCGTACTCTTATACATAAAATTAATTTTCAAAATCTTAACACTACACGTTTTTCTTAGATTGCTTTATTTTTATAATAGTAAATATACAAATACTTATCATGATAAATGTATAAGTTCTTTGGCAGTTTTCAATGATAGTGACAAACTGATAATTTGAAAAATTGAAATATAATATTCGTAATTCTAAAAGAATATTCCTTTTTTATGTACAAAAATTGGACATTTTTCAACGGTTGATTCATTCTAATAACAATTGATAAAAATCTTACATATCTATAAGTTTTCCATAAATTCTCCATAATAGTAATATACTGATAACTTTCTAAATATTGCAATACTCGTATTCTTGAAAATAAAATTTATTTTCGAAATATTAATTTTTTGATAGATTGCTTCATTTTAATATCAGTCGATAAGAGTATATTTTCCATGATAGATGTATACGTTTTTTTGGCAATTCTCAATAATAAAGACAAACTGATTATTTTCTAAAAATTGCAATATAATATTCGTAATTTTAAGACGAATATTCCTTTTTAAAGTACAAAAACTAGACAGTTTTCAACGGTTGATTCATTCTAATAACAGAGAATAAAAGAATAACTTCCATGATATATGTATAAGTTTTTCTGCGCAATTCTCTGTAATAGTGACAGAGATTAATTTTCAACTCCGTAACGATACCCTGCTGTCCCTTAAGAAAAATTGCGAATGTATAAATTCAAATATTTTTCTTCGGAATTTCGCAGCTTAAGCCAAGTTTTCTGAGAAAAAAATTAGCCAGCAGTCTGGCAAGATCATCCATTCATATCTCCCACCCAACAACTAAACTCCAACCCCGCTGTGAAGGAGGTTATTGCAACTCAACTTTCTTATTCAAAATGTGCGAGGGAAAAATAAAGCTAAGAAGGGAAAATTTCACTGAATGGGAGCAAAGTGCTCTCTAAGCTCGCTCACTGAATGTCGAACAAAACCACGGTGAAGTCCATATGCAGATCCTTTTTTATTTTACTGATTTATCAGATTTTTTCCCTTTTTTTCTCTTCTGCACTTAGGATGTGAAGTGGCTGAAGAATTGATTTTTTTTACTCTTCATTCAAGTTCTCTAGCTCACCTTTCTCCTATTTGAATACTCCGAAGCACTTTTTAAGAAGTTGAGAATATATCGTTTCGTTGCTGGAGTCACGAAAAAAAATATGAAATTCCCTAAATAAAATAAAATCCCTTGATCGTAACGAGACCAAGGAACGATCTTACCTGTGAAAGCGAAAATAGAAAATGAAATTCAGATGTAAAAGGGAAAAAGACACTGTCGAAATCGTCTTTTTCTTAACTTCGTAGGATTCAAGGACGCAGAATGAAAGAGTGACTCAATGCAAGTACTCCTTGTGGAAAAGTCATGACTTCCTAAATTTAAAAATGTAAATTTTGTGGTTAAAGGAAATATTGTATGGAGTCGAATTTTAGGGAAGGATAAGATATTGACTCATTTTCTTTATTTCGATTTCCAAAAATAGTTACAGTTTGCTTCGTTACACCAGATAGCAATAGCCAAACATTTGATTTTACAATCATCTCCCAGACAGCAAAGAAGTATCTCTCTTTTAACATATACTTGTTATAAACTTATTTTTTCATGCCAAAATGTAATATTTATATTGTGAGGTGCACAGTGAGTATGTTAAGAAACGAAACCCAACTATTATGCTTTTTTATGCATATTGTTCGTAATTAGTTAATAGTGTCAATTTTTAGAAATTAAGCAGTTTCAAAAACGAATTGAACTGGAAAAAAATGTGAAGAGACAGATTAGGAAAAAAAATATGAACTTTGTTTCTTTTTTAATAATAACCTGTTATCGCTTTTGATATTCAAAATCATCTTTTTTCATAAGAATAAGATTCCAAAAATTTTCATCTTTTACGTTAGAACTCAAAAGAGATTACTCTTTATGATCGAACCATTACAAATCTTTATAGCTGTCAATCTTTATAGCTGTCTTATTTTCTGAATTTTTAATTTTTCATATTATTAGCCAGTTCAATTATTGAGCTATATGGTAAGGAATAAAATTTTCGAAAACATTTTAACTCCGTCTGTTTTTTTAGAAACTTTAAAAGTAACTGAAGATATACAGATTTCGTTTATAACGTGTTTCATATGCGTACCATCAATGACTATCATGTGGAGCAGACAAATAGCAAATTTTTGCAAAACTCACTTTGACAGAGGAGACATAGAATCTATACATTACCTCAATGAATGACAGATGAGTTAAGTTCAGCAATGGTTTTGGGGATAAGTTGGCCAACTTTGCACTAATTAGCACCTCAAGAAGGAGTTACAGGGTTTCGAGTCAAGAAAGTTTAAGATAAGAGGGGAATCAGATTCAAGTTTAGGGATAAGGTAGACTTGACGATTTATACACACATACCAGAAATTAAACAAATGCATTAAAAGTTTGCTAGCTAAAAAACAACACTCTAACCTCCAACATGAATCGTATTCAATAGCGATGTTTTAAGTGAAACTCGTTAATGGCTCAAATATCATCGATTTTTTCTTCAAATAAATCATTAATTGTAATTCTATTTATAAACGACGTGTAAAAAAATTATGTTAACACAATATAAATTTTACATTACTGTGATTAGCGTTGTAGAAAAGTACGATATTTGTTATAAAATCTTTTGGAGATAAAACATTTGGTGCCGTTCTGTTGTACAAGGTTTCTACACGCATAAGATGGCGAAATTAATTACATTCATGTTGAAATTATGTTCATGTCGAAAATAGTTACAGTTTCTAGTACAAGGGAACTTCATCATATATATATANATATATATATATATATATATAAAGAGAGAGATGCACTTCAGAAATGTTTTTCTATTCATAATCAAAAACAAAATCAGCATAAAGAATAATCTACGTAGCATTTTTAAAAAAAAGCTAATGAAGATGTACAGTTGCATTAAAAAATATAAAAATAAAAATGAATAAGTAAATAAATATTAAATTCAGAATTTAATTTCAAGCTCGATCATGAAACGAAAATAATAACCTAGAGCATGTAATTACTTTCTTACAATATTTTATCCCAACTTATTTTCCTACTGTTGACCAATGTAATATCGTGTTTAAAGGCAACTTTAACTGATTTTTCATTACGGTTGCTTCAGTTCCTAATGAACTCAACTTGACATGCAACAAGATTTCCCTATCTCAACTATATAATTTTCTTGTTAATTAATAACTTGTTTTCTTTCATATTCTTTTATCTCTAATGCTTATATTTGTATACGTAAGACGTTGCTATAGAGATTATTCGGATAAATTTGAAGCTATTTACACTCCCCCTTAGAAAACCGCACAATTGGTTTATGACGCTTCGCTCATTATGGGTATTGCGGCTTGTTAGTAGGTTGTTGTCATAGTAACCCTTCAAATATAGAAATACTAGCAAGTCTAAATACCAAATATGGTAAGATAATTGAATTTGACACGGTATTGACACGGAGTACTTTACATGAAAATAGGTAAATCAACATAATAATGATGCACAATATTAATGTTGATAATGGATGACGTGTCGTATTTGAATTCATATGTTAAGAAATATTGAAATAGGAATTAGAACGCTACACGTCTGATTTATAAAATCTAATATGCGAATTTAAACAAAGGTTCATCTTTCAACATCAAAATAAAGAAATGGTCTATTAAAACTCATTGGAAGAAATTTTCATTAAAAAATATATTCTAAATTTCTATTAACATTGTGATAGTATAAAATCGTTTCCGCGAAGAAATATGTCATGGAAAAAATAGCATGCCAGTAAGTAATTCAATATAACATAATATCTTTTAGACTGTTTACAATAGGGGTCTAAATTTGTAACACTGTTACATAACATTTCCTGTATTAAGCTTTTTTGGCCCCTTTTTCTAATGAAGCCTTGATTATTTAATTATTCGTAATATGATTCATAATATTAAAAATTATGACTGATAGATTGTTGATCTTAAAAAACGTGTCAAGTACGAATTCATTTATCAAACATTTCTGTATTATCTATTGCATCGAAAATACTAATTAAAAGGAAAAAAACTATATTACTTTGAAAGCGAAATAAATAAATAATCCACTTAAATTTATAGGAAAATGTATATTTTTTATAGAAAAATCCTTACATCTACCTACGATGCGGCAAACAAAAATCCCACCTGTACAGAAAATTGACATGCCAATTAGTATTTCAATATAACAAATGACCTTAATAGACGTTGATATTAGAGATTTGCCGGCCAGACGGCCGAGTGGTTAGCGTGCCTGACTGCGAAGCCAATGGCTGCGGGTTCGAATCCCGCTCTGGGCATGGATATTTCTCTCTCTCCCTCTGTGTCTTGTCTTCCGTTGTTGGAATGTATGAATGTGGCCCACTCTATGAACGGGTATTTGTGGCAGTGTGGCGTGGGTAATGTTGCTCGCCTCCGTGACTTTGGTTCACAGGTGCCCACTGGGTAACGATAAATGAGCAACACTTCCGGCATCTTCTAAGGCGAAGAGCTAAAAGTTCATTTTCTGTCGTTAATAAAAATATATATATATAAGAAATTTTAATTGTAACACTAAATACGGCACGTCTTATTGCTTTTTAAATTTAAACGTGTTTGGCATCTTCCATTCTTTCAACAAAGTTTTTTTTTTAATCGGTATTAATCACAATGCGTAATTAATGTTGATAATTGATCGCAAATGATTTTAAAGTCCAAGTAACTTTGTATCATTTATCTTATCAGAAATACAAATTTAAAAAAACACCCATTCTGTGAACAAAAACCAACTAAATGAATATATACCTACTTAAACCTATTTGAATGTTTTTACATGCAAGGGAAGAGCACTTTTATCTACGTTATGACGAAGGAAAATCGTATTCGTAAAGAAAAATGCCCCAGAGACAATAACATTCCAATAAGTGATTCAATATAATAAAATACCTTCCTGTCCTTAAATATCTATGAGTATATGCTTAGATATTTGTCATCACCTTCTATTTCACCTTCTATTCTTTATTAGCTGAAATTTTCCTTTATCTGCATTCTATTTTCATTCCCATAAAAACAAATTACTCCCATATGATTTTTAAAACCTGTGTCAAATTAATTTTTTGGACTTATTTTTTTAATAATTAATTATTATGTTTATCTCATTTAAACTAATATAAAAATCTATATAACATTGATTTATTCAAAGTCGAACTGCTCTTTCATTTGAACTATTTTTTTGTTTATTTATTCTTTTTTTAAAAAAAAGGGTCAATGATTTGTTTGCTTTCGGATATCAAAATTAGAATTGTGTTAACAATAAAATGAGTCACCATATTGTAAAAGAAAAAGTGATCAACAATACCAACTGTTAAATAGCTCGATGGCATATAGTTGTCAAATGATGTGGGCAGTAGAAATAAGAAAAAAATAAAATGAGTCACCTACAATAACAGGTTTTCGAATATGTTCCTGTCTGAAGAAACTATAGTAATTTGTGATAATTCTACATTTCCTACTTATACTACTTGTTTAACACTAAAAATTTTCAAGAATAGAAAGAGGAATAATTTATTTTCTGTTATCCAAGAAACTGTAGAAAATATAAACAATTTACATGATATTTGTATTGATATATTTTATTTTTATTTCTTCCCTCTCACAAGACCCATGACCCAAATTCGGATCATAGGTTAACCCTACTTTATAAATTATTTAATGCAAAGCCTTTTTGCTTGAAAATATTTCCATTTTGAAGCCTGATTACCTCACTTTTGAAAACCAATAGTTTGAGAAACTTGTTGAAAACTTGCCTGTTCTATAAAATAAACAACTCTCAAAGTACATCGAACTCGTTATAGCGATAACGTAGATACCATGATGATTCACTCCTTAAATTAGTTTACTCTTTAAATGAAGGTCTATACAAGTTATGAAAAATAAAATCTGCAGTGAACAGAGAGAAAAAAAGTGAATACGTTAATAACATTAGATTTGAATGTTTTAAATGACAAAATAAGAAACAAAAACATACATTTTCATCACAAATTTGGATCATTAATCCTAAAAGTTAGAGGTGAATAGCCTATATAGTTAAGTCAGGAATATAGCCCAATTGTTTAGTCAGTAGACTGACATTTATGGCCAGCAATTAGTATTTATTTTCACTTTTTGTATATTTCTCTATTTCGAAGCATCATTTTTCTTTCTAATTTTTCTTATTTTGAAGGAAGTATTTGACCAATTAATTTCAAATTTTTAATTTCGTCATTTAAAATTACGTAGATAAAATTACGTACTCTATCTCAACTATATACTTGTTATGCATAACTCAACTTTCTTGTTAATTAATAACTTGTTTTCCTTCCTTTTTTCTTTCATATTTACCTCTAATGCTTATATTTGTATGCGTAAGACGTTATTATTTGTTTTACCTTACAATTCAAAAGTTTTTCAACCATTGGTAAATTTAATAAAAAATAAATCCAAATAAGTCCAAAAAATATTCTTCTACGTGTAACTATTTTTTCCCAATAATTAAAACCAAGTTCTAGTTCGTTAACAATTAATTTTTAAAGCCAACCATCCAGAAAGTCAGTTTTTATGACAACTATTGATTTTAATTCCTCAAACCAAATATAAATTGATAATTTCCTTGTTAATATCTGCTCCTTGTTACCTTAGCGTTCGTAATAAACATTCTTATTGTTTCAGATTAGCAGAAAAAGCATTAAAAATTTTGGTCAAAAATATTAAAATATATTTTACCTAGTCATTATGCCACAAAAACCAACTTTTAGAAGGCTTAACGATTCACTTTTTCTCTATGAAATAAAAAAAGCTTTTATACCAACCAATAATTTCCGATGCAGAAATAATGTCCGCAATTCACTTACTGAAGAATAACTTTTCTTTGGGGATCCAACCCGAAACAGCTACGTTCTTCAGATATGACTCTTTCATTACCTTGTAATGTTCAGCAAGATTTGGCTTTCCTATCCACCATCCATTCATATTTCCCTCATTGTTAAAGATCTTTCGTTTTGGGTTCAATGGAAAAGGGTAATTAAGCAACTATTCATGAGTCTTCCTTCAGAAGTTATCTCAGCTGAAGTTCTCCTTCACAAATGAAGGAGTTCATCAGCTGAAGGAATACAATGAGTAAAGATTATGACAACTTAAGTTAGAAGAAAAGTGAATTATTCCTATTCGAACGACGCATACGACTGATAGTTGAGAAATAATTCAACAAATGAGATTAATTCTACTGATGCTTTGAATTATTGGATTTATGACGCTTTAGATAATAATTTGTGATCAAAATTTTTGCAACTATATTTCAGTCATGTAGCTCATTTGATAGAAAATAATTAAAAAGCTTATTCACCTTTGTACAGACGTTTTTGCGTTAAACTACTTCACATAAGCGTTAAACGGAGACGAAACCCAAGAAAATTCCTTCAGATAATTCTACAAAAATTAAGAACAGTAGCATAGTTGCTTTGTTAAATTATGCCAACTAAGTGGTGTTCTCAAGCTAGTATGTACCTTATGCGTGGATTTTGTAGGTGACGAAAATATTAATCAACGTCTGGTGGTCTCTTAACTGATTTTTAAGCTTATTCAGAAAAGCACTTAAGCTTAAAGCTTATAAGAAATTTCTTGACACAATTTTAATAAAATGCATCAATTATTTATAAATAAGTCATTGTAGATAATTTATGTTAGCACTTTGGTCTTAATAAGCCAGAAAGTTCATTTTGTGTACCTTCAAAATAGTAATCTACCATTTTAAGTCAAGATTCAAATGTGGGGTCTTATTTTAAAATCATTTGAAAATTGCTTACATGAACTTAAAGAAAGAGTTTACTTTTCAACTCAACAACTTCTTTATTTTTCTTAGAAACAGGCTCTGCATATCTTTATTGTAGATTTAAAATTTATGGTTATTTAAATTTATCCTCTTTATATATATCTTGTCTTTGAATCCATCGAGATATTAATTCATTTATTTTCAGTTACACATTTTTTTTATAAACCGTAACTTAGGATGATTTAGAAAAATTTCTCTGCGATAGGACTGAATTAAGCTGCTTTTTTCATATTATTTTATTCTATTGGAATTTGTTTTAATAATTGATCTAAAAATTTAAAATTTATTATATTTCAACCAATGTTATAAATTTATTTACAAAAAAAAATAATAATTTCACAAAGCTCATAATCCAAAGTATGATATCCAAAAATAAGAGTAAAAATCTATTTTTGTATCCAATAATGTGAATCCTTACAATTTTTAGCAAACATCGCATTTCTTCTACTTCTTTTTTTTAAAGATTTTACATGAAAAACAAATGTAGCGTTTAATACCAATCTTTTAAATAATCAGCATTAAATTCAATAAGTCTTTAGACTTCATTAGAATATTTAATATTCAAGAAGTTACATGCATATGGAAATAGCTATACACACGTTAAACAAATCACGTTAATAGATCGTACATGTTAATATATCGTTTAATACCAATCTTCGTAATAATCAGCGTTAAATTCAATAAGTCTTTAGACTTCATAAGAATATTTAATATTCAAATATTCAAGAAGTTACATGCTCATAGAAGTAGCGATGGACACTCATATCCATAAATTAAGGATAATGCCAGCTTCGGCAAACAAAGTTTCCAAAACAAAGCAAATGTGACTTATTCATGAAGTCAATTTATCAAACAAAAGATAAAAAAGAAATAAAATATGGTGTATATATGATACCATTCATAAAAGCTGCTCCCTGGAGCAACTATAAAAAAAGATCTCTTTTACAAAAAATTAATATTGCATGGTTAGTAGAATGGTTAATACATTGCATTTCTCTCATGTAATGAAATTAAGTCTATGCAACACCTAAGCATGCAGAGTATCAAATTACCGAGCTGATCTATCGGAAGATAACTTCACTAAGCCAGCAATGCTCTCTGAAGTTCCAGTACACAAGTAGGAGATGATTGACAGGCTGCACCTTGTCAGCCAAGCATGCACCAAAAATGCTCTATCGGATTCAAGTCAGGTGAGGATGCTAGTTATTACATACGGGTTATATCCCCAAATTGAAGGCATTTGTTTACGATGTTTTCTCGGTAAGGACGAGCGTTATCATCCATAAACACAAATTGTGAGTCTATGGCAACCCTAAACAAACGTATTTCTTCAAAGGATACTGTATACTTTGTGCTATGTAGACTAAAGCTAAGAACAAGGTGAATAGAGCACGAAATTGGCAATATTATAGTTTCAGTTTTATAAACAAGAACCGTCCTCTGTCTCTAAACAACAGATGATGACAAAGAAAGTAAGGAGACAAAAACGCGTTAAGTAGTTCAACCAACTCATTTGGTTTTGATGATTAGACGCTGAGGAAGGATCTCGTTTATAGAACTGAATCTATAATATTTACCATTTATGCCCTTTCATTTGTGCTTTATTAATGTTGTTTTCAGCTTTAACGCATTTGTTGTTCCAGAATGATGTCCCGATAAATTTTACCTGTCATGGTTCCGACTTGAACATGCAAATCTGTTCTGAAGCCTAGTATAATTCCACCCCAAACGAGCAATCCAGCACCATCGTAATAATGTCGCCGTTCGATGATGTTGTTTTAAATTTAACGGGTAAATGGCATTCTCCATATAAAAGTTCAGCGTTTATCAGACTGCAAGCTAAACCTAGACTTGTCGGAAAACATCACACAAGCCCTCTACGTCGATGTCCACCTTACATGTTCTCCACTCGTTGGCAACAGTGGGGGAAATTCCAAGTTCTTCGTATAAAATTCGTCTGAGTACGACCATATCCAGGCGACTGAGGATTTAACCACGTAAATAAATCATCTATCCATGGTTAACAATCATAACTATTCGGTTATGGCACAGAGTAGCTTGCAGAACGCTCAGGAAATATTTTACAGCTTTGCCACCATTCCTTATAAACAGTTCTCAGCTTTACATTCTTCTTGTCTTTGGGACGTATTATTATCACATCTGGGGGGTTCCTATAATTTTCATGTCATTCGTAAATAAATATGTGATAATTCTTCAGGTGCAATTTTTTCCTTATAATTCAAATTCGGAATGGTTCTGAATTTCCCTTAATTTATGGACATAAGTTTTCTTTACACTGTCTTTGATTTAAAATTTATTTGTTAAAAAATGGAAACTTTACTATCTTTTTCAAAGAACGAACTCAGTGAGAAAGGATACCAAGAAAAAATTAAATAAAGGAAACCATTTTTCTTTCGAAAACATGTTATAGCTTTAAGCATAAAACATTTGTATAAAACGTTTATTAGATAATTTGAAAATATGGTTTTTATAGGGAAAATGTGATTTATAAATAGCCTCCTGTATAAACAGTTGTATTTTTCCACTAACCTTTTCAATAACGTAATTAAATCCAACAAAGAGAAATCAACTCAATATTTTTATATCAATAATTTATATTATAACCTTAATAGTAAAAACTTACGTGCTATTAGTGTATTTAAGGCAAACTTTTGTTATTTAATCAAAAAATGTACAAATTAACACATTTTATTTCTTAAGCAGAAACTAAATTAAGGACTCGTGCTCTAGAAAGGTATTTTTAAAAGAAAAAGAATTGTTCACTGATTGAAAGAAAAATCAGAAGAAAAAAATTGGACATAAAAAGGAAGAAGTTGGAATTGACTACCACTATTAATTATCTGGATCTTTTTTTCTGGTTGTCTTTGTAATTTAATCAAGGCCGTGTTTTTATATGTCATTAAAGTGATAAATTTCGGAAAATGAAGTTTCGCGGTATAGAAGGCTTTAGATAAAACATTGGTTAGCCAATAATGCATAATAAATGGTATTTTTTATACATAAGTGATTTCCGTACATGTAAAGCAATCTGGACGTCATATATTTTAAACTGTATGCGATAAATGAAAAAAATAGAATGAAAATAAAGTATCTTAAAAGAATTTCTTCTTTCGAAGTGTTTTCCAAAAAAATGGCAATTCTTTGAAGAACTTCTTATTTTTTAGTTGTTTATATTCAATGACTTTGAATAAATCCTTAAATTTAGCAAACATTTTATTTTATAATACTGAGATATCACCAAAAAAAAGTAAAAAATTAAACAGAGCCTTATATTTATTTGTAGCAAAAGAAATAAAACTCAATTTTGAACAATAACCACTGCTTTTCAATATCATTGACAATATTATTATTTTTGTTCAGTTTTATTTTTTAAAAAAAATATTTCGTTTTTGTTTTCATTTTCCATACATGCAGGAAAACAACATTTCACATAAGAAAATAAAAGAATTATGAAAATAAATCTTTTAAATTTGAATTCCAAACGTAATGAATTGAGATATTCTTTGATTAAATGATGACTATTTTTTTTCTTTTGTTTTGTACTTTAAATACATACTGCTATATTTTTAAAAAATTTCATGAAAAAGAGTATACAATAATAAATAATATTCAGTTTGTAGTTAATAAACATTTTTAATTTTTTTAAATGTTTAGTGTACCAAAATAGAGATTTGGGTTACCAAAAAAATTATAATTGCAACGCAGTTTTAAATAAATATCACTAAATATCACTTATTCCTGTTTCAACAATCAAAGATCTATAATTTATTTTTTTAAATAATTATAGTTATATCTTTCCTTTCTTAGGAGTGATATTTTTTTGAATGTTTTAAACCATTTCTATCTCAGAAACATTGACCAAATTATGTATTTAGATACTGATAATTAAAAATAAACTTTAGAAAAACATGAAACAATATTGATTTTTATCATACTATTACACTTATTAAAATCACAATTCAAGCCAAAACATATTGATTTTAAAAATAATATCTTCAGTTCTAAAAAGTAAATTATTCTAATATGCTATAAATACAAAAAATCATAATTCCAAAGCATATTTTTTCACGATGGTCTAAAATCATCGTCATAAGCTCAGATGAATTATTTTTCCTTATCTAAGTTAAACATTAGCTATATTTTTGATTAATATTATTATTTTTTTAATTTTATTTCTTTATCATTTTTTACTCTATTTTATATTAGATATCCATGTTTAACTATACTTCAAAATTTTACTTAAAAACTTATTTTCAAAATTTTACTTGCTTCAAAAATGTACTTTATTTTTGCATCCAATAAATAATTTATTAAATGCAGGTGTGCGGATATTTTAAGGTATTTCCTTACGTAACGGATTTGTCTGCTTTTTAAAATAAACAATAATCTTTTTTTGTTAATTAGAAATTGTTCAAAATTATTGCAATAATTTTCTTATATTCAGGATTCAAATATTAACGAATCATAATAATGTGCTTGAAGTTAGAAATGCAGAAGGAAGCATTTTGTTTTTAGCTTTTTAGTTCTTAAAAATTTAGCACAAATTGCAATTAATCAAAATTAAGAAAAACATCTTCTTATCTTTTCAGTCTTATTTAAAAATTTGCGCATTTTCTTTACATCTATTAACTTTATTTAACAGTTGATCGTTAATTTAAAAAATTAAAAAATGATTTTTTTCGAAACAAAAGGAATATTTATTTTATATGACCTTTTTTTCTCTGTCTCGTGTAATAATGAAAACTAAAAAAATAAATTTAGACACAATTTTGAAATCGCAATCTGTTTTAAATTCAAAATATCGAAAATTCTTTTGCCCTAATATTTTAATGGGTAAAATAAAATTGTTATAACTTCTTAAAAAGTACTTACATATGAATTAAAACATATGAATTAAAGTCTAGACATAATTTGTGATAAATTGTCTAGACCTGCAGTTTTAGAAAACTTTCGTTATGAAAACTCGTTATGAAAACTAATGAGGAATTTTAATTTGTAAAAAAAAAAATTAAAAAAAAATATAAAAAAAAAGAATTGCAAACATTTTTAATCATCAAGAAATTATAATTCAAATAATTTTTGCAATAATAATGCATTTGGTTACAAATAATGCCTTTAAAAACCTTAAAAGTAGAAATCAAATATATTACATCGACAACAGCCGTCTAATCTGCTGAATTTCATTAAAAATAACAGAAAGATGAGAAATAATACTTTGTGTAGCTATCTTCCCTTCATTTTTCAAACAAAGATCATTTTCATACTTGAATTAATTTCTATATTTTTACTTCAAATGATAATTGGCATGACAGTAAATCATCGCATGAATAAATATTATTATGATTTCTTGATTACGTAAGTTTATACGCAAAAGTGTATATAACATGAAATTTTATACAAATTTTGATTAGAAAATACAGAATGAAGATTAATGAAGGAAATTTAAGTTTCAAAATTCCTAATACAATTTCAATTTTTTGCAAGGAAACCAAAAGTTTGGGTTTAATTCTTGATTAATTCAAAAAAATGGTTCAACTTCATAATGATTCTAAATGAATTCAATTATTCTAAAAATGATTCAACTTCATAATTTTAATTTTTATAAAACTTTATTTAATTAGTCAAATAGGATACGCTTTACCAAGTATAGAGTCTGCGCAGTTAAAAAAATAGCAAAACCAATTAAATGAATTTGAATATTACAGTTTAAGGTTTGATTTTCAGTTCAAAATAAAAATTTTCACTATGTTTCTAATAAGCAAAAACTTCATCATGCAGCAGAAACCGTCTCTTAAATTAACCTCTTTAAATTATATTAAAAAAATGAGCTTACATTTTTTAAAGTATTTATACATATATTCATTCAAAATAACTTTAAATATATACATAAGACATAAATATATACCGACTTAATATATACAGACTTTAAATATATACAGATAAATATATACATAAGACATAAATATATACAGACTTAATATATACAGACTTAATATATACAGACTTTAAATATATACAGACACATAAATAAATTTTATAAAAATTCATATAAATTTTAAAAAAATTTATTCGCTAAGTTCTTTTCAAATCGCTAAATTAGAATTGCATTACTTTTGTGTACAGTTTCCACTATTTTTGCTGTTTTTGTAAACTAAATACATTTTCAAGTACAGAATTATACTTATCGAATAAAAAATTGTACAAAACCGTAAGAGTAACAACTATTTTAAAGAATTAGTGCAACTATATTGCTAAAAATATGCTTGTTTTTTTAAAAGAATTAATTTTGTAATAAAGCTATAAATTGATTCTAATACGTATGAAAGCATCTGTTGTCAGCAGACAAAAAATAAAAAATAAATAAATAAGTAAGTAAAATTATTAGCTGTGAGAAAGTTAATAAAAATGTGAATACTTGCATTAAAAAAAATTTAGTTTACCTCCCATCCAAAAAAGGTGGCAACTTTACACCAAAATTTTTTACTGCGCAAAAACAGACCAATTTTAATTTTTTTGCACATCAGTTAAATTTACACATATTGTAACAAAACGTATATAATACAAAAACAGCTGAAACGTCAATTAATTTGTAGAATATTATTTATAATGAAGGGAAATACAAAATGATAATACTTAATTGCTCCGCGGAAAGTAAAATTTTCCGTGTTCTCAAATAAATATAAATTTATATATGCGTCAATGCTAATCCTTTTGAAACTAAAACATAATTTATAAATGACATTTATATGCTTCGCACATGTATAAAACAAATAAAATACTAATTAAAATTAAATTATGTCTAATAAATTACATGTCGAGACATGAAAGTTGTTTCGGTATTATATTTAATCCTATTATTTACACAAATTATTAAAAACATTAAAATAGAATGTTGCATCCATAGCAACTTGGAGATTTTTTTAAATTTACTCTATTTTTTCAAGAAGAATATAACTAAGAGATAGGAATTTAAAAAAAGTAATAAATTCCGTGAAAGAAAAACTTTATATTTCCTTTTTCTTCTTTGTTTTAATGAGGGATAAACCAAACTTTCCAACAGTACAATTTTGGAATAAATATTTTATCTTTATTTTAGAAACCATTTATCATGGTCAAAGTTCAGCATGCAGAAGAATAAATAAACAAAACATGCATAATATTTCTGAGCGTAAATTTCAAGAAACTTAGCAAGTGCATAATTTCAGATAACTTCGATACTGAAAAGTGTGGAAAAACTATACACCAAAACTTTTTACTTTGTAGAAGCAAGCCAATTTTCATTTTTATTTCATATCAATTAAAATTACACACAATGCAATAAAAAGTATATGACACAGAAACAACTAGAAGGAAATAATTTTTTTCTAAATGTTATTTACAATAAAGGGAAAAACAATATTTAATTGCTCCATGCCATTATTTTAAATTATGGAATGTAAAACTTTTCGAGTTCGTAAACAAATTAAAGAAAAATTTATCGATCTTTGTCACTGCCAAATCCCTTTAAAACAAGCATTGTTCATAAATGACATTTATATGCTTTACACATGTATAAAACAAATGAAATACTAATTAAAATTAAATTATGGCTTATAAATTACATGTAGAGACATTAAAGTCATTTCTTTAATAGATTTATTTCTATTGATTATATAATTATTAGAACATTAAAATGGAATGTTGCAACCATAACGCCACGGAGATTTTTCACTTGCTTTCAATTTATTTCATTTTTTTCGAAAAGAATAGAACTGAGAGAGAAGAATCTAAAAAAGAACATAAATAAATTCCTGGAAAGAAAAAAAATCCTAATGTCCCCCTTCTCCTCTTTGTTTTAGAGTGGAATATACCAACCTTTCTAACAGTACAATTTTGGTATGAATATTTTATTTTTATCTTGGAAACCATTTATCACTGTCACTGTTCAAAATGCAGAGAAATAAATAAACAAAACACGCATAATTTTTTTGAGAGTAAATTTCAAGAAACTTAGCAAGTGGTCTTCTTTTTATGATCGATTTTACCATTACTAAAGATTGAAGTAAATAGTTGAATAAAAGAATGAAAAACTGATATCCAAAAATTTTAAAGACTCGTGATTTTTAGGAGAAAATGTTGTGTTTGCTCTCTTTGCTTTCAGATTTATTTGAAAATTTCTGGAGGATTTTTTGCATCGTATTTTAACGAAACAAAAAAGAGCGTGATTACGGGTTTTATTTTTGAAATATCTTTTCAATTCAATAATATGGAGAGAAAAACTTAAAGTAGAACTAAAACTTAAAATAGAATGCTTTATAATTTACTACATTCATTTACGTTTCGATGCATTCTTTACATTTTGAATTGTTTTTCCCCCTTTAATAGATATTTTTTCTTCCTTTTTTTTTCTTAATTTTAAAATTTCCAGAGATTTTTTTTGCATCTTATTTGAGCGAAAAAGAAATCAAAAGAGAATAATTAGGGGTTATGTCAGTGAAATATATTTTGATCCAATAATATGGCACAGAATAAGTTTTATCTCAAGTTATTTGTTGTCAAAATTTAAAACGGAATGGTATGTAATTTGTAACATTTATCTACGTTTCTATACATTACCTACAATTTGAATAACGTTTTTCTTTAACAGCTAAGTTCCTTTTTTCTTCATTTTAAAATTTCCAGCTCATATTTTTTGCATTTTATTTTAAAGATAAAAGAAAACACAATAGAGAAATTCAGAGATATGTCTTTAAAAATGTCTTTAATCCAATAATATAGCTCAAAATGTATTTTATTTCAAGTTATTTGTAAATAAAACTTAAAATAAATACAATTATTTTATAGGGCACATAATACAATACATACATTTACATTTCTATGTATTACTTACAATTTATTTATTTATTTATTTATTTTTAAGCAGACAAATCGAAACTTGCCTCACATTCTGGTCATCCAAAAAATGTCCGATGATTGGAAAAAGGAGTTAAAAAATAGACGGAGATAAAAGTGAGCGGTTAGCTTCATTATGTTTAGGAAATCAGAAACTCTTAATTCACCAAATTTAAGAATTATAAAAATAATTCGTCACCAGATGGCCCTGCTAACTGTAAATAAAAATAAATAAAATTATGTTTGTTTGTAACAACATCGTGGCAGAGGTGCGATGCGAGGGATAACAGAATTCATTGCCAATTTTTTAGTTTAAATTATCTAACAAACTGAGAAAAATATTTTGTATAGTTTTATTTCTGCCAGCAGTGCTATCTGTTATTGAGCTTTGTAATTTATCTTTTAACTTGAGTAAATTGCGCCCTTTCGCTTCCAATGCAAAAACATAGTAAATCTTATATTTATGTATTTTTTCTATAAGTAATTTTGCTAATCATCGGTCACTTCTCGGATACTCAACATAGAGAGAGAAATGTTTAAATTTAATTGTATGGTTTAATGGTCAATTCTGTAAACGCAATGCTTTAATGAAGTTTGTCTGAAATTACAGTTTTTACTTAGTATTCACGCTAAAAATGATACGAAAAATCTATATTCAATTAATTGAAAATAAGCAATTTATCAAAATATAATTGTTTATTGTAAATAATGTTATTACGATTTCCTTTTATTATTACAATTTTGTAATTATTTAAGGCATTAATGTTGAAATATTACATCAAACTACTTAGTACCCAAATAAATTTATTTCGATATTGCTTAATGTTTCGTCAATTCTTTTTAATTGTAGATACTAACTGCAAAATAAGTTGGTATTAACTACAATTACATGATGAATTTATAAATGTACGAGAAAATAAAAATTAACAGTATTTTAACTTTATTTCATTGAATGTATTACTTTTAAATTAAATAAACTTATCGCACAGAACAAAACAAATTGTTCAGCACCCACAATAAATTTCTTTCCTACAAAATAAATAAATAAATAAATAATAGCTTTTTTCCCTTGAATTATAATTTTTAGCCTAGTTGACAGTATAAACGTATACTGCGTACACGTTGATTATTTAAGATTGACTAAATACAATTTATTGTAAAAAAATCCATCGTGAGCGCATTATGTTTCAGCGACAATTTGTTGTTGAAACAATTCGTTGCATAGACTCATCGTCTTGGGCTCAATTCGTCGCATCGTTCATTCAACGTAGGGACAACTCGACACCGAAGCAATATTATGTCCTTAAAAAATCTAAAACTGTTTTTCAAATATTTCAGTCACTTTATCTTTAAGAGGTTTCACGATATGCTGAAAAAATCCTTTAAAGTTTTAGCCTAAGGATTCAAAGAATAATTGAATAATTCTTTATGTAAGCGAAATTCTCAAAATTATTTTCCTTAGATTTCCTTAAGAGTTTAGCGTTTCAAATGATAATTTACGATTAAAATATTTTTTCATGATTAATTTATGAATTGAAATCTATTAGCATATAGTTTTACATCTATACACAATATAGTTTTTTAAATACGCTTTTTTTTAGTTTTATGATAAACAATATTGCAAATTACGTTGGTTTTCGAAACCTAATTTCGGCAGGTAATGGGAATTTTCTTATGAAGTAGTTTAAAACTCATTACCTAAACTCAAATGATTATAAATGATTTAATATCAATATTAAAATATTTACCAGATAACATTTCATTTCTAAGGCATTTAGATAATTGTATTATAAACTTATTTTATTAGAGTTTTTCCCCGGGTAATGACCTAAAACAGTGCTATTATCAGAATAAACCAATAAGGGCATACGATATTATATTGTTATTACTCTAATGTAGAGGGGGGAACTGTTGCTCTGTTTCCAACAATTCAAAAAAAAAGTTAGATTTTTCGCCGACAGACCGAGAGGAATTCATTACCTCAACCAAAGTATTCCAATGTAAAAAATAGGTATTCGTTGCTATGGCAACGAAAGACGGACGTGACCCTGGGGCACTTTCATTACTATAACGAAGTGCTAACGAGGAGCACAAACTTCACATAAAACTTCGCCAGCCAATCATCAATGTTTGTGACTGACGCTAACGGTTCTATACATACATCTCAAGCAAATATTGTATACAGAATTTGTTACTAAACATTACACATCTTTATTCTTTGGATACATAAAGCGTGCCTCAATCTATAGACATTTGAATCGTAGAGAGGGAGGTTTAGAAAGAGCAATGAGGAATTCAGTGTAACTGATAATAATATATTACAAAAAAGTAACATGCATCATGTTAGAATCCATTATTTTATCAATTAATTGAATAGGGCATTGTGAAATTTAGTGTAACCGATAATAATACATTATAAAAAAGACACATATATGAGTATTTGTGTTCATTATTTTGTCAGTTTAAGAGACAACGGACATTTTAAATGATGTTTTGATGCTAGAAACCTAATTTTTTATGACAGCAGGGCATATTAAAATTTTCTAACGTGCCAAGGTTCAAGAAGGGTTGAAAACCGACAAATATGTTATCTATAATGTAATTTTAATTGCATCAAATTATAAGCATTTCTTCTGCTAAAATTCCCTTAAAAATAATATTTAATTTTTAAAATTTGGTCGCCAAAGAGGATTATAGCATAGCTAACTTGAAATGGTTTAATGATCAAATGCTAGTAAAAAATGTTCATAAAATTATGTAGAAAAAATTATATGATTCCAATAAATTTGCATTTTAAGTCATAAATATTGAAAGCATTTCATGCAACAATAGTGCCAGACTATGATAGAGTATAATAATATTTTATCAGTAATCATGCGAATACATGTTTTGAGTACATGGTATTCAGTTTTCAATTAAATGTGTATTATTATGGCAATGCCACATATGGGATGTTACGTTAAGACCTACCTTAATATTTATTTTCAGAATCCTTATTCAAAATAAAAATTTTAAAAAATATTACACAGTATGGGGGATTGCAATTTACTGTTATAACGGGAAAATAGAAAAGCTATCGAAATTTGAGAAATTACAGAAGAGAAAGGTGAATGTAACAAATATAAAAACAGGTTTCATTGATGGTTGAAATTGGAAGGTATTTCTAATAACAATATTTTAGTTTCCAATTGTACAGTTTTCACCAGCAATAACTCATTTCACCCGCCATCATGAGCTATTATTTGTCAAATTTCGGAAAAAAAATTGCTTTTTTTTCGTTTAAATATTAATTTATGACCTACCATGTGTATATATTTTCGTTTTCCTTTCAGAAAAGGATCCTAAATATACATATTAAGGTTGGTCCTTACGAAACACCCTGTATAAATAATTTAAATCTTACCAAAAGAATGAGAAATTTATTTATTTATATAATTCAGTTCAACGTTGAGTAATATTATCATTTCCTTGAACCGATACTATGCACGGAAAAATACCATAGTTTGCTAACATTTCTGGTAAAAAATTCATTAGTATTTCATTAGTAATTCATTAGTAATTCATTTAGTATTTTTTTCAATTCGTATGGCAACAGTTTATCGAGAATTCTGGTTTTCAAAATTATAGTTCTGGATCTCTCTCAGGGCTAACAACTTAACACAGTAAAAATACATTAAACCGGGTAAGTAAGTATTAGCTTGCATACTTTAATTTATTTAGGTTCAACTCTGTGAGTTCGTTTAATTTCTTGTAAGAAAAAAAAGAAATTAGTATCATTCAATTTAATTTAAATTCAGTGATTTTTGTTATTTTTCCATTATGTGAAACAGCCATTTCATATTTCCAAACATTTAGTAATAATTACAAATCTGAGAAGTATATTTAACCAAATAATGATTTTTATGCCATGCTATCATGAAAAATAAATGTTACCTAATTTTAAAATTTGGTAAAAAAAACCCATTTGTTTGCTAAAATGATTTAAAAAAACACTTATATTGTAAAAAAAAGCATTTATATGATAAAAAAGCATACTTTAATATTAATTTAACCTAGGCGCTTTGGTAATACTTACGGTGATTTTAGTGTTCCCATCGAGGTAACACGGTAAATTTTGCTGTATTGTAGTAGTTTTAACCATATTTGTTCTCCTCAGAACCTTCAGAATACACAATAATAGCTGGCATGATTGGGTGGAGTTAAATAAGTTGTAAAAGTGAACCATCTTACTGTTAAAGTTGATGTTTAGTTTCATACAAACGAGTTTAAAAATTACGATAGCACAATAAAAACTATTCACGCATTTAAGATTAATCAAATTTAAACGATATAATGTTCTAACATGCTCCAAAATTTCTAGGAACATAAATATGCAACAAATTAAAGCTCTGATATGATTTAAAGTTCTTAACTAAAATAACTTAAAAATGAAGTAATGTTATATCATGAGTTGGTATATTCTGAAATTATACGGATTATTGCAATATATAAGCAATTTCCAGAATATATTTTTTTAAATCTAAAAATTTTCTTAAAATTTTTTTTAGTTTCTTTAACAAACGAACTCTAATTTTTATTAAATAGATTTAAATTTTATAAAAATCAAAATGCTTTAAGCAAAGACGGGACTAATATAAGTTATTACACTAACTCCTAACAAATATTATAACTTTTTACAACAATATTTTATAACTAATCATTATTTTTGTAGCGAGCTTGATAAAACCTATTTTACTCAGAACCTTTAAAAAAGTATCTTTATCTCATTAAATCATGAAGCCCGATCAATTATTTGTTTTAATATAGTTTATTTTTATTCCACCATGCATCTTTGACATTTAACAAAAGACTAATGAATAATTAATGAAAAACGTCATCTTTATTTGATAGAAGAATGATTCAAAAATAATTTAAGCTTTTCACTATAATTTGAATCTAATTAACTTTACTTACAGGAGGATATGATTTGCATGCTTTTATGTAATTTTAAAAAGTTAAAACAAATTAAAGCTCGCTTTGTATTAAATTTTTCTACAAAGAATAATATTTTTGCAAAATATGTAAGAGATGAGGAAATAATTTTGTAATTGAAGATAAATTACCGGTTATTTCTTCCTTCGTTGATTTGTGTCTTGTACTAATATTCAAATAACAAATAATTTATTTATTTTATTCAAAGATATAAATATTACCATTTCACAAAATAATTTAAGCTAAAAAAAACTAACGATATTTAATTTAAAAATATTTTAACATTCAAAGAGCGATAAATATTTTGAATAATTTACGTCTGATAAGTTTTTTTGTTCCTCATCAGAAATAATAATATTAATTCAAATTAAAGTTGCTTTATTCTTGAAAATAAATAAATAAATATGTTAAAGATGGTAGTCAAACAGCACAAACTAATTGCAACCTACAAAATTTGCAACATTTGCAACATATAATGCACAATAATATTTTAAACAATTGAAACATCTTTATTTTACCATATTAAGTTGAAAAGCTTATTTTTGTGTGGTCATTTTTAAAATCTTTAATTTTAATTTACATTTGCTAACTCTATGGATAACACTACGGATAAGTATAAAAATATAATTAAATGACTGATAATAGAGGGACTTTATTTATAATAATACCAGGGGTTTTCACAGTTACTCGCTGCAGAAACCCTGGAATACTGCGAAGTTAGATTAATCGTCCCCCAAGTTGTCAATGACTTAGAGTTTAATATTACTCCGTTGCCAGTCAAAAAGAGAAAAATTTCGAAGTTGAGAGGGTAGACATTTTAATGTATGTAAGATACGAGTATAATAACTAAATTTTTCAAAAATGAAAATCCGAAATGAAATTAAACCATTGATTCGGTAATTTTTTTTCAAATGGTGACGGTTTAATGGCAATTCTGATTTTCGAAATTATAGTTCTTATTGTCACACACTTTTTATCACATTTTATAAAACCATATTTTATTGTAAATTTTACCAAATCATTACTACAGTGCTTTGCTTAAAATTACCCGGCTTTTTGGTTTTCCCATTTACCATATTCTGATAGTTCTGGCTATTTTTTTTCCTAAATGGAATCTTCTCCCTGTTTGAGGTAAAATATCAAATTATCAATGTTTTTTTTTTCTCCAAATATTTTAAGTCAGTTTTTATCAGGCCTCAAAAATGCTTAGTTTCCGACCAAATTTGAATACTTTAAAATAAACATTCCAAATGAGTCAAAAACTCAACAACCAAAATTTCATGTTTCTAAAATTTTATGTTTCCGAAAAACGAGTCATAAGCACAAGCATTCGAGGTTCAATTATAACAAAATAATGAAACGGGTAACTTTACGTTTACTTTCAATTTATTTTGAGTATTATTCAAAATGCGTAGTAGAGTACAGAAATATGCAAAATAATTTTAAGTACTGAGCATTGTATTATAATAGATAATTGACACTAAAAGAAGTAGTAAAACAATGAAATGAAATAGGGTGTACAAAAAACTGTTAGAAAGATTCGCAGGCATTAAAAATAGTTTGAGACAATATTTTATTACATTGAAAACTTTAAATATAGAAAAAAAACAAATGGAAAGTGTAAATATGTTTCTAAGTTATCATCTTTTTTTTAAAGTAATTATAAGTTGTTAAGCAGTTTCTTTTCAACAACTCTCATCCTGTGTCAGATTGTATTCTTCAATAAACTAAGGATATACTAAACTAAACACAGTGACTTAAGATTAGTGTAGAAACACGTTAATATTTTAGTTGACGGGCTTACTCTTTGTTTTATCTTAACATTTTCAGTGACTATTTTTTCAAGTACGAGGGGTGCTATTTATATTTCTGGCCTAATAATGAAAAAACAAATATGTAGGATCAAAATTGGTTTTATTGTTTTTCAAACTATTTTCCATGATGATCAATACACTTTTGCATGCGTTTGAACCAATTTTCAAAGCTCTTTTTCCAGTCCGATTGAGGTAACTCCAAAACATGCGTTTTGAATGCATCAACCGCTTCTTCGGGGGTCGAAAATCGTTGTCCACGTAATTTATTTTTGATGTGTGGGAATAAGAAGAAGTCATTGGGTGCCAAATCAGGGCTGTACGGCGGATGACCCATCAGTTCGATCTTTCGCTCCGTCAGAAATGCCTTTGTTTGAGTCGATGTGTGAGAGCTCGCATTGTCATGATGAAGAATGATTCGCCTGTTCTTCTGCTTTTTTCGAATTTCTCCGATGACTTCTGGCAAACAAATGGTCGTGTACCATTCAGAATTGACCGTCCTGCGTTGCTCTAACGCCACTGTTGCCACATGACCGTTAATGCCGAAGAAACAGGCAATCATTTGTTTCGATGTGCTTCTTCCTCGAACAACTTTTGTTGGTTTTGCCTCGTCTTGGAAGACCCATACAGTTGATTGCTGTTTTGTTTCCGGCTCATATGCATAGATCCATGATTCGTCACCTGTGTAGATGTTATACACAGCCTTTGATGTACCTTGAACGTATTTTTCCAACATTTCCTTGCACCAATCGACACGAGCCTTTTTTTGAGCGTTTGTCAGATTATGCGGGATCCAACGCGAACAAATTTTTTTTACGCTCAAATGTTCATGCAATATTTTATTGATGCTAGTCATACTAATGTCCAAAGACGCCTCTATCTCACGGTATGTCACATGACGATCTTGCTTTATCAGTTCACGCACAGCATCGATCTTTTCTGGCACAACAACGGATTTTGGACGACCTGCACGGGATTCGTCCTGGATCGAACATCGACCACGATTAAATTCGTTATACCAATTTTTTACAGTGCTGTAGGATGGCGCTTTATCGCTGAATAAAGAATTAAGTTCATCGAAGCACTCTTGTCTTGACAATCCACGTCGAAAGTTATGAAAAATAATGGCACGAAAATGTTCACGATTCAATTCCATTTTTTGAAAGAGAAGAACTTTTCAATTTACTGTCAACAACACAAATGAAGCTATAATGGTAAATCCTCTGCTGAATTTATGTTTAAAAATATCAAACTTTCGATTAAAATCGTCTGCGGTCGCCTAGCAACACTTACTGTTGCCAAGGCCAGAAATATAAATAGCAAACCTCGTATTATAAAAGATCAGATTTGTGACTAAAAAATTTAATCCTTCCACATTCTATCGAGCTCGTTCCATTGGTTAAAAATTATTGGTTTAAAAAAAGCCCTTTGTTTTATGACAATCTATCATTGTTTTATTAATTTAATGCATTTTAAAATACAAGAAACAAATAATAACTGCTTCAAATATAGCTAAAGTCTCTTTGATGTTTCATGGTCAGTAGAAAAACAAGGAATTCTAGAAAAAAATTGCGCATCATATTCTTCTCTATATTTCATTTATTTCAATGTAATATAATGAAAACAATCATGATAGTGAGATAAAGGGTTTTCTTTTCCTTTTATAAGAATACACCGCAAAAAGTAACTGGAAATTCTACAGAAAAAAAAATTTTCACAGTAAAAAACTTTTTAAGTAGAAATACCGATTTTTTTCAGTTCTTGATGCTATCCGCGGTAAATATAAAAAAATATCCCGTCTTTTTACATTCTTTCTCTGTATATTTGACGGTTAAAGGCTGTTTTCTTGAAAATCTCTGTTTTTCATCCTAATCATAAAAGGAAAAAAAACGTATGTTCAAATTTTTGTTTTTGCCATTCAGTTTTTCACGCTAACCGAAAACAAACTAAAACCGTCTGCTAAAATTCTAGTTTTTGCCTTTCAGTTTTGCTTACCGTACAATAATTTAACCTTTTTCGAATCATTTCACAATTATTTTCTATGCTTTCTCTTGCTTTTAAGAAATTATTTCAAGGTTTATGAACATCGTAGAAATAGAAATTCGAGCTTAATTGCGCTCTACCGTATTATTATGATTATTTGGATATAATTGTCTGGTAAATTAAGTTGTTAGAAAATTTTACAAGAGAAGGTTATTATAGTTTTACTCTTAAATATGATTCCAATCATACTTTTAAGATAAAGACAGTTTAATATTTCTCCTTATAATGAAAATTAGAGCTTTGGTAGGTCAGGGGTACAAAAATTCGCTTCCTAATGAGATGACCCAGGTTCGAATCCCTACTTTGATTGTTAGTACGAATTCTTCTCGAGACTCTCACCGACCACTCTGCTTACTCACTTATAAATTGATAGATTTTTATGTTAAAATAACTGAGCTTTGTTAAAATAACAGTACATATCTGCTTAATAAAACAGATGTAAGACAGCGGCAACTGTTAAATAAATGGCTATATACTGGCACATTAGCTGACAGATTTTTTTCCTGTAAATTCAGCAGGGTTTTTTTTTTCTTCAATGTAGGAAAAGCATTTCTGTTTTTTCTTATACTTTTGTGTCTGTTGAATATCTTTAAGAGAATACTTAATGTATCAGGAAATAACGATGGCCAATGAAAAGCTCTGTCTTCTGATAAGAGTTGAAACACAATTATCTAAGGAAAATATTAAATTTGATATGAGTACTCTTTTTTTTTTTATTCTAACGTTTTCATTAAAAATCCTGCTTTCAAATTTAGATAATTATTATAAATTCCAAACTTGAGATTTAATAAAAAGCTTCTTCTCCATATTTTATCGCTTATTTAAGAATCTTGAGAAATTCTTATCAAAATAAAAATTTCTTCGATTTTAACTTTCTGTATTTTTAAATGCAGTAAACAATTAACAAATGACTCAACACAATCACTAGGTTGCAAAAAATGAATTTAGATATAAATGGATAGCTACAGGCACTTTGTCTTTTTTCAATCAGCCTCTTTTTCAAACAGCAATGATTTAGTGAAGATTGCGTTTCTAATTCATTTCTAGAGTTCATCTATCTCAATGTATATAATGGAAACAATCATGATTGCAAGATCAGTAAGATAAAAGTTTTCTGTTTTTATAGGAATAGGGAAGATACTTCAATTTTTTTTTTTACCTTCGTGTCTTTGGGATAACAATATCTTTAAGAGAGTACTTACTGAATCAGTGGATGACAATGGCAACTGAAAAACAAGTATCTGCGAATTTTCCCTTCCGCCATTTACTGAATAAGTCGAATTGAGAAACATTCCTTCTCTTTTTTTTCGGTACGTGTTTACAAGATTTTGTCTGTCACGTACAATTTATTGTTTCTGTTACGTTACGGAAGTTCTCATGTTGGAATACCAGAATAATTTCTTAAGAGGTTTGAAGACGATATAAACGGCACATCAAATCTATTATTTAAAGTGATAATTACGAACTTTTTCATTAAACCTATTAATGCCTAAATTACAGTTTTTCAAAAGAACAGATTGTTTAAAAAATATTTTCGACGATATATGACCCCATAATATGCATTCCGCTCAAAAGATCGAATTTTTTATTTTTATTTCATTTCATCATCGGCGTTGAACAGCCAAACAAATTGTAAGTTTATGACTCTCAATGTTCAACTCCGCAGCATTGTAATTTTGAACCTAACCCAGAAGAAAAAGGGACTCTTGGATTAAGCGTCGGAGCAAACTAATCTCAGTGGAGATCTCTTGATGGAACTAACTTGTATTTGCGTTTCATTGAGAGGAAAATCACGAAAACATCAACTGGTTAGCCTGGTGGCAAGTGTATTCTAACACATTATCCGTTGACCACTAAAGAATGACTATAAGCTGTATAGGTTATGTACTCTGAAAAAGTAGTAAAATGATATTGGTTTATATTACATGTTATATATATAAAGTTTATCCAGATGTAACAGCTAAGTTGTTGATTAAGTAGTGAGTTGGAATACTATTTTTAGTACAAATAGTGGGGCTGCTATTGCTAGCATAGCGAATAATAAGACCAAACTATGGAAAAAGAGTATTGAAGACCAAAATGAATAATGCAAATAACTTCTTCTTCCTTATCGTTATCGCCAAAGCTTGTTTAGTAGAGCTAATAAGAAAAATAATCTTTATTTATCTCTACCTAGAGCTGCTAACATTATGTTGAAAACATCGTCTTACCTCTAATTTAGCTCTAATGATCAAATTTTAATGAAAAAAGAAGGTTTCTATTGGAAAATTCTGAAACCATAACAGTAAAATTGAAAGCTAGAAAATTGCATATAACGCTATAATAATGAAAATAACAATAAAATATGTCATAAAATTTGTGATTTTATAATAAGTGATAAAAATTTGTTAAATGTGGTAAAATTTGGTAATTTTTTTCATTATACCTAATAACATGGTATAAAAACCAATTATCCGGTAAGTTTACTGTTTAGTTTTGTATTTTTTGCACAATGCATGGTAATAAGCAATATGATTTAGAAAACTAGAATTTCAGATAATATGATCTGGAAAATTACCAGATAATTAGTTAACCAGACAGAAATGGTTTTTTTAACTGGAAATTTAATTACTAAGTAGTAACTGAAAAAAAAATCACCGCAATAATGTCAGTTACATTATTTAGAAGCTTAAATTGTTCAGGTGTTATATTAGTCGAAATAGATTTAGGAATGAATCAACATGGTTATTCATTTTATTCCTTCCTTTAGGAATGAATCAACATTTAGGTCTTTTTTTCTGAATTTAAACATTTTCAAAACTTGTTTTTTGGTTTTTCCATCTTATCTCCAACTTTTTACTGGAAATTTTCTTCCCAAGCAAAATCTAAAAATTTACAGGTATGTTCGAAATAAAAAGAAAGAAAATTACATATTTGTTTAAGAATTTTTTCGAAATGTTGATTATTTATAAGCTATTGGGTGATGGGTTACATAAGCTAATGGGTTACATTCATTAGCTTATAAATATTTTCTTTAAAAATATCTTTTTGAGACAAATATGCATCCACATGCAAAGCTTTTAATTTTTTTTAAATATTTAATTAACTGTTGAAAAAAATCATCTCTTAGTGCTATGCAACTTTTACTTTCACGTACATGAAATATTTATGTAAAAGTATTGCTTCAATACCTTCAATCTTCATATTATTAATGATTCATATATGTAGCTTTCACTTTGTAGTTTTAGGATAAAAACGTTTTTTGGAGAGAATCCTTTAATGCAAAACCATAACTGCTTTCCTTATACGTTTTTCCCATTTTTTTCCCTCCTCAAGTTGAGGATTACAGTCCGTAGCAGACTCGATGAGGATATAGCGGTATGCGCGCACTTTCATCCTAGAATGGAAAACAGGAAAAGCGATAGGCGTTGTATGTTTCGGATTCTGAATCAAAATCCTTGTCCTTCGAACACACTCCTGAAAACAAAAGATTGAGGGCATGAAAAAATGGGGAAAATGAGAAAAAGGAAGTAAAAAAATAGAAAGGAATCCTGTGTCGTGGAGCAATGAAACTTTCTCTTCCATATAAAATCAAGCTGAAGAAAAGAAGGAAAAAAATGAAAGGGGAAGAGAAAAATGGAAAACTAAAACTACTATTATCTCTAGATGAAAAAAAAAATGTTCTAAAACATAAAAAAGATCATGAGCGAAATCCGCAACGAACAATCCTTAAAAAACAACTCAGTTTCAAAGTTATCTCAAAAAACTTATAAAGAAATGTAGGAGGAGTTAGTCTATGAGACTGAAAAAATATTTTTTGGCTACAATAGACATACTAATAGAAAATAAGCACAAAATAAGTTTCAAGAATTGAGTTTAATACTGATATAACAATTTTTTATATATTACATTAAGAAAATTACTGAAGATAAGGATACAAAAAATATTTATTAGATTTTTAGTAAAAAAAATAAGAAACCAATAAATTAACTAAAAACTAAATTATATCACAGAAATTCAAATCAATATTTCTTTAGTGCATTTTCAATTTTTTTGAGAATGCACTGAGAAAACAGTATGATCAAAAAACTTGAACATGGTAAAATTTTCCTTGTTTCCAACTCTATGAGAACACCGAAAAGTTCGGCAATTGTAAAAGAAACACTTTGGTAATGGTATTGGTAATGATATTATATACTATGTCATGAAATTTGGTAAATGGGGTAAAATTTGGCAAATATTGTAACATTTTGTAATTTTATCATATTTCTTTAGAGCATGGCATTATAACTATTTACTTGGTTCGCTGAAGAAAAGCAAGTAGAAAAGAAAAAGGGAAGAGAAAAGTTGGAAACTGAAGCTATCCTTATCTCTAGATGAAAAAAAATCTTCTAAAACATGAAAAAAAAGATCATGAGCAAATCCGCAACGAAAAATCCTCAAATAACTACTCAGTTACAAAGTTATCTCATAACTTTGTAACATTTCAAATAATTTGGTAACAATAGGCATACTAATGGAAAATAAACACAAAAGTTTCAAGAATTGAGTTGAAAACTGATATAAAATTTTTATTTCCTTCATTAAGAAATTTTTTAAAGGTAAAAACTTAAATACGTAGTTATTGAATTCCAGCAAAATAATAAACCATTTAATTAATTGGTAACTAAATTATTTCACAAATACTCAAATACAAATTTCTCATAAGAGATCATATGTATTATAAAAGAAACACTCTACTGTGTAAAACGACTATTTCTCCTCGACCAAAGCCGTGCTTAGCGCCCAAAGGAAACTGGTAGCTAAAAAATGGAAAAGCAAGAATTTGTACTAAATTATTTTTAGTTGATTAAAAATTAAGACAAATTAAATAGAATCTCTGTAATAAAAAATAAACTGATTTTTTACACAGTAAATATTTTAAAACATGAAAACACTAGATAAATTAATGTTTAAAGATGTTAGCGCACGCGAGGTATTCTTACACATTTATTTTTCAACTTTAAGATGTATATTTACTAGCACTTTATTTAAAATAAAAATGAAAATAATGAAACTGTAATAAAATGTCAAAAGAAACTTATGGCACATTTGTTAAGCTTCTTAATAACTAATTACTTTATTTATCTCTTTCAAATTACTGTTATAGTTAAACTTGAAATATGAAAGCTACGTAAAACCGTGAAACGCATAGTTTTAGCTGATGCATTACTTTAAAAGATTACAATAATTTACTTCTCAAACAAAACAATTGCAGCGCTAATGATAGTTTTAAAAGCGAAAACACTTATATCCAAAAACATTTTAAGTTTCTTTAACTTCAATATCTTTTCACGATACTTATTTCCAAATCAACGCTAGAAAAGAAAAGCCTTATATTTTAATGTTCGTCGAACGCTCGTTTAGACACTTCTAGCGTTATTAAGGCTATTAGAAATATTGATTTTTTTTTATCTTAGCCACTTTACTGTAATCTACGAAAACTTTCTAAAAATTCAATAATTCATCCACAGTCTTGAAACTGGATAAGTGTTTAAATATGTTAAATTTAGTTCAGCTGCTCTTCTGTTCTTCAAAAAAAAAAGAGAAAAAAAACTTTGCAGTAATTCATTAAATAAAAAATAAATACCTTAAAAATGTAAAAGAGGAAGAATATGTGATTAATCACTAAATAAAAAATGCTTTGAACTTTAAGTATGCGAGATTCAAAAGTGCCTCTTTTTAAATCATTCAGTTACAAGAAGTAGCTGAATTAAGATTAAAGCTTCCAACTTAATTTTCAAACTAATCGTTTTATGTGATAATATTTAAGGAAAACTTATATGAATGTATGAAGTTTTATTCCTTAAAAGTAAGATTTATCTAGAATAAGTAAAACGGTTCTAGATTTTATTTACAGATAATGATTTGGGTTTGTTTTTTCTTTACAAAATCGAAGTCTTTCTTTCCAATTTAGAGTTTTATCTTGATTGTTTTTGTTTTACTTAAAAAAAATTATGTTTATAATTAGGGAAAAATTTCAGTAAAAAACAGCACACTTTAAATGCACATAGCTCAATTAAGTAAAAACTAAGCAGTTCTAATAATTTTTGCTTAATTAACTCTTAGATTCATTCAACATCCCTGGTAATTATTCACTTTTTAACATTTTATTTTTTTGAAATATTGATATTATTTTCTATGCACATTTTTTTTTTTAAATATTGGTTGTATTAAACATAATATATTGTTCTATGTCCGTAATACCTCGTCTTAATTTTTTTTTTTTAAATTAAACTAATTAAAATTGCTAAAACTTTTTATAGGTACACTCTCTGAAATAAAACAAAACTATCCATCAATTTTGAGATGTATTTCGTTAATTTTGAGAATCATTTCAGGAAGAAATTATGTGATTTATAACAAACGCAAACTCTCAAATACATGACGAAATTGTTTTCTGAACTCGAAACCTTATCATAGTGTTTTGTAGGAGATTGTTAACTAAAATTAAGAATGGACGAAATTATGTTATGGATCATAGACGAAACATTGTGACGATAATCGAAAATAATATGACGAAGCAAGCCGATCGGCCTCTATGGTGGCCAAAATGTTGATCTCATACCAAGAAGGTCTCGGGTTCGTAGTGATTTGACGAAATAAATGATTTAACGAAGGAAAAAAACTACCGAAGTCGGACTGATTACAGCCAATGTATACGAACTTAATAAACATTAAAAAAAGGTTTAATTGGAGGTTGGAATGTGAAGGTGCCTCTATTAATAGCCTATCAAATCCTTTCTATATCCTCCTGCAATGCAATCAAACCTGCCTTTGTTTATTATATTTGTCATCCTGTACTGTATTTTCTCTGATTTCAATTGCGTTTTTGGTTTTTACTTTCTAAAATTTACAATCCCTAATGAGTACACTTTTTTTTTCGTTTTTGATTAGGGTTTTATAAATACATATCAAAGGAGATCTTTACGGTGCATCCTGTACTTTCTTATTTTTATTCATCATCTCACCAAATACGATAAAATCAAATCATAAATTCAGCAAAACAAATAGCATTTAAAAATTACGTCAATATGATTTTTTTCTGAACAAATCTTGTATTTTTTTTGTTTGATTAAAGTAACTTCCGTTAGATACATAACTATTTACAATTATATTAAGTTCACATAATGTAAGCAAAATTTATTATGAAAGCATTTAAAATACAAATTTGCCGCTGTTCATTGCCAAATGAAGTGATATCACCTGACGAAACTCGTTTTTATGGTTTGTGTCAATAAAACAAATTATGTGGTAGCTAGAGGCATATTATCCTCCTTCTACTATTGCAGAAAATATGTTTTCCCATCACAATAGCATCCTGTTTATTGAAATTAACTTATTGTAAAATTTAAAAACTAAAATGGTTGCAAAAATAAAAAGAAATAACTTTGATTCTAACTTTTTAATGATAGTTATAGCACAACCACCCGCACTAGGTTGGCAATTAACTAGTTACGCCCAAGCCCAAATTTTGATAAAATAAATCTATGAGAGTTGTACAAAAACCCATAAATCAGAATAAAGCAGAATAAAATTATTTAAGTAACTTTATTTTCTAAAGCGATTTTTTTCTGAAAATTCATTCATCGCGACAGTAAAAAATAAGCGGGACTCTAAAAAAATTTTTCTTAAAAAGCAGACTTGAATGAAACTTCTTATTTAAAATTAAATATATATAAATATTTAAAAGATAGTCGAAATCTAGAAAAACATCAAACGCTGCTTTAGGATTATTCTTAAATTACTATTTCAGCCTAAGAATTTATCAAAAATTAACTCCAACCTATTTTTATTTATTTTCTGAAAGACGATAAAACATCCACATTTTTCTTCCTCCCCCCCCCACCTGCATTGCTCATTTACTCCTCCCAAACTGTAAAATGACTCATGATTTAAATTTGCATTTTTTAAATGGTTCAATTTATAGTAAATTTGTATTCTGATTTGAAGTTACCAATAGGAAAAACAATTAAGATTTGTCTTTGGTCAATACTTCTGAAGTTAGGCTAATACTTTTGATATTTGGAAAATTTGCTGGCTAATAAGTTGAAGTTCTTAGCGTGATATTAAAATTATTATAACTTGACCGTGAAATTAAAATTAAGTTCCAATTTTCGCACATCGCAGTGCCTGTTACCAATATTAACTTACCTAAATATATTTCTTGTACTTCCGCTTTAATTAACGAAAAATATTCAAGCAAGAATTCTTACAATTTTCTCTTTAACATAACTTTTAATAATTATTCTGTTCCCTTTACCGTGGTTATTAATGTAACGATCTTCAAATGGCATATTTTTATTTTTGAAGTGGTATATTTATCTTTTACATTGCATGTGTTAATATATATTTATTTAAATCAAATACATTTAGCAAATATTACAGCTACAGCTAGGTTAACATTTTTCTCAAAACATTGTTTCCTTTTTAAATTTTTGAAAAAGAATGCTTTTAAAATTTTATAAGTATTGTAAAAATATATATACCATATTCTTAATGCACTTAAAAATATATAATTTTTCGTAAAATTTAGTATCATGAAGTTATTTAATTAACAACTGATTCATTTTTTAAAAGCAATGACCCTTTGTATTCAAGTGTTTCACATTATAAAAGAGAATATTTTCGAAAACTTCAAATTAACCACTTTAAATTTGTTTCCTTGCCTTAATTTTCTTCCTAACTAATGAGTTACGTTACTATCCAATCCTTGAAACAGGAAATAAAGCTAGATTTGAGAAGAGACCCCTTTATCAAGTAGCTATTTCCCCTTTACTTCAAAGTGAACACCCCACCTTAATTTCGCTTTCAGAGCCATCTGTTATTGATCTATTGAACTGATGAGTGGCGAAATACAATTTTGAAACTCTGTAGTCCAAGAAGTAGAAAATTTTAAGAACCGCTTGCATCATCAGAAACATAAAGCGTTTTTGATGAAGTGAACTTAGAACTCAGTATCATCAACTACTTTGAAAGTTATGAGCTATCAAAGCATCAATGATCAATGATAGTGACTTGATGATCAATGATGGTGAATCACTTATTTCATGATAGAGCGTTATGGACTATGAATCTTTTATAATCCACTGTGTTAAAGACATTTTCTGTTCTTGAAAACTATTTTTTTTTTAAATTGAATTGAATGCATTTCGCTCAAGTAAATACATAGTTTTTTGAAACAAATTCAATCTGGAATATATTTTCCAGAATATAAATAAAACTGCATTCTACAAAATAGATTCCAGATTTTATTTGCATGAAAATAGTTTACTTGAATCGCCAAAGAAGTTACATACATACCTAAGTAGATAAAAAAATAGTTTTTATTTAGTTGAATTTCAGTTTTTTCCAAAAGTGAAAGCTTAATTTTTTGATTCAAAGGATCATTTGATCTCTAAACCACTACGAATTGGAAACTAGAGGTACCTAAACCATTAAAACCATATACCTAAATTAAAATTAATCCTAAATTTCCAAAAAGTCATTATTAATTTTGACTTAATATTTTGTCAATTTAATTTTGACATGCATAGTTAAGTAAGCTGACTTTTCGTTAATGTCTTAGGTTTAAACTTTCTTCTAAGATTCATATTCAAAATATTGCGTTTATTTACTGTATGTTTCTCAGCTAATTCACATAGCAAATTTGTTTTTATTTATTTTTTTCCTACTTTTTTATGATTTCAGAAGACAAGTGAGCCACAATCAGGAAAAAATGAACTGCTAAAGTTAAGCTTAAACCCGCAAATAAGATTTATAGAGGATGAAACCTCCTCATGGTTTGCCTGCTGCTAAAAACAAAACAAAAATTCTGGCTGAAAGAATATAAGTGACCCATAAGAAATATATAAATCTATTATATTCGATATTCTTATCAAAGATGTTTCATGCTTCTAATAACTTCATCATAACTTCATGCTTCTAATAACTAATGTCAGTGATGTCAAACAATAGGCAGAACTGAAATAGATTTCTTATAATGATTTTTTTCCGAAATTACACAAGAGATCATATTGCAGTATATTTTTTAAATACAAATTAGCAATTTGAATTAAAGTATTATAAAATAAATAATAAAAAAGCTCAAAAAATATTATTATACAGTATGTTTATTATTTTCTAAAGTAAAGTGCATTGATGCTGAGGCAGCCGAAAATATATTTATATATTAAATAGATAAGAATAGATTGTTAAATTTCTGTTTACTTTAAATAGTATTGCAAACATATTTGTATTTTATGCAAATGTCAGATAAGAAAGTAAGATCAAAATTCACGTCATGTCATATCAGCTTAAGTCTCGGAAATCATTTTCCAGGAAAGGTGATATGTAGTTATATATGTTTCGCGTTTCTACGCGGATAAACATTTAAAGTAAATATTTTGAAACTTTATTATGTTGGTATATATTTTTCTGAATATTGGATAGATCTTTTTTTTAACCATGACACGTGTTTTAAGTTGATGTTAGTTATGCACCTACTATGGATTTCTAAATTCAATTATTTCACTAAAAGGATTAGTTCTTGTATATATATATATATATATATATATAAATAGTTTTATATTGGATAAATATGTACTTCCACTATGTAAAAGTGAATTCTTTAACATCAGTGCCCTTTTTAAAGAGCAAATATTTCGTTCCCTGCAACATCTAACACAATTTGAGGATGAGGAGCATCAAAAACCGAATTTACTTTATTTCTTTCATTTCATTTCTTGATTAATGCAAGCAATTTTTTTTGGTTTAATGTACACAAAACACAAAGCATAATGCAATAATATTATTTACTCTAACAATTAGATGTTTCGATGACAATTAGCCTATTAAAATAAATTGTTTAAATGATGGAATGAAAGATAATTAATTTATGCATCAAAAAATGACACTTTGGCCCAAAAAAGATAAATATATTTGATATCCGAAAGTTTAATCCATTAAATTTCGATATTTTGAATTTAATATCTTAACACATTAAAAATGGATTTGCTTTTCATTAGAATAATAAGTAAAAGTAAAATAGAAAAATTGCTTGAACAAAATTAAGGAGATTATTATGCATACGAAATATATATTAAGTATTTTTTTAATACATGAAAGATAAATTTTTCGAAAAGAAGAAATATAAAAAGCACTAAAATGTTTTGAAATATTTGATAGTGTTAGATGTGGTGTTAACATCGGCAATGCCATTTAAATGAGCAAAAAGAAATATTTATTTTTACTCTCAAACCTAAAAAATAAAAATAAAAATATATTGTGAACGAAAAGAGTAATTTTTCATTATAAACGAAAGAAAAAATTATATTTATTGAGATTGCTTTAATAAAGTGGAGGAGAAAAGAAATAAAGCTTATTTATGGAAATTCTACAAAAATAGATTTATTTTCAGTTTCTTTTATATTTGAATTTTTTTTACATCTGATGAACAAATGTTTTTATAAACTGGATGCATTTTAAAAATATTTTGAATGATATATAAGCAAAAACTAAGACTAAAAATTTTAAATTAAAGTATTACTTAACTGTATAGGAAAAAAATGTTGTTTTATTAATCACAAGTCCATAATTAAAGATTATCATTTTAACCGAGTTTATTTCACTTTGCTTTTAAAGAAATTTAAATAAATTGAAAACTATGCTTCATACCCCAGCTAATTATAGGGTTTTTCAGTTTGTACAAAAAATATGTGCAACTAAGCTGTAGTTTCTGGCATAGATATAGTGATACGAAAGCATCTCGCTTTTTATTTTAGTACACAGTTTTTGTATTTAATAAATTTCTACAATTATTAAAATGTTTAAATTTCTGCAACTCTTTTTAAAATTGAAAACATTTTCAATAACTATTGTTAATTATACTTTAACTAAGTACTCTGAGAAAATTTTTTTTTTCTATCTTGAAATGAATTACGTAGCTTACTTTGAAAATATTATGCATGAAATAGATTTAAATATATATTTCCATTCTCTTTTTTTTAACTCTTGTCTTTAAATAATAAAACAACGATTATTTGCTCATGCTATCGATTTCCAGAGCAAATTTAAGTACTTATTATTTCTTTGTTTATGAAACCTATAATAACTAATGATGTGAATGTTTTTTTAATAAGTAAATGCTTTACTTGATACTTACGAAATGTTAACTGCGCCTTCATCAGGCATTTTTAAATTTTTTCGGCTGCTTGAAGTTTTTTTCCGCTAAAAAATAGCAAAAATAAAATCGACAATTTTTCTCCTGTGACATTAGAAGTAACCAATGTCAGACTTACGTTGCGGCTTATAAAACTATATTTAGTTAGTCAAATTATATCAGAGTGATCGGATAATAAGTGAGCATTTTTGACTTTTATATACTTTAAAAAAGGACTATATATAAAACATTCTAAGAAATAAGCACAAATTCTTCGAGAATTTTAAACTCTCTTTACAAAACTAAACTCTCTCACTCTCTTATTTCGGCTTCTATACTCTCTCCATTTGGGTGTTTGCAACTCACTTAGTCAATAACTAAATGGCAATGATAGAGGTGAACCCAAAATATCGACAACGAAGTTAAAGATGGACTATAACAAAAGTATTAAGCGTTATAAAGAACTAAATTTTATCGAATTTTGCTGTTGCTGTTTTTTTCTATTTGTATAAAACTGGACATTATAGCAATACACCACCCCAGTTCACAAAAATATGAAAGTTCATAATATTGTAAAGTCTAATATACAAAGTCCATTTTACATTTTACATGGGCAATATTGTAAAATGTCGCAGTTTTTGTAATATAATTTTAGTTACTGTTTTATTTTCAATGTAAATTCAAAGAAGGAAAATATAAAAAGTTAGTGTCATTACAATGAATATTCTTAATTCTGCAAGTATATTATGGTTTTTTAATGAATTTTCACGAGAATGGTACATTATCTTTTTAACTTTAACAATGACTTCGATTAAAACATTTATTGAGGCTTTAAAAATATTATATGATTACAAATGTATTATTTTATATGCATTATTATTTAATTGATAAAGTGTGTGTTATTTTTATCTTGTGTTGATATTCTATTAATTGTATATAGTGTTTAGATAATTAAGAATAGTTTATAGCAGCATTAATGATTTTTGACAAAAACCATCCTGGTATTCAGATTCCCGCTCTTAAAATAACCCTCAAAATTATTTTTTTTTGCTCGTTTATCGAGTAAGACTTTCATAAATTACCTTATAATACTTATTCTCAATTTTTGGTTATAATTATCGTTTATAGCATATTTAAGTTTCTTAAACAATCAATAATTTGATGGCTTGGTTGCATACCCAAGTTGAAATTCTTGATGGCCCCATCAAAATAATTTGATGATTCATGCTGGTTTCAGGGTGATTCAAGATAGTCCAACATCATTTATTTTCATGGTGTTTGATTTGCCAACAAACATCCATCATCCCATGATGGAAAATGCTACTTTAATACCATGATGGTTAACCATCAAGAGAAATCTGATTCTCCTGAATCAACAATCCATGACGATCCTTGAAGGTTCCAATTGTAGATTTATCTGATGGTTTAGTGGGAATTCTTGTTGGTTCAGCAGGAATATACCATCAAAATTAATTGTTTTTTTCTATGTTGACCCATCTAAAATCGAACCGAGTTCCTACATTGGGATGATGGTGGTTCCTCATTGTTCCAACATTTGATTTCTACGAAACTAAGATGCAAATTTCTGTTGGTTCAACATGAACAAACCATCAAAAGAAGTTTCTATTCTTATGCTGGACCATCTCAAATCAGTCCGAATTCCTGCATTGATGGTTACTTATCTTGGTTATCATCAAAAAATATAATGGTTCATGATGGAATTATTGATGGTTACCATCACGATTATTTTGGTCCATCAATGGAAAACCATCAAGAATTTTGACTTTGGTATAGAGTAATAAAAAATATGACGCTTATCATTAAATACTCGTATACTATACTTACCCAAGTCGTGAAAGTGACATAAAATTAAAATAAATTAAATAAATATTTAATGTATCACCTATTAAAAGTAATTCCGTCTCAAAATTCTTTAAATATTTATGCATTTATAAATATTTCTTTAGCTTTGAACAAGTTTAGCAATTTCATTTTGAAAATAACAAATGGAGAATATTAATTCTAAAATGAAATCACTTGAATGTGTATGGATTTATTTTTGTATTCGCATTTTAGAATGCTCTTCATAAAAGTTGAATGAAATGGAGAATCAAATAGAAGTACTGTAATTCAATTTGGTCTGTGCTATTATTTCAAATGTTGAAAGGACAGTTTTATGCAATAAATATGAGCTTTGTCTGATTTCCTGCCGATACCACAAAAATAAAGATTGCTTGAAAGGCATTATAAAAGAACTTGATTTGAAAGGTTTTCCAATCAATAAAAAACACATGTGGCACTTTCTGTTCCCAAATTTTTGTGGAAAAGAAATTGAAGTATAGTAAGCTCTTTTCTGTAATAGAATTATGAGGTTATTCTGACGTAAAGCTTTCTTTTTGAGTTATTTGATAGATTTGGGATATGAAAGTTATAACGGAGTGCGAGACAAGTTATATGAGCGTTGTTTACAGCAATTTATGATATACTTAATTGAAAGATGTTAAAGATATTTGTGTTTTATAATTTATTTGATCTACTTGATACTATAATTTTTTATTTGGGGAAGGCAAATTGATTGATTATAATTTACACGCTCTGTTTTTTATCTATAACATATAGATTTCTTTGTGAGTTTCTTGATAGATATATAATATGAAAGCTATTATGTACACTGTAAAAAATTTCAGAATAAATTACAGTATAAAGTTACGACGGTTTTGGTAGATAGTCCATAAAATCCACTTTTACTGTAAAGTAATATACAGCAATATTTATTTGTAGTGACATAGTTAATTTACGGGCAATATTATTGTAAAATTTACGGTAAATCATACATCAGAATATTTGTCCCGTAACATCAGTAAATATGGATTTTATTTTGAAAGTACTAACCTGAGTGCCACTATTTTTTACCGTAATTTGATCTAGAAATTTTTATAGTGTAGGGTGGTGCAAATATAACTATCGCTGTTTATTGCCAGTTGTGAAAAGGAAAATTATTACAGATATTTGTGTCCTATAATTTCTATCTGTTTTATTGTTTAAAAAAATTATCCAAAGAAGACAAATTAATCTGTTATATTCTACACTTTCAGTTGCTTAACTCTGGTCTTCTCACCTTTTATCTCACATCTGGTTCACCTGTCAGCGGGGATGCCCAAAAGAAAATTGAAAAAGAAGCAAAGTGTATAGCAAAAAGAAAATTTAGGGGTTAATAATTAAAATCAAATTATTTTTTTTAATTTCAAAAACCGAATATTTAATGTCATTAATTTAAATAAATGAATTTACCGGTATTCCAGCTTAATTATAGCAATAGGTAAGTAAAAAAATGCATCCAAATATGCAAGACATATCAAGGAAGAAATTAGTTACCATATTGCAAAGTTACAATCGGAGAAATTGTGTCTTAAATATTTGCTGTGGATGGTCGCGGCTATATTCCACCCGCTGTGTAATGCGGGTGGAATAAAGCCGTGAAGACACTATTTTTCCAAACAGCAGCCATAATCATCATTCTTGTACAGCAAAATATTTGCCTTGCCCACTGTTTTTCAAAATATCACAAGTCGAAATGGCACAGAGGTTAAAGCACTGGACTATTAAAGACTGATGTTCAATCTCCGACGGAAATTTGCAGATCAATCAGCTTTTGATCTATGAGTTCTAGTTTCTCCTGAAAACAAAACAGATCGAGGTGACCTTCTGGCACTCAACGGGCTGCTGCGGGATTGCTTTATTTTCTATCATTCCGTCCTGGAGCATCTTAATGGATAACATAACCGATTTTCATGCACCAGTTTAGATGAAAGCTTAAATCAGTTTTTCACAAAAAAATTACAATTTAGTGGTCGATAAAAAATATTAATTTCGAACTTAATCCACGTTGTTTCTTTTCAGTATGCCATAAAATATTGCAAAAAATCTTTCAAGTAATCTAATTTTAACTGCTTGCAGAGAACTTTGACTTTGTTTTCCTTTAAACCTATGAGGCTATTTTTCCCATACATGTTCTTCTTTTAGGGAAAAAATTTAAGGAGTATTAAACTAATTCCGATGAAAATTTAGATGTATACATACAAAGACAAGTAGTAATATAAATTTATATTGAGTAAAATATGAAATATTAACTCAATCATCTATTAATTAGTTAAATATATTTTTCACGAAGCATAATAATTAAAATTTATGTATAGCTATAAGTTTTCTTTAAAATATTATGTCTGCAAGTTATCCATCGATATTTTTTTTTAAAAACATTTCATCCAAAATAGATAATAAAGTGCATAAATTAAGAATAAGTTAAAAACAATGTAAATACCTTAAACGTTTTGCAATTATCGCATTAAAATTACAACAGTAAATTTGAACTAACCTAATCCGATAATCAAAATTTTAAAAAATCCGGCCGATTATTTTTGTCTCATTCATGTGGAAAATTTAAAGTAAAAAGAAATTTAGTCTTCTCCTGTTTAACTATAGCGTTGTCATCTATTTTTTTCTTCTTTTAAAATGAATGTAGAAGGCCGTCAAAAAAAGAGGATAAAAAAAATGTTGATCCTTTCTTTTCTCTTTAAAATTCTTTTTGTGGGAAATGTCTCTGTTTTAACTCGAAATCGATCCATAGAGTTTATTTTCTCTCCATTTTATACCCTGAGAAAAAGGCTTTTCATATTCTTTTTTTGGAGAAAACTGAGAAAACCGCTTTATTTTTTATGACAATGTTAACTCAGGTGTGCATATATTGCAATGAAGAAAGTAAACATCAATAAATTTAATTAATTTTGTATAGTCATCCTTTTTATACTATTAAATTGTTTTAATACAATGATATAATAAATTCAATTGTATTTTTAAAAGAATAAATGTTAACATGAGCCTTACTTTCTTAACTATATTATTGTAATTTCAATTATTATAATTCAAAATATTTCAATTACACTTTCTACAGTATGTCTAGCTTCTTATCTGATAACTTTTTAGGTGTTATCTGCCATCTATCTGTCTGGCTTTTTCTTACTTTTAAGGAAAAAGTGCGCTCTTAAACAATAAAAGAATCATCAAACGTTAATACATTAAACACTATTTTTACTTTTGATTTCAAAATATGCACTTAAAAACAAACAAAAGTCAGAATAAAATATTTCTATTTTATTCTGAATTTAAATCGATAATTTATCTAAGCAATATTCTAATCTTATTCTAAGAAACATGGATATTTTTATGAAAGAAAAGTGAAGCAAATTCTGAAAGTCTGCCTACAGTTTGAACAACATTTCTTATTGTTATGATGCATACTGATTCTCGATACATAAAAATGTTAAAGGTATTATTAAAATTATTCTGTTCTCCTTGTAAAAAATACTTGTTTTAGTGTTGCCAAAAACTTCATTTTTATCAAATGTACTGGAGTACGAATGGGATAGAAGCTTATAGTAAGTTTTGTAAGCATTAACGCAAAATTTTGTCTTCCTATCTATAATTCTGTCAAATTTTGTCTTCCTATCTATGTAAAACGTTGTTTCTTATACAAGCAGATTCCATAAATAATACCGAATTTATATATTTTTATTTAAAGGCGTTACAAGTTTAATAGCTAGTATATTGCTACGGTAGTTTTCGTATCATGCGCAACTTATTGCGATTATATTTCCTTGATTAGCCAAATACTGAATAATTCATTTAAGGAAACTTTCTTTCATACGGTAATTTTAAATTTTATTTATATTTTATATTTTTAAAAAAGATTTCCTTGTAATGAGAGAGATATTCGAGATATTTTGTATTTTACCGTGACATCTCGTGCCGTCACGTACTTAGGTTGTTCTATGGTAACTTCGCCAAGCGTACATACGTGATTGTGCGGATTTAACATGAAAGTATAAAATCGCTCAATTTATTAAATCTCATTGGGCGCCACAAATCCTGCTGTGGGAACAACTACTCTTTATTTTTTATTATACTAACACTAAATATAAAATAATAATAAGTAAAAAATAATTATAAATATAAACTATGATTATTTTATAATAATTTTCATGAGAATGAAAAATATTTATCAAGTATTTAATGACAAGAGGCTTAATGAAAAAAATTGAGACTCTATTTATTCTCTTCTTTGAAAACACCTTTAAAAACATTTTTCACTATAATTACGGAAAAACTTTTTAAATCATCTTCAATACATGATAAACGTTGTCACAAAAAATTGTTATAAGTAGTTGGTTACCACCAACCCGTTCGTTGGAGAGTAGTTAAGACGAATTCTCTTATCACTTACTCTCCCTTTTAACACCTTGACATTGAGAGAAATTGTAATGGGATTACTGTAATATAGTTGATAGTTTTGTAATGCAAAGTGGGTGCTCTTGCTCATGAGGTTTAGGTTGTATTTTTAGAAATCTAACTATTGACCATCTTTCTCTGCTTGTTATATCCCTAAAATACCTCATGCTTCAAGAAGTCAAAGAATCTTTAGATAATAATGGATTTCTTTTTCTTCCTGATTTTTCAATTGTGACAATCACTCTTAATATCAAGGCCTTGAAAGGCAAAGTAAATTAGAAGAGAATTCGACAATGATAGTGTTAGACTCAATGGAATAAATGCTTTTGTCGAAATTAGTTACATAGAATCTAGATGCAAATTATGCTTAAAAAATACTGCAGCTGTGTTGCATTAATGCAAAGTTAATTTACATAGAGAGTGTTCACATTTGTATCATACAAAATAATCAATTTGGAAAAAATGAGCAAGTTTATAAAGGAGAGTATAGCAATTTTTTTTTTTAAATTTTCTTTTGGCTTTATTCAGTCAATTTTAAATTCTATTTAGGACGTAAAAATGCACTAATTGTATAAAATAGTAGGAGGTTTTCAATTCTCATTTGAAGAATCGAATGAGTTGGAATAAAAATATATTTTTTATCATTTACGTTTTTCAATTTTTTTAGCTATACGTTCAGATATCATTTGGCACCAAAACTCCCATATAGAGAAAAAGCCATAAAAATAAAGTTAATTTAAATTTTAGTATGAAATCTTTTATTTCGCTTTGGATGTTCATGATTAAATTCAATAATTCGAAAAAAATTCAAAAATTCATAAATAAATAAAACTTTGACATAGCGATACCTAATGGGATATACTTGACTTGAAATTAGCTAATAAATCTGATGTAAGCAAAAAATCATCCTAAGCGAAATGAAATGTATTTAATTAAAACGAGGTCAGAGACGAAAAATAAGGCATTTAGAGAGATTTGAAACCTTTCCGCTTAAATTGCTCATCAGTGCGCAATCTCTACCAGCCACTGTTCACTTCACGCTTGCGCAGTATAGATCAAAATACGCAGAAAATGGAAGTAAACCGCACAGAATAGTATTTAAAATCCTATTTGCTCCACTTATTACGATAGTTCTTTGATTTTGATCTCATTTGCTTACAAAATTACATAATGTATATTACAGATGAAATTTTTATTAAACGTAAGAATTACTTTTAAATAGATATGTTGCAGTTAAAGTAGTTCTAAGTACGGCATATAATATTAACACAAGTATAGATGTTTTTATTTATGACGTGGCCTATAAATTGGCTTATTTGCGGCCAACCGATAAAACTGCGAGTCTTTTTATAGACAACTGCAGTTTTTTTTCCTTTAACTGACTGCTTTATATTTCAGGATAGCATATACTTAAACAATAATGCTTTGAAGAAGTCATGTTTGATTTCCGAACCGTGGCATTTTTGATCGATAATCCTCCATCTTTTTATTAATCACTTCTTCTTCCAAAGTGATGCTTTACATGTTCCAAACATCTCTGCTTATCTCTTTGTTCTCAAACACGTTACAACATAGTTATTATTAGATATATAATTTGGGGGAATGGTAGATTTATCGTCGGTTTGCCTTTTACATTATCATAAATTATAGGTAAAGGATCTATCTTACGTGTTCGTAATTGATGTTCTCTAAACAAGGAATATCAGCAAAATTACAGGCTTTCGAATAAATTTGAATGCAAATCATAATTCTTAACTATTTTGAACTCACAAGACAATTTAGACTATTCATAAGTCATCCTAATACTCTAAGCCATAACTAGGTTTGACGAGATGTTAGCCATGTGACTTTATACGTTAATTATATTTGAACAGTTGAATTTTTTAATGCTTGCAAACATATTAAATAATTTTGTAGGTCACTGTAGTCCGATAGTTTGCAAAACGTTTTTTTTTAAGTCATCGAGCATAAAGTTTGTAGAAAAAAACAAGGATGTCCCAAACCTAATTTTTTTATTAAAGTATGCATCCCTATGTTTTCTACACTTTTGCAATGTCCATGCATATTGGAATAAAACCCCGGAGGATGAGAATCAGTAAATTTCTTGACGACCAGTTTTGAATCATTTTCGGAAATAAAATGTTTTCCTATTGAAAAGTAATCCAAATTCAGTAGTTACAAGAGAGTGTCGAATTTAATCGTTTTCAGAGGGGGCTAGATGTAATCAGTATGATGGATCATGAAAAAGTACCAATCCTAATCCTAAATCCTAATGTGTTTCCGCCTTCATTGGAACAATAAAAAGTTCGGTAATATTTACCAAAGTGCTTTGGTAACGATTTTCGAAAGATTAACAATAGATTATGGTTTTATAGTATGTTATAAAATTTGTTACATTTGGAAAAATTTGTTAAATTTATCATGATACTTTAGAGCATGACATAATTCGGTTAAGTTATGCATTTTTTAAAGCTTAATTTTGTAGTAATAAGATGCACAATTTAGAAGCCATTACTACATGAACGAAAAAATTACCAAATTGATGATTTAAATACCATTTATATTAGTTTTATTAACCAGAATTATGGTTTTTTAATAGAAATATCATTATCATATAGTGCGATAATTTTACCAGAATTTTTTTCTCTACGTATATTCTTCCATAATCCATAAAAACGATGTATGAAGTAACAGCTTTTGCAAAATATTCATATTGATTAGTAAAATATGATGTCAACTTATGATCATTGAACAGGTATTTAAAAGATTTTGATGAACATCCCCTTAACTTTAACTTTCATGAACATTCCATTTTTTACATCCCCTAAACTTTATTGATTATTTATTCATATTTGTTTTTATTTAAAGTTTTTAACTACAAGTTTTAGAAAATATGCGGAATGTAATATCAGATATGTTTAATTAAAAAATAGTATAAATATAATATTTATATTAAATTTAAACTGCATGTTACTTATATTAAAACAAAGCTTTTAACAATCAAGATTTTTAATATTGTTCAGAAAAATTTTTATATAACTCTCTGCTGAATTCAAACAACTTTGATTTGCAAGAAGCTGTTGAGGAATATTAATTTTGAGTAAGCTTATTACATCTGAAACATGTTTTGAAGATTTTTCCTGTTAAATTAAATTAATACGGCATTTAAGAAAATAAATATTTTCCCCAAAGCACTTTTATACGGTCACAATTTTTGGATGCTTATTAAATGCTAAAGTTCGAAATTAATTTAATTAAATTCAGTTCCATGATTAAAACGTATGTTTTTCCACTTCACTCTAATATGTTATTAAAATGTTTTTCTTTTCTAGCAAGAGAAGTTCAAAAATATTTTTCTTTACTTGCATCGCAAAGTTTCAGACTTTATAATTACATCTTGCTACAAAGCTTTTTCCTTCACATTTGTTTACATTTCATTAACATGAAACTTCGTTAGTTTCTGAGAATCGTCCCACTCTGATTAAACTCGTTTATTTAAAGTAAACATTTTGAAAAATCGTATTCTTCTGTTGTTTTTCTTTATATAAGGATTATAGCTCATTAAGTTAGATTTAAAAATAACAGTGCCCTTCATTACAATTGTAATTAAAATATGACTTAGCAAAATAGTTTTTCCGTGCCCCATTACAAAAACTTACAAAGCTAGTTTAATTTAAATGCCCACAGACAATTGATATTTACCACTTTAATTATATGAGTAATAGTAACTCGAATCTCTAATTTTTATTTGAAAATTTAACTTTTTCTCTTGAACAAATTCTCGAATCTAAATTGTTTTAACATCATAATATTGTATAGTTTCATTCGTTTATTTTACTTGTGAAACATCTTTTTGAGCTTCTATTAACTTAAAATCAAAACTTAATTACATAAAATACAATTAAACATGGTGTTGCGTGATGACATATAATTAGAAACTTTTTTTTAAAATTGAAATAAGAAGAAGCATGCACTGTCGTTAATTAATATTCAAAAAAGGCAAAATAAAAGCAGAAACGTTAACTAAATCTAACTATTAGATATTAGCTTTAAATTAATACTCAACGGCATAAATACTATTAAACATTGTGTTCCGTAATGACCATCCTTAATATATAATTTCATTTCTTTTTTTAAATAAAAAAAGAAACATGTACACATCAGATGCCTAAACTCATATTTAGAAAAAAAGTTTACGAGATCTAACGACTAAATACTAGCTTAAAATCAATACTCAATGGCATAAATACAATTGAACATTTTTTTCCGTAAAGACCGATCTTAATGTATAATTTTACAAGAAAAGTTTTAAATAAAAAAAGAAAAAGTAAACACATCAGGAATCATAAATTAATATTAAAAGACGAAAAAAAAAGGATATCGAAATATGCAGTTATATATTAGCTTGAATTCAACACTCAAAGACATAAAGTACAATAAATTAAAAATTGTGTTCCGTAATGACCGCTCTTAATATGTAATTTTAGATCAATTTCTTTAAATTGAAGAAGAAAATGTATCAGATCAGGGGTCATAAATAATTATAAAAAAATACGTCATCGAAATCTAAAAAATCATTGCTGGAAAATTAAAATATCAAAACATATTTTATTGTTGGAGGAAAAAGAGATTGTGGAAGGGCGATTATTCGAAACACCTTCGAGTCTCACTTAACTGGCAAACAAACTGGTTTTTATGTTTTTCATTTTGACTTCTTCACTAACAATTCTTCAGGATTTGACAGCGTTTTTTTTACTCAGTTTTCATATTAATTTGATTAGATTTTTCAATTTTAATTTTCTCAGTTTTCATATTAATTTGATTCAATTTTTCAATTTTAATTTTGACAAGGATTCTAAAAATGTGTGTCAATAATAATGCGGAAAATAGTCTTTATAAAATATCATGCACAGATAATTTCAATTTAAAACAAATACAACAAACCCGTTAAAAATCTGAAATTACAGACAAAAAAATAAATGCTTAACAGAGAAATCAATTCCGACTGATTAGTTTTTATTCAGCTCCTTCATCTTTTCTTTCTTTTTCTTAAAATTTTTCTTCGCAACTAAATAATTAATATTGGTACGAAATTAATGGTGATTTATCAAAACCTATTCTTGTTGCAAAATTGTATTCATGTTATTTCCCCGCCAAAATATTTTTGGCACAGCACAGAAAAGCTTATCGGAAAATAATTTGAAGCAGAAGATCTGTTTGTTAAGACTTAAGTGTTACAAACTAAGACGTTCAATTCCTTTACTACAAATGATCCTCTTATTTAATTCTTGCAAAGCAATAATGAAGTATTAGAAATGTTTTCAGAACTGATACGTCTAATCTGTTTTACTAGACTTTATAAGGTATATTAAATCATTTGGTAGCATGGTAATTTGTCATTTGTTTTGATTAAATTACAGATACCTTATATATATTTACTTGTTATAAAACTTCAATGCAGTCCTATATTCTAGCCAGATAAATTTGAAAATAGATGAGTAAATTGATACTGCCACTTAATACCAACAATTCAGTTCTTAAAATGAAATAAATGCAATCCTATTGTGCTTAATGTGGATTTGAAAAAAGATAAGTAAAATTTGAAATTTAGTTTTTTCTAAGATAAAATGTCATGAATTTTATTATTCAGTTATTTGATATTCTGTAGGTAAGAAAATGAAACAGCTGAAAATTAAATTCAGCAAAATAAAATAGAAAATAAAATAAACGAAATAATTATAAATTTAATTTAACGACGCATTATAGTTTGGAAACAAGGTCAATAAATTTTGTACAGCATCCTCGTATACAAATGATAAAACTTACTTCAGTATCAAAATACAGTGGCTGGTTTCTACGGTGTTAAAGTTACGTACGGTGTTAAAAAAATTTCTAATAGATTAAGAATCGAAAATAGATTTTTTTTTCTAATGGAATAGATAAGTTGCAAAAAAAAAGAATAAGTAAGTTGAAAAAGATTTTTTTAAAATCTTAACATGATATATTACAACGATCAGCAGTATGTAGAGCAAGAGAGTTGCAGATGCAAGCTAGAGATGAAATACAAATAGATTATAAAGCTTAGAATGAGTAGAATAATTTTATTCGAATGGGATTTTTTTTAATTATAATTCCAGCTCATTTGCACGCATTCCTGTTTTAGAATGAAAGGTAATTTATAGCTAACACATTTGACTTCACAATTACAAATAAATCATATTAATCAGCTCTAAAACAGCAATATTGTTTTTATGTAAAAAAGAATATTCTAAAATATTTAAATGAATATCGAAATCCAAATTGCCCCTTTTAAATATTTATCATATATTTTATTATATAATTCTAAAAATAATAACTAAAGTAAAATTGTCTAAAAATTTTCAATTTAAAATTTAAAATATTTATTCTCATAAAATTAAATAGTTATTCAAATCTAATTTCCAATACCTTCTTTACACTAATTTTAAAACACTGTAAAAAATTTCGGATTAAATTACTGTAGGAAGTGCCGGCACTCAAAGTGCCGGTTGATTTTAAACATACAATCCATTTTTACCGGAATATGTTGCGGAACTAAAAAAAAAATGATATGCCATAATTTTTGCAGTAATAGTTACAGTAGAACCACTGGATCACTCTAATTAAATATATATTAATGTGAATTTTAGAGTATAATATTTTCGGTAAAAATGGATTTCACGGTGATGGATGTTACGGATGATGCACCCAAAAGTACCAGTACTTTATATCGTAATTTATACCGAATTATTTACAGTAAAATCCTCTAAATTAAAACTAAAACTTTCAATTTCAGAAACATAAATATTCTCGCTTACACAATTATTAAAAGAAATTTCTCCAGAATAGTTAAAGGTTCGAAAACCAATTTGCTGCTAACGATTCAACACATTAAGATTTTTGATAGCTTAGAACCATGATATAGTGAACCTTTCCTGCTTCCTTAATGCGATGCCAAATCGAAACATATTTAATTACAAATTAAACCATACTATCATGCCCGTTATTAATTATCCGTTGCTAATATTCAGCGAAAAATCAATTATTGATTAAATTTTGCTTAATTAATTTAGCACCTTTTTAACGATGTAGCAAATATTTATTTACCCATATTAGTGTGTGTTTTTTCTGATTATAACCAGAAAGTTACAGTTGGCGACTGCCTACATGTAAACGACTTATTTGAAAGTAATATTAAATGACTATTTTTTGTTTTTATTTTTTTGTTATTTTAACTTAAACAGTCACCTTAAAATATGTTATGTAGATTTATACACCCACGTATCTCCATTCAAAATACAATCACTATATCATATTCGATTTAATTAGAAATTATCTTGTGTTGACTGAATTCCCGAAATAAACAGTGTCTTTCTATAATTAGGAATGTTTCATTAAAAATTTACTAAGTTTTGAAAACTAATTTGCTTTTCTATGGAAAATATCACACTTAATATCGAATGGTAATTCAAATTCGCTTGAAGAAAATATCTGAATAAATCTTTAGTTTGTATAATTACTCGGGGTATAATTTGAATACACCTACACATTCTTGTTTAAAAATATATTCAATATGTCATGTTTGATTTTATATTAAAAAAGATCTTGATTTCCAAATTACAACAGTGAATTTTTAGAATTTCTTATGCTTCAAAATGCTTAATTGATTTTTGACAACAAATTTGTCGTTAAACGACAAATATCACAAAAAATATTGCTTGTTTCTTCAAAAAAATTATCAGAAAAATTAAATAATTTCAATACCTTTACTCCAAGTAAAATTCTAACACATCCAAGCTGTAAAAAATTCCTGATCAATTACAGTTAAAGGTACTGGCACCCTGAGTGCAGCACCCGTAACATCCAATTTATAGTAAAATTTTAAATCATAATTATTACAATAATATTTTTTTAATTACAGTGATTCAATAATTTCACAGTAAGTACACTGTAAAACTACGGTATATCAATTTTTTTCCGTAACATTTTACTGTAAAAAATACTGACTCCCTGAGTGTTGGTCCCAGAATTTAATTCATAATTTTTTACATTCGTTCTTTTATTTCAGAATATACACTATATCTCACGATTGATTTCGTATTAAAATTGAACCCGTTTCTTTAATTCCTACAATGAAATAGCCTTCTAGGAATGTTTTAAAAAACTTTCAACGAATTTTTAAGTATTAAGCTCTCAATGATAAATATCACATATATTAAAAAGAATATTTTATCAGAAAACTTTGGATATAAAATAACTTCTGTTAACTTTTGCATTCTGCAACTTTGCAATTTAACTTTTGCATTACAATAATATCAAGCAAATCATGTAACTTTACTTAAAGTAAAATTACATATACGTGGGTGTATTGTAATTTTACTTAAAGTAAAATTACATTACACCCACGTATATCTGTTTGAGAATATATTCGATAAGTCCTGTAAATTACAACCGACAGGTTAAATTCCTTAATTACCGGCGATCCAGCCCATTCAACTCTCAAAATACAATAATGAGGCTTCCACTGAGTTAGATCTTAGCTATTAGATGGGTCCAATGTAGAGATTTGGGTGTCAAGTATAGGGATTGGGACATCGTCCTAAATCGGCTCTCGACTGCTAAAATATTGCATCTCAGCATTCTTTTGTGTTAACTCGATGCGTCGATTAATCGGATCAAGCAAAAGCTGACTCATCGAAGCTCTTTCCTCGTTTCGCGTTCGCCAGAATTATCTCAGATTTGGGGAGGAGAATTGACAGGTGTTGCCTTCGCACGAACTTCTCTTCGTGCATTCTTGCCATAAGGAATATTTCAAAAGAATATTTACCATACTTACTGATGTGAAGGATTGAAAAAAAGGGATGGTATAAATGAAACTTACGGGTTTCATCATTTAGAATGTTAAATATAGTCACATTAATTTTTTTCGTGATAATTTTAAAGAAATATATATATAATGAAACAAAACTATAGTATTAAAATGAAGATTAAAAATGCTTGCATATTTTATGAATATAAAACTGTTAGTAGAGGATTAATAATATTATGGCATGAAACGATAATAAGCAATTTACTATTATAATTATATAAACAATTTACTATATGAAGTATATAATAGGTTTTTATAGAAAACATTGTTAATTTTTAATGAAATTTTCATTGAAAATAGACGCAAGACTAACAGTGATGCTTTTCAATAAAAACTGCAATAAAATTCTTATTGTTTTTATTAGATAAAATAAAATAAAATCTATGGTATCAAACAGTGGATAAGGTATAAAGCAGCAATATAAATATATTAAATTTTATTAACAAAGCAAAGGATAATAATAATTGTATATTAGATGTGAGAAACAGAAAACAAACCCATTTAAATCGTTGAACTGTTATAAATCAAACAGAAGAATTTCTGTGAGTTAAATATTATAATAAAAACGATAAGAAAATATAAATTTATCAAATTATCCTAGAAATAAGTATTTTGTGTTACAAAGAATAGAAATGAGCAATACTGATTTGAGAGACAATTTCACAGGTTTTTTAAGAACTTTGAAAATAATATAATTCTAAATTTGAATTTAACATTCACTAAACATCATTCACGATTATCATAAAGAAAAAAATATGATCAAACAAATTTATGCAATAGAAAGTAAGATGTAAATATAGAACGTCGACAAACGAAATTATAAATAATATGCTATTTTATAATGATGATTATATAATAATTATAGATATAAGTATTAAATATCAAGATGATAATAAGAATACGTATAGATATAAGTATAAAATAATAAGATAATAATTAGAATACGTATAGATATAAGAATAGAATCGATTTTTAAAAAAATCTGAATTTGCTACTAAGTTATATTTCTATTATAGGAAAATTTCAGGGAATCAAAAGAATTTTCAAAAACTTGAACGAGTTAACGATTTTGCGCAATTTTGAGTTATCATGAATTTATAAAAAAGTAAACCAAAACAGAAAAATATTCAAATATCGAAAAAATATTTCATTACTTCGATGAAAGTAATTTTTAAATATAGTTTTATTGAATTTAAATAAAAGGTTTCTGCACGTTGTAAGAGCAACTCCACTCCCCCAAAACTGCATGTCCATATACAGATTAGTTAGGTATTTTATTCACAAATTACTATGTCCATATATAGATTTGCTAGCATTCTATTCATAAAAAAATCTTACAGCTTACTTATTTTTTTTAAAGATGGGGAAAGCTATGTTCGATGATAAAAGAACCATCTTTTCATTTTGCTCACTTTATTTTCAATTCTTTGCATTTAAAATAATAAAAAAAATGGTTTAATGTTCCTTAAAAGCTACTGAATTGCATAGTAAAAGATTGAACTAAAACCGTTTAGAAAAATGACAACCGTTTAAAAAAATGAATTACTTTGACTAAAATAAGCGCATACTAATTTATGTTTTACGACGCAACAAAATTCGTATTTTACGACACAAGAAAGAAATCACCCGGAATTACTTCTTATCTAATTATCAGATTTTCACGTACTAGTACTTAATGTTAATGGTTAAAGAGCCTAAACTTAAATATACTAATTAATTAGTGAGGACGATATTTTAGGTTACGTAATTATTCACAAAAACGTACTTTCTCTGAATAAACATACCCTTTCTTTTGACGGATTTATCTTAGCCATCATAATACGCGAGTAGCTGAAATCTGGGAAAGATTGTCCCAATAGTTCAGGCAAACGAAAGGACGAATGATCACTTTTTGCGTAACTCACCATATTACCGGAACTAATGAAGCGAATCAAATTATTTTAGCACGCAATTATAAATCTGGATTATACCAAAGAGAATTCCACGCAAAAAAAATTTTTTTTGAATACTTACTATTTTTTTAGTATTGAATTATATTATTATCTATTATTTAATTATATTGTCATTTATTATTTAATAATATTATTATTTATTATTCAATTATATTATTATTTATTAATTAACTATATACTATTATTTATTATTTAATTATATAATTAATACTATTTGCCGATAAAATTTGATATTGTAAGGTATAAAAATTTAATCTAAGTAATTTTAAATGTCAAAATTCGAATTGTGGACGAGATCAGTTGAATAGTTATTGAGAAATAAAAACTTAAAAATACCGCTTATTTGGGAAGCCTGAAAACGTGAAAAGTAAAATTAAAATTAAGGGGCTGAAATTTATTACCACTTTTCTCCCTAAATTATTGGGATCCTGTTTTCCAGTTTGTGGCTACTTACTATATATTGAGTGTCAAGGTTCTGCATCCGTCGAAAAAAATATTTTGAGAGAAATAACGTTGAATTTCGAAACTTAAAATATCTGTATTAATTAGTCATAGTCCAATTACATAAAATCTGATCATTAGATCGAAAGTTATTCAGGGTACTAGCTTATTCGTTCACTGCACGTTGTAAAACATAAAATAGTCCGTGTTTCTTTCAGTCCAAATAATCCATTTATCTAAACAGCTGTCGAATACAATTCAGCGTAATCTCTTTCAAGAACGACTTCTTTTATAAGAGTCTTTGTTTTTCTTATTTAATGACACTAATTATGTATATGAGTTTGGCATTTGGTCGAAAATTATCACTAATTGTTTAATACTCATATGTATTTTATACTATATTAAAAGAAAAATAATCGATGTATCAAAAAGTCATGGAATAAATATTAACTGAGGATTTTTCCCGTTAATTCACGAGTAATTTTCTTTTGGGTATAAATTTCCTCATCTATTTACTTTTCCTTCAAAAATTTAGATGTAAAATAAATAAAAAAATTTTAAATTTATTACAACAAGTCAGTATTATTAAATATTATGCTTTTAAAGGTATTGACTTCTCAAATAACTTTATTATTTTTTACATTAATGTTTATATTTTTAGTTAATTTTATTTTTTATATTAGTGCATTTCACTGCAAACTATGATCTTTTTCGAATACTGTGAAAAAATTAAATTAAGAGAAAAAGGGAAAATTTAATAGAAGTTCTAGAGTGAACCAATGTTATTCGCTAAGTAATGTTTATTCTTTCTGCATATTTTGTAACAAAATTAATTTTTAGAATATCTCCATAAAACATAACTTAATGCACATACAAATAAGAAAGATACAATACGGTTTGTATTTACTTGTATACTGATAAAATAGGTTTTTCGGAACTTTAATGGCTAGTTCCAAAAACACAATTTTTTTACTCTCGTGGAAACAATAACACATTAATTAATTAACCAATTTACTTAAAATAAGAATAATTATCTATATATTAAAATATTAAAATATATTAAAATAAGAATAATTATCAAATTCTTTGAAAACTAAAACTTTGAAGTTAGTCTTTAAAAGGTAAATGAAAAATTAAACTTTAACAAAATTCAGTAAATGTCATTAATTAATCGTAATTTATGATTAGACGTAATTTATGATTTAAGGCATTTTTCAAATACGTCTTCGGTCAAACTGAATGAAGTTTAAAAATTCAATTTTTAAAGATTTCAAAGGTCTATTTATATTTCAGGAAAAAAATTACATTAGTATCATTATTATTGAAAACAGTTTATTTAAATCCAAGAAATTACTTTATTGAACTGCAAAATGACTTTATTTTTCTAAATTTCAAAGAGTCAAAAAGATTCATGTGTGTAAATTTTGAATATTTGCATCGATATTTTTATAGAAAAAGTGAAGGTTTTGGTTCTATTTGAAGGCTCTTAGTCTTTTCCCACAAAAAAAGGGGTAACCAGTTTTTTAAGTTGAATAAAACTGAACGCGTAAGTTAAACTTCATTCAAATAATATAAATGTATTAAACCAGATAAAATTGAATGAGTAAATTGAGTTTATAAACTAACCGTTAAAAAGCATTTCCAGTATTATAAGAAATGCTTACGTTTTTCCTGGTTGTACTTTACAATTACTTTTTTAAACTTGTATGTTCGCAAAAACATACTTTTACTTTTCATAATTGTAGCACTTTTAACTCAAATTTTATTTTCCCACTGAAATAATTTTATAACAAACTTCATTTTATTAACTTTACACCAATACATTTCATTTGTTCTAAGCATTTTTATCCTTTGTTCTAAGCATTCAAAATTAAGGAAAAAATTTCATAATGGAAAAATCATTATTGACTCAAAAGGGCATATTAAGTTTCGTCTTTTAATCTTAATTTTTTATCTTAATCTTAATGAAATCTTATTCTTAATCTTAATGAATGAGTTTAATTTTAATGAAATATTTTATTTATCATTTACTTAATTCGCATAAAATGCCACGTTTAGACGTACAAAGAGTCAGTTTTTAGAATATATTTTTGCACAAAAGCATATTTACATTTGAGTACAAAAGTTCCAAGTCAGCAATGTTACTTTAATTTTTTTGCAATAAAAATAAAATTAAAATTACTTGTTTTTTTAATGTCTCAGTGCTGCACAGTTTTATTATACATCTCTTTAAAGTTAAATGTATACAAAGGTAAAATCTGATAGAAGTTTGCTGACCAGAAAAGAAGTTTAATATGCATCACTTAAAATGATTCATGCATCTTTTTAAAGTTTTTAAAATAGCTGAAAACTGTAAGGAATTATAAAAGATACTCTATACGGGAACAATTTTCATTCAATAATATGATTATAAATAATTTAATACTAGTAATACAAAATTGAACTTACCCACTAATGGAAATGTTCCAAGCAGCGTTAATACCAAAATGACATTTCTATGAAATCCATGACACCATCCGCATTTCCTATTCTTCTTTACAATTGCTGTTAATGCCATGACAGTATATTGGTTATATAGTATCTCAAATTATTAATGTACAAGTCATTTGATTCAATCAAGCTATATCTAACATATTTTCATCCCTCAATATAAATAAATGTTTTTTTGCTTATTTTGCTCTGAGAAATTTCGTTCAAGCTTTAACTGTCTCCTCACAGAAGATAATAATCACATCAAACGCATTTGATACAAATGCATCCAACAAATAAAATGTTTTTGGAAAATTGAAATGTATATTTGTTGCTACTAATTTCAAGTCAGTGTTTTAGATATATAGAATATTATACAAATGTTTCCACATTTGGCACATCTGTCGCAAATGTTTTTCCCTAACTCCTAACTTGTGATAACGCATTGACTATTTTTAAAATGCAAAGATATTTACGAATACATAAAAGTATTTATACCCCAAATATTTATACAGTCAATTCAAATTGATATTCCATAATCTAATTAACATTTAAACTGCTTTCTTTTATTATATTTTTCAGAAACCTTCACTTATTCTCCAAAATAGATCTGTTCCAATTTTAAAAAATCCATAACTGATAGTTTGTAAATATTACACAGAAATATTTTAAAATTAGACTTTATAAACATTCACAATTTTCGTTTCAAAATTACTACAGGAGGCAATATAAAATATAGTATTTTCTCTCATACTAACTCACAATACACAAACTGGAGACGCATATGAAAGTCCGCGAGAAAGTTTCACAAACTTTTAACGGGACGCGAACCTTAGTCCGATTAAGTCACAGATTTATAAATCAGCGCGCGCTTTCTATTGACAACCATGTAAAATGAGTGAAAAAGCGATGTGTAGACACAACATCAACTTGCAGTCTCGCTATTTCACTTGGTTTGCAGGAAGAAGAGCATACGTTGCCGGACCACTCGGGTTTGTGAGTTAGGCAATGGGGTTTTTATAGGAGAGTGGCGAGAGAGGCAAACAATCGTACTCTTTTGCGCAAGTCCATATCGATCGAGCCAGTAGTAGTCGATCTTTCGCGAGCACTTGAGGGAGAAACCCCCTTTCACTTAGAGCTACGGCCCTTTTCTTTAGCGTCCTAAACAGTGGCCCTCGCCTAACTTTTCCATCGAGGCGAACTCATTAAAAACACATTGGACAACCCCACCGCTCCATCCCCAAAATTGAACCAAAAAGAATAACTTAATGTTTTATTTTATTTTTATCCCCGAAAACACGTCTTGGTCATCAAAATGTAAACCATTACATGAAAAGTCATGTTAAAAGAGGAAAGAAGAAAATATGTAAATGTTTTTTCGCTGCTTAAAATTTCAGATTTTTAAGAAAGAGGGGGAGAATATATGTGAAGGGGAATCTTGATGAAATCAATCTGCCGTTTTGAAGCGAGACGTCCGGGTACTTATATTTTGGAATTCATGAATTAAAAAATAGAAGAGGTTTGGTCTTGAAAATATATTTTAACAAGGCAACCAAAGGGCATTAGACTTTTACATTAATTTCGCGTGGAAATAAAGAGAGGTAGTTTCAAAAATCTGGAGTTTTTCTTGAATTTTAGTGAATATGAAATTAGATTAAAATGGGAGTTTTGAAAAAGTTATCTTACAAGGTGGTTAAAAATGACGTCAGGTGTTTGCAGCCCTATTACTGAAAGGTTCCGCTATTGTGTTCAACAAGAATGCCATTCAAATTTACTGCAGCCTAAATAATGTGACAAATTAAACATATTATCGTGCGAATTAATTTTTATTTTCAAATTTGAGTTAGAGATACTTTGGTTCAATTTGAACAAAAGCAAGGATCAATTTAAAACCTTATCAAGGTTGCAGCAAATTGTACCATGCAATGTTTCAAATTATACCGATGGCTCAAATATTGTTTAATTCCTATGTTTGCTGAGTGATACTGTGAAACGAGAGGACAAACGAAAAATTTATGTTACTAATATTTTTGTTCATTGTTGTGTTTTCTTCTGTTTTTGATCTGTCACGTCTTCCCCGTTTACTTTTTTTTAAATATTGTTCAAGGTATAGACATCCCTGCCTTGCAAAAAATTCCGGATCAAATTGCGGAATAAAGTACCGGCACTTTGCTGCATTATCTTTAAAATCCATTTTACCGTAAATTCCATTTTTACCGTATAATATAATACCATAATTCTTACAATACTATGAATTTAATTAGAGTAATTCAGCGATTTTACGGTAACTATTACTGTAAAAATTAAGGTACATCAGACTCTTTGTTTCGTAAAATGTTCCGGTGAAAATGGATACTACGGTAAAAAAAATGTATCGCCGAACCTTTTTACCGTAGCTCCATCCGAAATTTTTTTACATGTGGTTCAACATTGAATCGAGTTTTCTAATAATGTACAGAGCCAAAGGAAACAATGAAGGGATTCAAATAATGTCAATAGCTTAAAATTGTTTTATTGTCCAAGAGCATCTATTTTTTTATTGTTAAATGATATTGTAAAACAAAGGGAACGAATAGGGATTAGTGCTACTGATGCTTGGTATAATTTTGTGTTTGCTTCTCTTTTGTATTATCAAGCTGTTGTCATTGGAAAAATTTTTAGTTTTCTAATAATGCACTGTAGCAAAAGGAATAAGGCAATATATCAAATAATGCCAATGTTTCAAATCATGTTATAGTCTGATGGTGACTGTTGCTAAAAAAAATGTGAAACGAGGTAGGAATTTTTTTTACTGATCTTTTAGTTCATTTTTGTGTTCTCCTCATGTTTGTATTGTCCAGCCTCTGTCATTAGAAATTTAAAAAATAAATAATAAAATTCAAAGTACCAATATTAATTGTTTACAAATGACTCGAATTTTCTGAGAAAGCACTGAGTCAAGGATAGCACTTAAAGTTCAAATGATGTTACAGTCCGATGGAGTCTGTTACAGAGCCAAATTTTGAAGTGACTGATTGAATTAAGAATTTGCGTAAATGATGATTTGGGTTATTTTGTGCTCTCTACTCCTTTTTATTGTCAAGCAGTTGAAATTTGAAATTTCAGAAAAAAATATGACTTAGCTTACAGACATTAATCGTTCAACAATAAATTGGTTTTTCTAAAAATGCAGTAAGTCAAGGGCTACGCAACTTAGCTACTCTGCAAAAATTTCCGTATTAAATTATGGTATAAAATACCGTCACTTTAGTTATATCATCCACAAAACCCCTTTTACCATAAAACTCATACTTTCTCTTAAACATTATACTATAATTTTTACAATAATGTTTATTGAACTAGAGTAGTTCACTAATTTGATGTAACTATTACTGTTAAAATTACGGTATATCAGACGTTTTGTTCCGTAATATGCTCCGGTTAAATGGAATTTACGGTAATAAGTGCCATCACCCTAAGTGCCGGTTGACCTGTTCACATTTTGTATTTTACATGTTTTGATAATTATTGACAAATAGACTAAATATTCAATATAAATTATTTGGAAAAAATTAAACCGAAATAATTGTTATCTTCTTTTCCAAAGACTCCTCTTTGATAGAGAAAAGCCGAAGCCATATATTCTACTTGAGTTCATGTGGAAAAAATAGCCAAATTTGACCTGGAAGTTATGAATTTTTTAAACATTCTTTTTTTATAGGGCTCATTCTTTTATTTCAAAACTGTTCTGCTATTTCTAATTCTTACGATTAGCTTTTGTGCTTAAATTGTGTAATCATTTATAAAAATAACACTGGGGAACAAATTTTTTGTTGCATTTACACAAATGCGAGATCTTGCCTAATTCGGGAGTAGGGATTTCAAATCTGAAATTAGCTTTGCTCCTAAGGATACAAATTGTTTAAATGGCATTTGTAGTATATTTTTGTAGAAATGTACAAGTTTTGAAACGGTATGCATTACAGGGGATCACGTAAATGATGCAACAAACGTTTAGAAGAGTTACGGTATATCATCAAGATTGAAACTACCTAGGAACCCATGCCCGGAAATGATGTCTTAAGGGTGTTTTCCTATAATGACTCATTCAAAAACGCGAGAAGAAATAGATCATATTAAGGGCGCACCCCTAGAGGCGTATATCGAAACTTCCGAACTAGGGCTCGTATGCAATTTTTAACCTAAATACGTGCCGTAACTCATCTATGTCTATTTGAGGAATATCTATCCAAAAACAACAACAAAAAAATTTATATTTAAAAAAAATACCAAAATGTCTATTTAAAATCAACTGTAGCTTGCAAAGAGAAACCGAATGCAGATTTGAAATCAGCATGATATGATCAATAATTATGATTGTATTCCTTTTATCTTATAATATTATAAGCATTAACGATAACGAAAAGCATTCATTTATTATTCTGACTTTTGTGATAACAGGTACTTAAAACTGCGTTGGTTTAGGCATTAGATTAAAACTAAATTTACTTTTGCGTGCAAACGAAATTCTTTAATTTATTTTAAACTATTTTACAAATTTAGTTTGACAGGTGTCATGCATAAACACACTTATAAAAATGTAGAAAAAATATTTTAAACATTAACAGTTCCGGCACTTGATCAAAATGGCAGCAAGCCAAAATTTCAACTTAACCTGACTATTAACAGAAATTTTTTTTTCATTTACTAAAAATATTAATAGAGTGTTAGTATGAATGCTATGTAAAACAAAAGTATGATTCAGGAATATTTTTTATGAAACAGAAAATTTGCTGTTGCTATAAAATGTCGTTCTCAAATGTCAAAATTGAAGTACAGTTCAAAACTTTTCTTTCACTTTCCATCACTTAAATCACAGTGTTTTAGCAAGATAACTCATTTCTCGACAGGGTTTTGTATAGTGACTTATTTAAAAATATTTTTTTCTAATAATTACCCATACAAAGGGCAAAGAAGTAATCTAATTTCCATTATACTATACACTTAAACAGTTAACTAATCCCAAGAAGGAACTATGGCATATCAAATTTTTCGCAATCAATCATGAAAAATCTTTTAAAAAAGTTTTAAGAAAAGAATAGAGCATAAAGAAAAATCTTAAGAAAATCATTTCACTTGTAAAAAAATAGATCCCATGGTATTTTTATAAATATATCAAATATAGGCATTTAATGATTCGAAACAAAAATTCAATAACTATCAGTTAAATTCGCATTTCTCTTAAATATTTTTTTTTATTTACTTAGAATAAAAATAAAATAAATAATTAATATTACATGCATAAAACTCTCCTTCAAAAATTTACAGCTAAATTTAAAAATGTAAGTAAATATGCAAATAAATGAACATTTCTTCTTAAAAATATTTCTGGAAATTTTATTCTTATTTTACTTAGTGTGATACCGACTTTTAGGCTTTTCAAGGAACGAAGAAATTCAAAGATAACAAAAATGTAAATAAATCAAATATTTCACCTCAAAAACATATTTGGAAATTTTATTCATATTTTTACTTGGTGTGATACCAACAATTAGACTTTTCAAAGAAATTCATAGATGAAATTGTTATTTTTCATGGAGAAAAGTAAAACGTGAGGAATACAAATTTTGAAGCTACTCTCTAAACACACTTAGACGAAAATATAGTCAAAATTGCCAGAATAAGGTAATATTTACTTGCTTCTGGGCTTGTGGGATAACCAAAATCTCGGTAATTTTAACCGAAGTGCTTTGGTAATAATTTTGGTAAAATTAACAATAAAATATGGTTTAATAAGTGATAAAATTTGGTAATTTTATCATGATACCTTAAAGCATGGCATGAAAACTATTTATTCGATTATATTTAATTCTCAAGTTTGTATTTTTTACTAAATGTGAGGCAATAAAGACTAAATTTTAAAAGTCAGAATTTCCGGTAAACCGTTACCACATGAGCGGAAAAATTTCCAAATGAATGGATTAAATGCCAAAATTTTTAGTGTTTGTTACCAGAATTACATTTCTTTTTTTTTAACCCAAAATGTCATTATTATACAGTACGGTAACTTCATCAGAATTTTTTCTCCATGCAGTAACATATATAAGTGAAAATGTGGTTATGATATGAAAGTTCTTCAAAGAGGCATGTTTTTTTTACTAGCAATGTTATTACCAAACAGTATGGGAATTTTAACAGAATTTTTTTTTCTCCGTGCTGAATTATATCAATATCATGAGATTGTCCAATTATTTTTACAATTAAAAAAATATTAAATCAAAGAAATTTAAATGACAAATCAAAACGAAAATTTTTTTTAATCACACTTTGATTTCTTTAGATGACACAAAACACTAAGATTATTTTAAATGAAGTCAAATGTTAGCCGAAACTGATCTGAATACCTAAACTGAAAGCATAACCGCCAAATATTTAAACACAATGATTATTTTTTTTTTTGCTTCTGAAAGGAAAATTATTCAGAATTCTAAAAAAAAATATTAAATAAGCTTTCGCGATTCCATTGTTAATTATTTAATTTTGACTTTTGATTAGAAGATTAAGGCAAAACAAACGCTAGGATTCGATTTGCTTGAAAAGAAAAAATAAACATAGTTTTAGACGACATAAAATGTGATAGCACTTAAGATCAACTGAACTAAGAGTGATAGACAGACTTTCTCATTAGAAAGAAGAAACACCTTTTAAAAAAAGGGAATCGGAATAGCCATTCATGAATATTGTACCCAGGAGAGTCATCAATATTGTGTCCTGCAAGAAAACTGTTTTCATAGAACTCTAAGAAGAGCTTCTACATAGAAAATATTCTTATTTAATTAAGTGTATTTAGGAACAAAAGTGTATCAAAATTGTCTTCCTGATCTTAATAAATATCTTGTTTAGGAAAGAAAAGAAATGTCTTCTTTATTACGTCTGGTAAATGCTAATTATTATTAAACAAATAGAAAACTAAGAAGTGTATCATTACTAAAATGATTTTTATAAAACATAAGTTAATATGTGGATCATAGAAATTACTGGAATTATTTTTATTAACTCAAGTCAACCAAATAAGGACATATAAACTCAAAAAGAAAAAAATGAATTTCCATGCATTTTTTCTTCTCCAATTAAAATTTAGGGCGTGGTAAATCAAAATGCCCTTCAAATATTCCGCAACTTTCATGGGGTGTCAAGTTGAACTATATAATAGTATTTATTAAATGATACCATGGTTCAAGTTCGGTTGAATTTAACACCCTAAGTTTGCAGCAATGTATTTTTCGAATAATGACTCGAAATTGAATGCTTATTACGTCATTCCACTACTAGTTTTTAAGTTGTATCATTTGTTTAGAAAATTTATATAAATTCATAACAAAACAAACTTTTGGAAGCAGTTCATTGAGGAAGGGATCTCATAATTCTCAAAATTTTAGGCAACAGAAAATATTGCAATATTACTTAAGGTCAATTAAACCAAAGAGTGATAGACTTTCTCATTACAATGAAAAAAATCATTTTAAGGAAATTTAATCGGAATAGTCAGTTGTGAATATTATGGCCAAGAGAGTCCTCAATTTTACATCCTGTAAAAAAAATTTTTTGATGGAACTATAGGAAAAAAAATTTTCCTAGAAAATTCTACTTGGGAGGTATTTTTATTTTATTCCTAAATTTATATCAGGGTGGTAAAAGTATTTATCCATTCAAGATTTTCTCCCGTCATTCGGAGATATTTCAGTTAGTTATGAAATAAATTTACATGCGCTGTCCAAAGCTTTTCGTGGTAAATTTGAAAGTAAAAAAAAAAAAAGAAATTTAATTTGAGTTTCAGTAAACAAGTTAAAAGAGGGAAGTATAGCGTCCTTTATCGACTGTTACTGGCTGTAAAAAATTCCGGATCAAATTGCGGTAAAAAGTATTGTCATCCTGAGTGCAGAGTCCGTAAAACCCATTTTACAGTAAAATTTTACACCATATTTTTCACAGCATAATTTATTCAACTACAGTAATTCAGTAATTTTACAGTAAATATTGTAAAAATTACGATATACCAGAATTTTTGTTCCGAAAAATTTTACCGTAAAGATGGACTTCGGTAAAAAGTGCTGATACGTTTTGCGCCGGTACTTGTGGTCGTTATTCAATGCGGAAATATATCATAGTAGCTTTCAGTAGAGTGTTTCATAGTAGCATAGCGGTTTTATAGTTGCGACTAACGTTAGGTGATCTTTGTTGAATACGAAACAACGGCGAAAAGATCGGATATAAGTTCGGATCCGGATATAGAAAAGATACAGAAAAAAGATAAGTCTAAGCTATATGAAAGGTAAGTAAAAATAAATAGAAAGGAAATATAGAACAAAAATTTAAATGGAAATATAATCAATGAAATGAATAAACCAGATTGGGATTATATGCATAAAAATATCAATAGGGAGTTCAATAATCTTAAATATATATAAAGGTTAATGAATGACGTTATTCTAAATATATTAAAAGGAAAATAATCTTAATACATAAAATTATCATTAAGATAATAAATTATTATAAATTGTCTTAAATATAAATTAATGTTTCAGCGTTGTGTCTAAAAGCAGCGTCCGAAATATACTCAACAAAATGGATTTAGTTACCTCATTGACTTAAATAATCCCAAGGGACGATGCGTTTTTAAAACTGAAAAAAAGAAACAATTCTTTTTTACGGAGCAGGTAACCTAATGCACTTTCCAGTCGTTAATTCAAATTTTTAAGACTTCGTAAAACCAGTTTTCTATGTTTTCATTATATTTTAAAAAATAAATGGGATTTAATGTTATTATGATGTCAGAAACTGATTATTATAAAAGTTTCTAGGAATAAAAAATTTAAATATAAGAGCAGCAAAACCAGAAATATATAATGCAGTTCAGTTTGAGTTTAGTTCAGTTAGGCAAATTGTTAATTGAAAAATGTATTTTCAGGAAATTTTTTATGCTATTGAAAGCTGAGCCTTCATATTGGAAATTTAAAAATAGCAGGCGAGAAATCAAACATCTTTATCGCAAACAGATTTTCGAAAGATTTCGTGTTTTCTTGGTCACAAATCGAAACTAAAATAGAATATTCAAAAATATTTCCGTTATAAATTCACAGTCAAATGCACTCAAAATCGGTGCAAGATACTATATTTTCCTACAGCATAATAATGACCTGCTCATTCACCAGACTTGAATCTTTTTTTTTCCATTTGATTAATCTTGGAGACAAAGGTTTGTGTTATACCACATGAGACTGATATATCTTTAACAACATCCTTATTCAGGGAATGAGACTAAATATCTGTAGGTGAGTTGCAGTCATCTATAAAAATTTTGTTAAACGCGCACAGCTTTGCATTACTGCCAAACGTGGACAATTTAAAAATGAATAAAGAGATTACAGATATATTGTAAAAAATTCCGGATCATATTAAGGTAAAAAGAATATTTTACTATAAAATACATTTTTAATGAAACATATAACGGGACAAAAATCTAATATACCGTAATTTTTACAGTAATATTTACCATAAGATCACTGAATTACTCTAATTAACAAAATAATCTGTAAAAATTACGGTACAATAGTTTAAGATATAAATGGATTTAAATAGAAATTTTTTTATCGTAAAATCCATTTTTACTGGGACATAAATCGGGATAAAATCTACTATACAGTAATTTTTACTAGAATATACACCAGAAAATCATTGAATCACTCTAGCTAAATTAATATTGCTGTAAAAATTACGGTATAACAGTTCACGGGGAAAATAGATTTCACGGATGATGAAACCCTTAGTGCCGATACTTTATACCGTAATTTGATCTAAAATATTTTACACTCTGTTCTAATGTTTTCTTATTGTGCTGCAAGCTTGGCTGTCGCATTTTAATAAGCATTTAACTCCAAGTTATTTTTGACCATCCTGTAATGAAATTTTATTTTTTTTTAAAATAGAAAGACTTTATGTACTATAAGAACCAAATTACACCAAGGAACTCCCCAGCCGCTTACTCGAGTAATAAGACAAGATTTCAGAACTAGTGTTCGCAACGTTTTTCCTTGCTTTTTCCGCTTTTCCGCATTGTGCAATGATTCAATAGAAACGCAATTCTTAACGGAATCTTAGCTTTAACGAAAGACATTACAATACAAAATAATGATACTTTTTTCAACTTTCTTTTCGCTGTTTGAGGGGGACAACTAATGGAAGAAAAAGACTACGGAAATTGGGGTTTTGTTCGAACTTCATTCTATTATACAGAGCTGTCCGCATTTTCTCAAAGAAACCTTGTATTGAAGCAAATTCTTTTTTTAGAAAAGTACTTTCCTTTGGAATTCATTCAAACTGAAATGGCAACCAATGCTTTTCTATTACATGAAATAATTGCGAATATTACATTTAAATAAAATGATTCGATGTTAGAAAATCATTTTAAAATGAATATTTGCATCAAAAGAATGTTTGGAGTGGAATTTTTTATGATTCTTTTTTTTTCAGTTTTTCATTCGCTCGATATTTTTGCTCATGAAAGCTATCAGTGTATAAAGAAAAAAAATATTCCACAATTTTGGAAATGTTAGGGCAACTTTAAGTAGTAATAATACAATAACATTTACCAATTTTTTTTAAATATATGTAACATAATGAGTGTTTCTTTTTATCATTTCCTATTGAAATGTTCCCAAACTAGCAATATTTCCCATTAAAGTATATACGGAGTTTTATGGATCAGCAAAAAACTTTCTTGATTCTTTTATTAATTTCTCTAGTAACTTTAATTTGTAATTAAACATGTTTAGCATCGATTTATACTATATAGAAAAATCATACTATTATAAATGACTGGAGATCATAGAAAATGGTCAAAAGATATTTCACATATTTCAGATGAATGCAGCAATAAGATTTTTCTACCAAGTTAACATCAGCCATACATGAGTAATATTTATATGAAAAAAGTTTAAGTTAATTAAAACTAACTGAATACACATAAAAACCTTATAGCAGATTTTAATTTTAAATATTATTGTAGTGTTTAATCTTTCTTACAGGGAAAAATGGGATACTTTTGCCCATGTAGCATCTTTGAACATCATAAATATTATCATTGACGTAAACAATATTTTTTAGATGTAGGTTAGAACATGTCATTGTCTTTGTAAGGAAAGATACCATATCAGCCCCTTATCAGCAAGGCTACGCTTAGACCTTTTCTTAAATACTGCATTCGGAGGTCTGATTCCGATACCTAATGTTGCTTCATTAAGATACTGAATTGTGATTAATTTTGATACCGACAAATGAACAGTGTGAAATTCGGGAACCGAGTTGCTATTAAGTACGATACCAATTTGTGCTTAAACCCGATGCCAAATTGTGCCTGAGTCAGATACCAGGTTGTGGCTAATTCTGATTCCACTCCGTGCATAAATCCGATGCCAAATTGTGCCTGACAGTTTGTTAATGTAATGTTGTTATGTTGAATTGTTAATAACAGTTTTGCAATTTGTGTATGTATGCCTTAAGCTGAGTAGCTTAACAAAACTGTATAATACATTCAAAAAATTCAAACAATAGATGCTTCCTTTATACACTACATTCAACTGAATTAATTACAATCCATAAATAATACGGAAATTTGATAGCATTAAATTGCCATAGATAAAAAGTAAACAAATTAGTTAAGTATGTATAATTTTTCTTATAATGTGTTTAATATTCTCAAAGCAAGTACTTTTAATAATAATTCCATAAGAGCTTGATTTAATAAGAATTTTTGGTATTAGTTTTATTTTACATTTTACAATTTTTAATGATTTATTTTTCTGTACTACTTAAAAAAAAGTACAGGCACAAATTCAACGAATGTCTGGTTGTGAATTCATTTCTTATAATTAAATCTTATAAATTAACCTCATTTTTGCGAATTTCTCATTTACTTCAAAAATAATTGAAAAGAGAAATGTTAATTCTTGGAGCAAATGAGCCTCTAAAATCATCCTCAGAACAAAACAAGTAACAAACAGAGCTGCATGCATTGTTAAATAAATGAAAAAGAATGCTTAGTAGAAATCGGCAACAAATGCAAAACGTGTTTTCCATGTTAATTGTCATTGGAATGTTAATGAAGTATCCGACTGGTTAAGTAGCTTAGTTTCGTTAACGACATTTGATAATGAACCGTGTACTTTTTATAACAAATATTTTGAATATACTTTAACACGAAGTAAACTTATATCCAACAAAGAAGCGTGATTAGATTATTCAGTTCACGTTAGGTTATTGAAGTCTTTCTTTGTGCACTAATGGTGATTGTAATAGTTAAATTTATTTGTGGATACATTTAAAAATTAATACTTTTCTTGTGTACATTAATTTTTAGCTATGCTTCATTGTGCATAGTTTCTAAAACATGTATTTTAATCCGTTTTAGTATTTAAATTACTTGTTTTTATCAACTTCGTGATGTTTCTCAAACATCTTATATCATAAAAAATTATCATGAGTAATAATTAACTTTATAACTGTATTATTCGTTAAAAACATGGTTTATTTTTAGATATATTTTTGCATATCTTGAAAAGATAATCCGACTTCGTAAGCTTTTAAGAATTGGAAAAAAATATTTTGAAGTTAGATGTAAAAAATTCTGGTAAAATTACCAAATTGCATGTAATGACATTTTTGGTACAAAAAAACAGTAATTCTGGTAAATAAAATCCGAACTATACGGTATTTAAACAATTATTTTGGTAATATTTCCTTTCATATCGTAGTGGTTTAAAGAATATTTTATAGTTATTACCGAATTTAGTCTTCAAAATTATCGCCCTTAATACCACATATGAAGTAAAAAAATACAAAACTAAGAGTAAATTTAATCAAATAAATGGTTTTCATACTATATTCTAAGTATTATGATGTAATTACCAAATTTTACCATATTTACCAAATTTTATTACATATTAAAACACAATATTTTATTGTTAATTTTACTAAAATCATTACCAAACCACTTTTTGGTGTTTCCATAGTTTTTGGTTAGCACCTATTTTCTACTGTTTCCGTGCAGATAAAAAAATTGTAAGTCTTACCATAATCTGGTAGTTTTCATCATAATTTTTTTCAGTGCATTTAATTACATGTTTCCTCAACAACGTATTCTTAAAACTCTCTTTTTACCAAATCTCTGAGTAAAATCTTTTAAAAACTGATTGATTTGTACTTACTTAACTATAACCTGGTTAGTACAACAACATAACTACAACAGAAACCATTATTTATATTATATTGAAAGAAACAAAAATAAAACATCTCAATAACAAACAATCAGTGCATTTGTAACTTATGATTGTATGATTACTTGATTTTTGCAAACTGAATAACTTGTACTAATCACGCGATTTTTTATCTAAATTATGATAAATGGCAATCGCCGTAACAAGTGATGATTTTTTATAATCTTTACTTGGAATCATTAGCATTTCCCCCTACTTTACCACTACACTGTCAGAAATTTCGGCAAAAATGGTTAAATAGCAATTTATTTAGTTGTTGTTTTACCATATTCAACCAAAACAGGCAAATAAACCATTAAAAAAGATGGTATTCGAACTGTTGAATGTGTGAAAACAAGTTCATTGATTGTTTTCTCATAATACGGTTAAGCAACCAGAAATCTATTCGCATCAACTAGGCCCATTATATAAAGCCATTTCAACTGGATACATATTGTAGCGTAGAGGGCTGATCAGTTAATTTCATGACCAGCTAAACAGGAGTTCGATTCTCAGCTTTGATACTACAATATTTCTTTATTTCTTACAATACATGAAGAGTTTCTAGTGTCCTGCACTCTTTTATCGGGAACCCTGGATTTACAGCATGCGCATTTATCATTCACGTATAAATTGCGCAGTACCCACAGAGCTTATATGTTCGTTTACGCCGTACCATGTAGTTTAAACGGTATTGTTTTGTATTCACTGCTCTTTAATCGTACCACTTGTGAATGGTTTCAGAACCGTAAAGTTGATAACCGTAAAAAAAATTTTCCTTACCATAAATTTTATGATTAATACGATGGACAGACTGCTGACGGTTATTTTGCAATAACTTCAGAATGAAAATTCTAACTGTGTATTATGTAACATGCAGATACCATGTAAAGGTAGATTTTAAGGTTTTTTTTTTTTTTACAAGCACCAGTTACAAGCGAGTCTAGAGTTCTGATATAGAATCTAATTCCAATTCCGAAACTAGAGACTAATCTAATCATTAATTTTCATGATTTATGTATACAGTAACTGAATTTTGATTAAAAATATATTTCCACACATTTGAATAAAAAATAACGTCTGTCATTTGTTACAGGACTTTAAAGTAGCTTATTACATCCAATACACTGTAAAAAATTCCTGATCAAATTACGGTATCAAATGTCGACACTTTTCGTGAATCATCCGAAAAATTCATTTTTATCGCAAGAAGTTATAACGTAATTTGTACAATAATATTTATTAAATTAGAATGATTCAGTTATGTTACGGTAATAGTTACTGTAAAAATTACGGAGTATTAGATTTATTTTGTTCCCTAACAAGTTATGGTAAAAATGGATTTTACAGTAAAAAGTGCCAGCATCCTGAATTCTGGTACTTTTTACCATAATTTGATTCTGAATTTTATACAGTGAAGACATCAAATACTGTGACAAATATAAATACACATTTTTGGAAGAACCAGTCTACTCTATTTTTGGAATGAAACGTGTAATGGCTTTCAAATAAAGTAAAAATAAAGCAACTTTATTGATTATTCATGCGCAGGACGATATCAAAAAAATATTAGTGAATTCTAAGTAAACAAATTTTAGCAAAAAACCATATATAAAAGTATTTGCATTCAATATTTTTATTGTTGTCAAACTAATTTTTTAAACATATTATCGTGGATTTTGAATAACATTTTTTTTCTATCTAAAAGCTGTACAAAGTAAACAATCAAAAAATCGAAGTTTTTTAAGTTGTTACAATTGCATGATTAAGCGATATGTTTTTACGTGTTTTTTCGTAAGCTTTCTTAAAATCCTAAATGAAAAATAGCAAGCAAGAATGGGAAAAAAATATGACACGCCTAATTTATATGAAATCAAAAAAACGATATTTAATTCAAAAACATTTTTTTCACCATCACCTTATGAAAAAGAACCAAGTAGATTCATTTTCCTTAATGCTTTTAACTTTTATGTTTCAGAAAAAAAGAAACTCGCCAAGTTTCTTTGAAGATGATACATGTTAGAGGAATTATTAATAAATTGCTTGTAAATAATGAGACATTTTATTGAAAATTTATTAAGCAAGTAAATCATTACATAATTCCCCATTTTACGATAAAAATGTTCAATGTTACTGAAATGAGTATTTAATTAAAATTGTCAGCAAAAATATTTTCGTATAATTTGCTAGAGTTCGAATACTTCATAAAATGATCATCGTGCATTATTATGCACTGAATAGGTTTCTTGTTCAGTCTGTCTTCTCACGGATCTGTATTTATATTATTTCTGTTTAAAGCAACTGAACATTCAAAGATGTAAAAATTACTATTATAAAAAATTCCAAACTTTTATGCTCGAGTATTTTATTCATATTATTTGAATGAAATACGAAAAGATTACGTGCTGAGACTTAAAACCTAGTTTCATTACGTTTATTTTCGTTCTCTATATAATAAGCATGACGTTTTTCATATTTTATCGAAACTACTATAAACATAACTTGTGTTATTTTGAAATACTTTTGATGACTTTCTTTTAACAATTGAGTTTCTAAGTCAATCGGCTGACGTTTTTATATTATCTTTCTTTAAAAAAAAAAGAACAATTACAAAAACGTCGAAAATTCTATTTTAAAAAATACGTTTTATGTCCATGCATATTTACTTATATTCCTTTATTAAAGCTTGAAAACATCACGTATTGAGGCTAAACCCTAATCCCATCTATATACATTCTCCGTCAGTATATAATAAATATGACGTTATTCATATTTTATCGAAACGTACACATAACCCATATATATGAAAACTTAGTTTCATACAATTGATTTAACAAGTCAGTCGTCTTACGTGTGTGTTTTTATATTATCTTTGTTTAAAGAAACCGAATAATCAAAGATGTCGAAAATTCTATTTTAATAAATATGTAAGTTTTATGCTCATGCATATTTTTACATTTTTTTAAATGAAACTCGAAAAAATTATGTACAGAGACTTAAACCCAAGTTTCATTAACTTCGCTATCAATATATAATAAATATGACGTTTTTCATATTTAATAGAAACTACTTTATTTATAACTCAAACTTTGAAATATTTTTGATGAATTTCTTTCATACAATTGAGTTATCAAGTCAGTCGGCTCACGTTTTTCTTTAGAACTTCGATAATGCTCGCTGTATAGAAGCTCTTGTAAGAATAAATCTTATCCTTCTAAAACTACCTTATGCTTTTCCTCCAACTCTTCAAGATAGCAGAAACCTTACTATATGTATAGCCTGCTTTATGCCTAGCATTCTTTATTACACGTTTCTCCCACAACCTTCTAACCGAAGCACTACGGATCTACAAGAAAATCCCCTTTTTGCATTGCCTGCTCCTCTCCTAGTCTTTTTCAGGATACGAAACTGGGGATTTAGAGATTTCCAATAGCGGCAAATGCTGCTGCTTGCGGATATCTGTAGTCCTGTTTTCTGTGACCCGATCTACATCTAAAATTATTTGTGAGTTCAATAGGAATTGCAGGCGGATCGAACTCCCCCTCTTCCATCTTTCATTCCAGACAGTGGAGAGGGGTGGTTTGGGATCCAATTTACTTTCAAATGTTGGATTTTACAAGCAAGAGGGGTCACTAATGACTATAAAAAATTGAGAGTTATTTATTGGTTGTTATTTGGTTTAGCCCATAGCAAAACGCGACCTAACTAGAGTATATTTTTATTTCTCAAATATTAGTTGTTAAAACGCTCACGAAAAGTAAACGTGAAATGAAATGCAAAGATAAAAATGTGAGTCTGAAGTAAAGAGAATAAAACATAATGCATTTTTTGATAAAATATAGGCATATTGCTTACTTTAAAATTATGTTTTACATTTAATAACACTATTTTTCATTTTATGTAAATATAAGTCGATTATCAATGCATCAAGTTATTAAATATGCATCTATGATTACATTATTGATTAATTATAAACTTTTTACTGTGCTAGGTGTCGTAATGAAGTAATATTATCAATTGAATTATGAATACTATGTGCAATCTTCTGTTCATTGAAATAGTCTACATTAAACTAAGAAGAACCGTCATACGCTATCAAACACTTTCATAACATGATGCATTTAATTTTTTTTCGAATGCTTGAATTTGAAGCTTTCATATTCAACCAAATTTATTTACTATATCCAATATGCAAATCTGTATATATATATNAGTGAATAGCTCAGAAAATCTAAATTGACCTATATATATATATATATATATATATATATATATTTCTCTGCCATATAGATATAATTTTGATAACTCTTATAAAACATAAAAAAGTTTACAAAAGTAGATTTGATTAATTAAATCATTCTCCATTCTGGGCCTTTCAATAGTCAAAATGATATTTCAACAACAGCTTAACTACACAAATCCGTAAAGAAAAATGTTAAACTTTACAATTGTGCAAAACCATTTTTGAAAAGTTCAGCACAAAACGCAAAAATGTCAATTATGACAGGGTAATGAGATCCATATAGATTAGCACAAACTGTGTAGGAAACCAAACCAAAACAGCACAACCTCATCAGTCAGGATAAGAGTTCTCAAACCTACTAAAATATGCTGAACTTTAACATAAAAATTAACACCTCTATTATAAAATTAAAATTTTGTTACTATAAAACTGAAACTGAATTTCATTGTTTACAATTATTGAGTTATATGAAGAAAAAGCACTCAAATCTTTTAAAATATTAATGAAGTTCAGTTAAAACTTGGTGGTTGATTGCACAACATGTTGAAATTTTCTTTAATAAGATGTAGTCTAATTGTTTTCGTTGATCTTTTTATAACGAAAATGTTAAGACACAGAGTTGTTCAGCTATACGTATACTAGTATCATTTGTTTGGCTGCTCTATTCTCCCAATTTTCAGCCTATGTGATTTATTTTTATGAGGCAATATTAATTACAAAGCTTACGCAAATCAGCACGAAGGTCGTAACTGAGCTCAAATCTGCAATTTAAGAGTCCTCAAAAGCATCGACCTTTCAACAATGCGAGTTTTGTGGAATTTTGTGATTTATCTACTATACAGATCATTTAGAGTAAGTGTATCAAAAATATACTAGTGTTGAAAATTAAGAAATTTTAAATATTTTGTTGTATTTCCTGAAAATAACTGAATGAAATGTGAAACTACTGCTTTGAAGCAAAGTTATAAATCTTGTGTGTCTCGAATACACAAGTATATACCGGTGTGTGGCCAGAGTTAGTAGAGGAAAGCGTGCATGACAAAAAAATATTTCGTTCGCTCGCACATCTTACCAATTTTTTGCTGTTTTTCGGCTTCAATCTTAACCGATTCTTTAAATTTAATTTCAAACAACAAAAAAACTAGTAACCACCAGCTTTTAGAATATGGAAAGAGGCCGTGAATTGTGGGGAAACTTGAAGTAGATCAGTCTCTAATCCAGATTTGTAGAGAATTCATTATAGGAAATTTATGGAGACAATTTCAGGATTATCTGGATCTATCAAGAGAAATCCTGGCTAATGTTGGCCAAGGGCAACAACGGCTAGCAAAGATTTGTATTTCCTAATTACAGCAAGGTGTAACAGGACGCTGCAGTTTCTTTGCTCTCTCGCAACCTCTTAGCGAATTTCAAGGTTAATTGTTTCCAGAGGGTTTTATGAGAGAGGGTTGTTTGCAAGACCTGCTGTATATGTTTCGCTGACTTCTGCCAACAGGAGAGTCCGTTAAAGACGGTGCAGAGATCACAGAGATTGGAGCATAGGTGAATAGCAGAACGTTGTTTTTTTTCACTTATGAGTCCCACTTCAGCCTAACCTCTGACTCTGGAAGTACTTTCATATGTAAAGAAGCAAGGATCCACAGCATACCCTCTGTTTGCAATTACGAAGGACCGAAGCTTGCTGTTCTTGCCAAGCATAATGCTGGATTCTATTACATCCCTCCTAGATTCATCCTCCTTTTCATGGTTGCAAAGGGTCTAAATTTTATTTTAAGGAAAGACAATGTGACACCATACAGAGCACTTCTGGTTGATCATTTTCTGGGAAATGAAAATATTCACCTGGTCGATTGGCTAGCCAGATCACCAGATCCCATACCTATCGAGCATGCTGGGATGCTTTGGTTAGGGCATTGGTAACACGCAACCCCATGTCATTGCCGCGATAACCATCCAGTGTCTGAAAACAGAATTAATGAATGAGTGAGACAACCTGCCGCAGGAAAACATAAACTGTTTTATTTTTAGTATGAAAGCACGGTGTGGAGCAAGCATATTTATACGAGGGGGACCATAAACTATTTTTCCATTCAACTCTGTAATCACTCTTTGCTACCATCCATCATTAATGAGTATTACGCATACCATGCGTGTGTTTAAATGTTGTTGGTTAATATTTTCGTATTATATTAGCCGATGATCCAAACACTAAATTTTATTAAACTATGTCCAGCAGTTCTGCAAATAATCGACCAATTATAAAAATTCTCTTAACTATAAACACCAGTGTTTAATAATCTGAATGCCAGTAGTTATTTTGAAAATTTGTATAAAAATTTTGAACTCAGTAGTTCTCGAAAAAAATATTATATTTTAAATTTTTTTTACACAGTTTAATTTGAATTGCTTTTTATTTGAATACTTAGTTTTTGTTAGTGTTGAGAAATCCTGTATAAATTTTAAAATAAAAACATAACTAAACAATATAAAATTTTAAGTTAACTCTCATTAACTCGCATTACAAAAAATCTTAGTTATTTTATCGTGCTATTTCCTATCGAAATTTGTAAAAAAAGTTCGGTATTATTTGCAAAAAGAAAGGAATATCTAATAGAACCGAGTTTTTATCATGCATTAAACTCTTTCTCTTTTTACTTTCTCTTTTCTCACGTTAGATTAAGCACACTTGTTCTGTTCTGGAGAATTCATTCAAAGAAATAAATTTATTCCTAAACTGATTCAAGCACCCCAACCAATTGTCTTTCGGTCAATCGGTGGACATTAGAGTAACGTTCTTTCTTTCCAAATTCAAGGCAAATTGTCACGCTGAATCATTCATCACGAATGCTTGTCCGAGCTACAATGAGATTCATGTTCTTAACAACAATTTGCTATTAATCATGGTCATGATTTTTTCACATATATATTTTTTATTCGACATTTTCTTTTGGCTTATACTCAGATAAATGTTATTTCACTGGAAATATATTAATTGATGAATGGATATGAATCAATAAATCATAAGTCTGCGGGGAAATAGCCCAGAAATGTTTGAATTTTCTTAGAATTCAGTTTAAAAAAAAGGTTTAATGCATTATAAATTATTCAATAAGAGGAATAAAAAAAAACATCAACATTAGGTTTACTATGAACCGCCGATTTTTAAAACTATTTTATATTTATTACATTTTTTTCGAGAAATTTTAGATCCCAGCTTGTTGATAGGTGAAAGGGAGTTAATCGTAAAAGTATGTAGAGTAAGTTTCTCTGGTTGAATATTTTTTATAACAATTCTTTTATTGTTAGTAAATAAAGAGAAATTAAAAAAATAAAAGAAAATATCTTACTTTTTTCGCCATTTTTTAAAATGTTAAACTTTTCGTAAAGCTTAAAAATGTCAAAACTTCTAAATATATANAATAAAAAATTATAAATATATAAAAGGCTTTCTAACAATTATGATTTTTACATTTTTGAGAGATTCAAACAAACTAATAATTTTTTTAGTTTCAGAATTTAGTATGCTTGTACTAATAACTTAGTATATTTAAAAATTGAACTTTTAAAATCTTAAATATTTAAAAAATTTTAAAAACAATAACAACCTTAAAAATTGAAATTTAAAGATCAATAGGACACTTTTCAATAAATAAGACCGAACAAAAATTATCTAAAAATAATATTTAGTTACTGAATAAATAAAGAATTCCTAACACACAATCCTTTATAGTTCATCAATAATAAACAATAACTCCATATTTCTATATTTTCTCTATATTTCCTATATTTTCAGGGTCAAAAATCCGAATCTGTCGAAAAGGGCATGTTCATTCAGAAAAGTACTTTTTGTGTCTTTTTTCGTTACTTAAAGCATTAGAAGATTTTGGGCAAAATTTTCGGAATTGAGTTTAATATAAGATGCTGTTTTCAAAATAATTGTCTACATTTTTTCATTAGTGTTTATGATTATAACACATATGTTTTGAACTACATACTAAGAGAAAAATGCTAAATTTCCTTTTTTATGTATGTTATGCATATTTTTATGCATGTCATGCAAGAGAAGTGAGGAAACTTTTGAAATATGCTTTTTTAACTACATTGATCCCTATATCAGTAGTATATGCACCTGCTTATAATATAATAGTTCAAAACATATTGGATAACCTTCTAAATAAAATCCTCAAAGGATTTTTTGTTTTAGGCGATATAAATCGTTTCACAATGTTTAGTGTATATGTGAAAAAATGCCTTATTTTTACCTCAAAATATCCATTTTGAAAAAAAAAATTTTATAATAATATAATTTTTGCTAATTTTTTACGTTCTTACACACAATAAAACAAATAAATTAGTTTTTAAAAAAATATATTATTATTAAAAAAAAAGTTGTTGCAACTAGTCGGATACCTTAAATAATCATCTGCACTAATTAATTAGTATATTTGAAATTATCCCCTTGAATTATTATGATTGAGTCCTATAACGTGAAAATCCAATCGTTTGTTCAAAAGTTATTCAGGGTACTCCGATTTCTATTTTGCGCACTTTACATAAATCATGTTTATATCCGAAGGAGACCGTTAAGTAAACATAAAAATACATTAAATAAAATAAAAAATCTGTAATTATTTCATAAATTACGTTACTAAACATGGAAAATATTTATAATAAAAAATAATTGAAAATGTATATAATGAATTACTATTACCAATAAAATATAAAAGTAATCTAGACAAAAGCTTTCCGTTGGCGTATCAGAGGAAAGAAGCGATATATCTTAAACAATTTGTATTTCATTCCATGACTACATTAGTTTTCACCGTCTTTTCCAAACATTAAAGCCTTACGTAATAGACACTGAGAAGATTTAAAGGCTTTGTAAAATTTATTCATGAATCAAAATTAAGTACCCAGAAACGTCTACAAATCATTGAAAGGTATTTAAATCTAAAAATCAATTAAATACCCAAGGAACATAATTCAGGTAAAAATAAACCATTACCTGCATCACCATACCTTTCTTTTTAATTAATTAACGTTAACATGTGTATGCAGGAAGTAGAATATCACTTATCTTAAAATCTATTTTACACTTTGTTAGTCGGAGTAAGGTTTGGGTAATTTAGATCATTGGTTTATTTTTCGGTTAAATAATGCTTTAAAATCTCTTTTTCCATGTCAGTCTATGCATAATATGAAACGTTATAGAAAGTTTATGTTTCCAATTGGGATATTTATCTCATTTTTTTATATGGCTAAAAATATAGTATATATTACTTATAACTAAAAGCAATAAATAACTAAATGACATAAAATAAATAATTAACTAAAAATAAATAAATATTTCGCAAAGTTTGAGAAAATTTTAAGGGAATTATTACATTACAATGTATTCTCCGCTGTGATGTTATTGCAACCGATTTTCTGGTATGCTTTATTTGATTTAAAATCTGTCTTTACTATGCAACGGGCTGGTGCAGGTACTAGGTTTGAATTCTGAGGATGAGTAAGCAATTCTTCACTTATATTTTTTCTTCTTTACCGTCAGTTTTAAAAGTAAATAATAAAAGTATTGGTATCCTGAGGACCGATGTGTTTTACCAAACATTTGTAGTAATATTTTCGTAGTGTACGCGAAGGAAAATATTTCAAATAGCGCCTCTTATTTAGCTTTTAGAACTAATTAGACATCATACCTGATAAAATCGCTTACAACACTTCATATAGATTTAAAAATAAAAATATAATTGCATTTTTAAATAACTAAAATCATTGCTGCAGAAATTAAAACTTATGATTTGGTTGATGAATTGCAGCGTCAAACATTTCCACTTATTCATGTTAACTTTATCTTGATAGTAAACAATTTCCTTGGGATATTCAAAGCTAACCAATGTCTGTGATGTGTTTGGATGGAAAAATAACTCTCGTTTTAAATAAACTAAGTACATAAATAAATAAACTAAATACATAGTAGTGTTTAAATTTAAATCGCTCTCTTTAAATTATATAAGGAAGTTCGATTTGGTGTTAAGTCCTTATTCACAAAATTTTTTGAATTGGTCAACATAATATTTGGAGAGATATTACACCACAGTTTTTACAGTGTAACATTGTCAAAAAGTTAATTTACGAAATAGATTTTTTTTTCTTATTATATGGTTCTAAAAGCAATTTATTATAGAGAGAGATATTTAATTTAAATAAATTAATTAACGACTCATTATTGAGATTCAAATTATTAAATTATTTTTCTCTTTTTCTGGAATAAACTGGGACAACCATATTTCACTCCTAAATCTTGAACTTTTCAGCAAAATCAAGTTTTTGTATTATAGGATAAAGCTAATAGTCGCCACCAGTTACAGGGTGACAAAGTCCAGCAAGTAGCGATTAAAAATCGCCCTCCAGTAACCACCCAATAGTCACTTTTTTCGTCAAAAATTCATCCCATGTGTATTTTGTTATTATTTGTTTAATAAGTATGAAATTAATAATTATAAATCTTAATGTTCAGAAAATTACTTAATTCACGCTCTTATCTGAACATTTTTCTTCATTGTCGAAAAGTGCCTTGTAATGTTTACCATATTTTGAAACATGCCTCGACATTATTAATACCAAGTGCTTTTTTAAAAGTTTAAAAATTTGAAAAGGGGACCCATATGTTTTAAAATTGGTCATTGTTAAAAATGCTACAACTAGGCAATTGGAATCGCAAATTTTACGATATATCTCGTGTTCAGCAATGCAATTTAGTGATTACTACAGCCGACCAGAAATTCTTTGCTACAACTTCTTCAAATTGTGAAGAAAAAAATTATTTCAAGCATCTCAACATATTGTCTATCAAATTTCAAAAATGAAAACAAAAATATCTTAAAGTCAACTGATATTGTCTTTTATATTATAGTCTTTTTGTGGAACAATTTCTTCGATTATTAGCTAAACATATATATCAAATAACTTTTACGAGGTATTTTTGACAAATAATCGGAGTAGTTCTGTTTGTGAAATGAATATGCTATGCCTCCTATTGCCTCCTAATGGAATTCTGAGCTATCTTGCATTTCTCCTTAATGCTACTAAAATTATCCCTCCTGTTATTATCTCCAAATTTGAGGATTTTTTTTTCTCCATTACTTGGAGAAGTACTCTCTCCCATTACCATTATTTGTCCCCCAGATGCTCAACGACGCATTTTTCAAGGCTTGTTTTTACTCTTTAATGTACACAACTCATGTTGCAATTCTGCAAACATTATAATTACTAACTTAATCTTAGTTTTCATTCAAAACCATTTTTTCGTGTTATATACAAATAAAACAATTTATAAAATATCCCAGAAACTTTTTATCCCACCAAATTAATCGCTTTTTTATAGAATTTAAAATTTTTAATAGACACAAGTGGAAGGAAAAAGCTTTTAAAGCTTCAACGAAAAAGACTAAGGTGTTTTAATATTAGTTTAGATTGAAAATACTGGTTATTAAACTTTAATGCAAAGTTTTTTCAAAAAGAAACACAAAAATAACAAATATATTAAGATTCTGTTGGCGTTTTTAAAATCGCCCGATGCTTTTAAAGACATTTTTCACTGATAGTGAATGACAAGTAAAACTCTTTTATAAAATAATGCATTTTCATCAGCGAGTAATTGTATTGTCAAGTAAATAGAAAAGGGAAATGTGCTACAAAATTGAAAAACACTGTTGTTAACATATTTTTAAAACCTTCTTATCCTAATAGTTACGTAAAACTCTCTAACGGCCCTGTGTGACGCTTTTTTTAACATAAAATGAGATTATGTGAAAAACTCTGCCATGTAAATGGATTAAAAAGGAAAATGAAGGAAAAATTTATTTTGTTATTTTACAGATCTAGGGAAATTCAATCGACAAAAAAGGAGTAGATATTCTTACATATTTAAAGGTGTAATAAATTTTTTACAACAAACAGTAGAATATGTTATTTTTTCCATCACATATTTTAAAAAACAATCAAATCATCATTCTTTCTCCATAAAAACTGAAAATTTCATAAAATCAGCAAAAGCCTATTAACGAAGTTCTGCATAAAAGCAAACCAAATTCAATATTTTTATATCAGACAGTGAATTGAAAAAAAATATATATATAAATTTTTTATACCAACAAAAATGTATCTAAATTATATAATATGACTTTTGACATTTTATTATTGTTAACACAGTTATTAATCTTTTTCTGATGTGGGTGTATTTTATTACATAACTACGGTGGTGTTTTTTATTATGTTGCAAGCTTAAACATCAGCGTTTTAAATTATAATTTCTTATTGTTGTTATGTATACCGTTTTATTACACTTTCAATTAAATAGCTAACTAAATAGCTAACTAAATAGCTAACTAAATGGCTAACTAAAATATCGGGACCTAAAACCGTTTTACAGTGCAAACTTTATGTTTATTAAATAACCTTCGCTGAACAGCTGACCCAAATTTTAGATTGCGCCTACCAATGTTCAACTCCGTAGCCTTGTAATTCTGAACCCAATCCAGAAGACAAAGAATCTTCCGGATCAAGTGTCGAGAGAAATTTGCCTTTGTGAGGTTTTTTCGATGGAACTAACCCGCAATTGCGTTAGTTAGAATGGAAAAACCACAAAAAACTACTACGTTGAACCTGATGGTAAGAGGGCTATAACCCATGGTCCGTCTACCAGTGAGCATATTTTACAACAGAACTGTGGTAGATGCGAGTTGAAAGCGAAATTTCTATCGACCAGCTATCGCTGAGATTCGAACTCGTTGCATCTCATTGGTTAGCACTCCAACCCCTGAGCCACCACGGCAAACAGGGCAAATTTTTATTTTATAACTGTTGATAAACAGTCAACCCGATTTTGGGTTTAGGACTACTAATGTTCAAGTCCGTAATCTTGTAACTTTGAATCCAATCCAGAGGACAAGGGAACCCCTGGATCGAGTATAGGGAGAAATTTACATTCGTGGACCACATATGTGATCAATTAGACAGGGGAATAAATTTTTTGTTGTTGCATTTACGCAAATACTTGATCTTGTCAAAATCGGGTTTGGGGGTTTCAAATCTGAAATTAATTTTGCTCCTAATGCTACAGATTTTTTTTAAATGTCATTTTTAGTCTATCGAATTCCAGAAGTTTAAACTTGAACTTGTTTAATACCCGTCTAACTGTAGAGGTTTGCAAATGTTATGCATAGCGGGGATCGCGTAAATATTGCGACAAACTTCTAGGATATATTATAAAGATCGTGTCATCAGGAATAAAATTACACAGAAGCCTTTGCCTGGAAATGTCGTCGAACTCAGCTAGAGGGGCTTCCCTCTTATGCCCTGCTCAGAAGCTCACAAAGAAATATTTCTCAATTGAGAATCACCCCTAGCGGCTGCATATGATATCATTTACAGACATGACGTCCTATGGAGTTTTAATCCCGAAGATGTTCCCTAACTGTCCTTAAAATTTGTCGCTACATCATGCGACCCCCTGTTATATATAGTGTTTTTAAACTTGTGCATTTCAGCAATAAATAAACTAAAATTTTAAAAAAAACTGCATTCTGAGAGAGAAACCGAATGCAGGTTTGATACCAGCGAAACGAAAGTATCAAAGACCTATTAAAAAGTCTCAAGCAATGGAAACAGAAAAAAATACCTCAGTGTAATTCTGGGAATACTAAGGTTAACAGAGCAGTAAAATTTACATAATACAATTACTTGCTTGTTTTGTAACCCTTTTATTATTTTACACAGCTCACATTTTAAACAAATGTACTTTTACAGTGTTTTTTATTTAAAAAAAACTAATCCCCCTTTGTAAATATTTCTTTAGTAAAACATTAAGTAACTGATAAAAACAAAGCCTAAAACACTTACTTGCTTATGAGAATTGATAATAATATTTTTACTGATTTCAAATATTAGCTAAAGAACTCAGCTACAAACTTTTTAAAATTAAGTTAAATAAATCAATAAGAAGTTAAATTAAAAATACAGTTAATCTAACTACAAAAAAATGTTGATAAAATCTAGATTTTTTTTATCATAACATGATTTTAACTTTATCATAAAGGTGATTAAATTTGGCGTATCGATTATTTTTATAGGTTTTCCTCAAGCAACCAATTTTTTTTTTTATTAAACACTATGCAGTTAAAGGAAAATGCAAATATCTACTTTCGCAAAAAAATCCAATTATTCTTTATGGTTCCAGTGAAAATAGATAGTTTAATTTCTGTTGTCGCTGAAATCATTTCCCCGTTTATTTCTTTTGCTTAGCAAATTGGTTTTGTGAATGAAATGAATTTTTTTTACATTAGAAATATAATAATTGGAATACATTTATCAGCCTGTTTCAGTGAAGGCAGTAATGAATTTATCAATGAATACAGCAAGTTTTTATTCATTATCATAAATTTAAAATATTGTGTTGGATAGTAATGATAAAGATTGTTTAATTTAAATTAATTTCTCTTTTACTATTTAACCTTTCATGATGTTAATATTTTAAGTGTAATTTTTTCCGTTTTAAACGTTTCTCACTTAGTTTTGCTTTGATAAATTCTTCTTATTTTCTGTCCAGTTATTTCATACCTATCCTGATTTTTGATGTGTACTATCTGTTTTATGCTCTTTTGTAAATAAAAATTTTTTCTAAAAAATTATTATTTAGTCAACCTCTAAATAATATTTTTTTTTACAAAAATAGAGCTAAAGTGTTTTTTTTTTTTTTTTCGCTTTCCGCTTTTGTATTTTTTACTGAATGTGTGGAAAAAAGAAGTATTATTTTCAAAAGCGGAATTTCTGGTAAAACTGGTGAACGGAAAAAAAATACCCTTTGAGTGGTTTAATTACCGCATATTTTGGTTTTTACGATCAAAATTATGTTAGTTTTTTTAATGAAAATATTATTATCATACTGTGCTGTAATTTTACCAAATTTTTTTATCCGTGTAACTTTTAAAAAGTTGAACTATCGTCTTTTATATGTTCATCAGTTATTTATTAAAACACAACTTACGCGAGCTTTTAGAATTATTTTACCCACTTCAAAGTAATTTTTCTCGAAATTATTTTTTTCAAATTGAGCGAATTATTTTGTCTATTTAGCTAATTTGCTTTATGTTAGCTTAATTTTTTTTCCGAAGCACTTACCAACATTTTGTGTAAAATTTCAATAATTATTTTAGAATTTTAATTTATTTTTTGTTATATTTCATTTAATTACACTGCAAAAACAGAAATCTAATGATGTTCTTGAAATCTAATGTTGTTCTATGGTTGAATGTTTCTTTAAAAAAAAAAGCTTTAAATACTGTATTGTTCAACTGAATATTAAAAAGTAATGATAAAATTACTATTTTCTCTTAATCATAAATATTTTTTAACCTATCAAAAAAGTTATAATTTCTGCAGCGATATAAAATAAACATTTTTTTTCAAATTTATAATGTTAATAGGGTTTTATTTAAATAAAGATAAGAGCTTTAAAAGATAAATAGTTAAAATATTTACTGCTTCGCAAAAATATTTCAAGAAGAAGCTTTAATAATTAGTTTAAAGCAAATTTCCTTATAAAAAAAAAACTCGAATCACTAATGTCATTAATAAAAACAACATGCTTTTTTTTCAATATAAAGGAAATTTAATGTATGTTGCTGACTTTTTTTGAGGGGACTTAAATTTCTTTTCATTTATCCATAAAATACCATCGAAATTTTAAAAAAATTATTTAAACAAATTTAAAAACTCCAATGAAGTTATAAGAAATTTAAATTCTAACATTATACAGTGGTTATACTTATTGCTAATTCCTGACAAATTTAGCAGTTAATGAACAGTTTCAAATACATTTTTCAAAAACTAATGTTTTGACTTGTTTTTAGAGTTTTCTAGTTCTAACGTCTACAAAGCACCACATGCTTTTAGTTGTGGAATCAGCATTTCCCTATATTTGGTTAAGTTTATTTATATTATAAAAAAGTACACACATATCTGAAAATATTGAATTATCTAGTTTTAATACTCTACTTTTTCACGATATTGTAATGCATTTCATTTTCGTGTATTATATTGTACTGCATCCCATTGCATGATACTGCATTGAACTACATTGTATTAGATTCTGATGTACTGGATTGGACTGCTGTGTAATGTTGCCTACTTTGGAGTAGAACACTACCCTCAACTTCACTTCATTGTCTTGTCGTGTCTTGTGATGTGTTGTATTGTTTTGCTATAAAATAATATTCTTCCCGCTTAATATCTGAAAAAACCATCTTCAATTTCTCTAAGAAAATTTTCATGACATAAAACTGAAAAAAATTGCAAAATAAAGATATTGTCGCCGTAATCGAAGAACTTGAAACCACTGCCGTTTTATATTTCATGACATAATAGAAAGGCTTACAATATTAAGAAATGCAATTTAGATAATTGATATTGAGTTGTCGATTACGATTACGATCTGTGAATAAATGAACTGATGTATGAATGTGTGCTATATAAATGGGTTGTGACGTGTGTGTGGATCAAGTGGTATTCTTGGCCAAACATTGCGTCACTGAAAAGCAAGAAACGCACCCTCTGCCTTAAAGTTGCTTGGTTTCACCAAGCAGGCTTGCTAGTATTTGCAAGTATCATTAAAAACGACAACAACAGCAACAGTGTTATTAGTCTGATATGCTTCGGTCAAATCTTTTAATTTCTTCTACAAGAAAAAATGTGCAATGAATTTAAATGGGTGATGTAAAAAAAACTTTTTTTTTTTCAAAAAAAATTATCATAGTTGTGTTCTGCATTCCTACTTCTTTTTTTTTTCTTTTTTGTTCCTCCGAAGAGCATGTCACTTAAAGCACTACTAAATAAATTGATGTTTAATATAAAGTTAGTATTTTATATAGGAATACATATTTTAATTAAACATTAATTTCTATAAAACATATTATTTCACTTTAACTGTTAATAAACATAAAATGCTATTTAAAAAAATTCTTCAAGAAATTTATGGTGGGAACTAGAAAACCTAAGTGTGACCTAACCTAAGTGTAATATTTCCGAGTTCACAACTCATTATTTGTGAATATTTTTGAAAGCATATAAATCTCTCTTATTTTGGATAGGCAAAATAGATATGAATAATAAATGCTTCGATGATGTGGTGTATATACTTTAGTTATAACAATGAAGCTGTCATGCCAATGAGGAAATTCTTTTTAAAAATATTAAGTAATATAAAGTTATATAGTTTATATATAAAGCAATATAAAGTTATTAATTTTAAATTAATTTTGAAATTATCTGGTTTAGAACAGAATATATTCAACTGTTCACAAATAATCGTAATCAATAACTCCAAGACTATTTTTAGGAACGTAAGTATTAAAATATTTCTTACTTTATCACTTTGATATAATTTCGCCACAATTACATCATATTGAATTTTTGCTAGAACATTTATAGAACATTTTGCTAGAAGTCCGCAAGCTGTTCTGTTCATTATAAATATTTATAGCTTTTTACAATAAAACTTAAAAGTAACCAATGCGTGACTATAAAAATAACATCTCCACACGTGGCATTTTTCGCTGCTAAAAAATTATTGTTTACAGAAATTAATTTGTATGTCCAGCTAAACATAATCTTCCCTGTGTTTTGAAACATACGTAGCAATAAATAAATACAGATAAACACTAGGAATATAAAATTAATAATTAATCAATTCAATTTAAAGAATAAATACTAATAAAATTAATGAAAATTTTCTTCCCAAAAAGCGCTTTAAAATGCCTTAGACTTTTTTTAAATTTTTATATTCATCCACTCATACATGAAAGTACAATTGATAATTTTTACTTAGATTTTTCTATTTGGAATATATTTAATATGAATTTGTGTACAATCATTTGTCTGCAGACATTCAGAGAGTTAAATAAATTTATAATCATAAGAGATGATATACAGACATTAGCATAATTCAATCAATACAAATAATAAATCATAATATTTTATTATGAGCACACTATTTACTCATTAATTTATTGCCCCCAAAATTGTCAAATTCTAATAAAATGGTTGAACCATTAGTTTCCAGTTAAAAAAGGACTTAAATGAGTTTTAGACACATTAATCTGGATTCCAAGCATGAAAACATAATCATTAAAATTTTTCACTTTTTAAATCAACTTTTATTCTTATATTAATATATTTCTGAAGCCATTGGCACAAAATTTCTTTTGTAAGAGTTAAATAAATTTTGAATAATAAGTGACAATAAAAAATACATTCATGGACAAAAAAAGTTAGCACACTAAGAAGGAGTCTTCAAAATGAAGAGAAACTTTACATACGTAATGACTACTTTGATATAAGTAAATGATTAGAAAATCAGAGAAAAACGATAATCTTTGATTTTCTAATCATTTACCTACATCAAAGTAGTCATTACGTATGTAAAATTTCGCTTCATTTTGACAACTCCTTCTTGGTGCGCTAATTTTTTTTCTCCATGAGTGTATATACTTATTATAGTAGTAAAATCAATACAAATAATGGTGAAAATTACTTTTTTTAACCTACTCTAATGAGTAAATTAAAATTGTATTATGTAGTAGCATTTTCATATCTTAAAATAATTAGTAAAAAAATTGATTCCAATGAAAAAAAATTCCTTAAAATGTTACATTATACATTCTAATACTAAATATTAAAGCCTAAGAATTCTTAAGTTATAGAGTTTTCGTTATGATTTTTTTCTTAATTTATTTTTAGAGCACCAGCACATCACTAATTCCTGCAAAACTCTTGAAAGTCAATAAAGACATAATCTGAAATCATAAAGTTTAATTAGCTTGAAAATAATGTAAAAGAAACCAAATCTCTTTTCAACATCATATTATTTTTAAGTCATTTAAAACTCCTCTTCAATACATCAACTAAACTTTTTTTTAATCTTTTCTTTTAATCACTTTGCTGCTTAATTAAAGATGTCGAATATGCTACCCACAAAGATTAGAAGCATATGGCGATTACATTTCTCTCTCTTTAAAACTTGAGTACAAATAAGGATGTGACAATGTCTGACATCTTTATAATGAAATTAAATCTGTCAGTAAAATTTAGCTCGGCATTTATCAGCTTCCTCATTAAGCCTCGTGAAACTGAAGCAGAAACGTCGTTTTAATTATACAAAACGAAGGATGCTTTCCACGGTTCTGATGAAACAGCGTTCGCAATCTATTAGATTTTCTCAAAACGAGTATTGGATATAAACTGGAAGTGTTAAGATGTCAGTAATCACTGAAAACAAAAATAAACAGATTGGATTGAATAAGATATAAAGCGTTGCTTTAAAAACTCTTTTTTAAGAACGCTGAGTTTAATTAGTGTTTTCCTTGTTCAGTTTGTTTAGCCGCAAAATTTCAGACTTATGTGTTATTTACAGCATTCAATATTGTTGCTTAATTAAACTTTCTTGCAAACTAAAAAAAAGTGTATGATATTCAAAACGTGTTAAATTAAGTACCACAAGTATCTAATTAAAGCAAAATTTGCTTAATTTCTAATTCTGATTTATTATGTTCGGTTTTTCTATCGCAAGAGATACCTGATTAGAGATTTTTCTTTTAATTCATAACTAAATTTGAGTGATAACCTCTTATTTTTATTCAATCTTTACTTAGAAATGTTTAAAATATATGTATTATTGTTAGTTTAAGAAGCCAGTCATAATATATTTTTTATAGTTTAAAATTTCAGTTTAATTGATATTTTTAGGATATCACAATCAGAAAATAGAATCTCGCGCAACTGATTTTTAACCTATCGCATAACAAACAAAGAATATTTATAAAAGGAAAAGATGACGAAAGTTTCGTGAAAGGAAAGTCATTTGGAATGGTCAATAACAAAAATATCTTCTTGGGCACTTCTCATAAAGTGCACTGTGAAATAATTTAGTGTATCTTAGTACCAAAAATGGTGGAAACTACTTTACACTGTAGTGTAAAACCAAGGACTGTTCCTGGCATAGTGTACACGAAGGATGTTCTTTATACTACTCGGTTTAAAGTAGTTGCAACCATTTTTGGAACTCGGTAAAACAAATATTTATAATTACTGTACGATATACCCTGGTAACTCAGGGGATAAAACGCTCTCCTCCTAACGGGGTGACCCCGGTTTCGAATCCCAGTGATAGCTGGTGAATACGAATTCCGCACCTGGCTCGCACCGACTACAGTACTGACATAAAATGTCCTCAATGGTAGATGGATCACGGGTTAAAGTCCTCTTGTCGTCAGATTTACCATGGGAGGTTATCGACGTTTTCCTCTCCTTGTAACGCAAATGTGGGTTAGTTTGCAGTTCAAGAGCTTAATCTACTTTTTAATATATAGATGTCACCACAATGAACTTTATTTTATATTAATTGTAAAAAAAAACGTATTTTTAAAAAAACTTAAAGAAGTTTCAGATTTTTTTAGAGATATAAGTGAAAACCATTTATAGTGATTGCAAAAAAGTAGACATTCCTACGACTTAGAATGTTAATTTAAAATGTATGCGTATTTTTTATAACCCCTATATATAATCCAACTGAGATCAGTAAAAAAAGTAAGCATATACTGGGTTCTAGAAATACTTGAATATTGTATAAAATATAGTAAATGAAATGAAAATTATTATCTTCTTTAATGATATACTTCTTGATATAGGAAAATATATGCGTGAAACAAAACGTAATGCATAAGTATCAGCTATACTGCAGGAATATGTTAAATTTAAAAACAGTCGTACAAATATACTTTGTATAAAAATGCTTATAAGGAACGTCTTTTATATATATAGTAAAAGGGGAATCTTTCCTCTAATGTTTGCACTCTTTTTCGTTAAGTATATACACCTCTGGAGTATTTCGCTTCAACAAATACATTGAGCAATATATCAGTAAATGCGCAGAGTACAAAGCAAAAGCACAAAGATGTTGATACTTAAGCTGTACAATAAAAGAAATTGGGACAGATTTCTGTGAGGAAAAATCTTTTAAAAGTTATCTTTAAATAGAAAGCTCTTACTGAACATAAAGAGAACACACGAAATAGATATGTCATGCCTTTGTTAACTTTATCTTGATTTCAGACTCGACACTTTTAAAATACACGTTTTGATATTGCGATTTAAAGATAGACTTGAAATTTAACAATAAAATCATTTTTAAAGGAAGTATACGGAACAGTTAATACTCAGAAAGACTTATAATATTTATTTGTTGTAAAACATGAAACTGCTCAATGCAAATATGAAATCAAAATCATTGGAGTTATAAAGAAAATATGTTTTCCGAAAGGATAAATAAATTTATATCAGTCTATCACTTATATATCTTATCTATATTAGTTATATATAACTCTATAGCAATCTAAGAATAGTTAATAAATTATCTAAGAGTCACAATTAAATAAATTATATATATATTATTATGTATAAATTCATAATCTTTATTAAATGTAGATATTAATAAATGTACTATACATATATTATGAAGGAATGTATGCGGGAGATTTGATGACAAAAGGTTAATTATTTTTAATAATTAACTAATAAATAATAATAAATAATTTAGTATTTATTATTATTTAGTAATTTAGTAAAATAATTAATAAATAAAGTAATAAAAAATTTAGAAATAATTTTAATAAAATGTAGATTAATTACTACTGTGCCTAAAAGTTACGCTAGGAAAAAAATACTTAACTTTATAACTAAAGAATTTACCTATTATAGGAATTTAATATGGTGCAGGATATTTTGGATGAGGTATTTAGTTACTGAGATAAAAAGATATATTTTAGTTAGATTTAATGGAAAAACTATTGCTTAATACATGGGACAAATGCTTAAATGCAAATTATTTTACATTTTTTGTGGTTTGTAGTACTTCAGTTGAAATAAATTGCCCTAAACTGTGCAATTCACTGTAAATTGTCATTATTTACTTTATATGTATATAAGCAGCTAATTTAGTGGTGAAGTTAGTATGTGTAGTATGAAGTTTGCAGTTAAGTTTTGAATTTAGACTTAAGAATATTTGAAGCTTATTATCTTAATATATTGAAATCAAATTCAATTTTAAAAAAAAAACTAAGTTTAAAAAACGACACTTGACTTAATTTTATGGAAAAACTAAACCTTCTATAGTATATACAAACTACTATTATGTAATTTTAATAAGCAATAAGTCCAATTAATCATTTATTTATTTAAAAGTAATATTTTCTACTCATTTTTCCTTCTGTGGCTTTTGTAAAATTTTCTAAAAATCACATTAAAATTTTCTTCTAAAACCATTTTTCAAACGGTATAAGATTTTTGTAAAATTAGTGCTTTTCTAATCTTTTATACTTTTATGCTTCCCATGACAATTTTATGTATTTCAGCATTTTTATACTTCAACCTTTCAGTTTAAATAACATTTGTAAGATTCAGTCTATTTTAAAACTGATTTCTCGAAAAATGACTGACAGAAAAAATTACTGACTTAATGCTTTTTTTGTTACCTATTGTTAACGGAATACCTATGGTTACCTAGTATACCTAGTTTGCTATGGTTAAAAATGAGCTCAATATTTGCTAAAGTTTATTTAATGATATATTTCGAATTTTGTAAGCGTTAAAAAAGTTAAATAAATTTGTTGAAAAATATAAATTTAAACCTTTGAATGGATGTTTAGAACACTTATCTCCTATAAAACTTGAAGAAAAGATAAAAGAAACAAAATAAATCTGTTGGTTACAAATGAAACATAGTAAAATAAAATAAGAAAAGCTAAATGAGTTTGTTTAAAAATATAACTTTAAGCACAATGCTTAAAACTAAAATTGTGTTCCTGCAAAACAACTGGTTGCGTCTAATTATTTAGAAATATTTTTTTTTTTGAAAAAATAAAAAAAAATAAAACTTTTGACAAAAACATGAACTATACTAGATGAAATTTAGAATTACCACTGTTTCAAAAAGTACAAACATTAAATAAATATAAAATTATAAATATGTGTAAGTATTGTAGTAGCTAATATTAAGAGAGTACATTTATACAAAAAAAATGCAAGCTTATTAGTTAATTAAATTACAATATATAAATTTATTTATTTCTGTTGAAAAAAACACTTAGAATATATCTAGAATATGTATTCTAGATATATTCCAGATAAAAAAAAACTTTATTATATTTTTGATAAAAGTTTACCTAGATTATAGTCCAGATATTTTCTTATATTCTAGAATTATATTCTTATATTCATATTAAATTAATTCAAAAAAAATAAGTCTATCAGTTTATTAATTTCAAATTTATAAATTGGATGTTTTTAGTTGAAAGTAACACCTAGAAGCATATTGTCATAAAAACGTTTAAACTCTTTATATGACACATAATATGTTAATTCCCCTATACTAATGCACCTAACAGACGTAGCATATGAAACATAACAAGTATACAACATTCATAGTCAAAACAATATTTCTGAAATTTTGTTTTGAGAACAAATTTGCGTTGAATAGTGATGAAATATTTTTGCAGGCTATCTTTAAAATATTTCTGGCATGTTATCTTCAAAAAATCTCTGGTATACTATTTTTAAAATATTTTTGAAGCATTTTCCTTGGAATATTTGCAGAGTTTTATGCTAAAAATATTTATGGAGTGCAAACTTCAAAATATTTATAGGATGATATATTCAAAATATTTATGGGGTATCATCTTCAAAATATTTATAGGATGATTTGCTCAAAATAATTTTCGGATAATCTTAAAAATATTTCTAAGATGTTGACTTCAAAGCATTTTTTGCATGTTATATTTAAAATACTTTCCAGATATTTCAAAAATTTTTAAGACATACCCGAAATATATAAAATAATTATACATAATTTAGACTTCTTATTTAGCACATAACTTTTTAATTAAACAATAACAATATGTATGTATTAATGATAGTTTGTATTAATGATATCAACGATGATTAGCCGTTAGTATGTATTAATGATAAGAAATATCGAAATAAATCAAATTTGTTTTTCGAATCAGTTTTGAAATCTAAAAAGGAGCAAAATATATGCAACTTGTCTGTTATTCTTCTTACTATCACAAATTATCCAAAATGGACGTATGTAAATCACTCTTTCATTACAGTATTTTCCCAAATCATTTGAAACAAATCAACCAAGTGCTTTATTAAAAATAATTATTTAAAAAGTAAACAATTCAAGATTAAATTAATTTTAAATTTCAAATTCCATGTGCACTGGAATCTGTCTATCAAGATTTATGTAAACCATAGTTACAATGAGTTGTTCGTAATATACTCAGTTGAGTGCACTTGGTTCGAGAGTACAGGCAAAATGGATTAGAAGGTTATTCCTCTCTGAGTATATTAATTGAATCCATTAAGAATAGACAAATAAACAGCTTGTTCGTGATCTAAGTTTATGCATGCGATTTCAGATTTCATTTCGGCAAAAGATGCCTTCCACTAGTTATAATGAAGCATTGCATCTAAATATTCTGTTTAAATTCTGATTAATTTTTTACTTAAATTACTAACTACTAGTATACAGTAATATATTCAATAAAAAAATTTGTCGTCCATAATTTATTTTTAAAAAATTTAAATTCAGAAAAACTAAATCCCAATATTTGATCAAACTTCATTGTAAAGGGTGCATTTAAAGCCGCTTGGAAAAATCTTGGATGAAAAATCTGGCTAATCAGTAACGTCAAGAGTTGATTCAAAGAAAGCTTATGAAATTTCGGCAAATAAACAACAGAAATCAATTTTTCAGCCCAAACATGACCACATGACCAAAGACCAAACACGAATAAAAATAAAAATGAGGAGGGGAGAGATATTTGTTCTGACATGAACAGGCAGCAGATATAGTGCAGATTTTTGTTGTTACACATCCAACGCATTCGCAGGATCTTGCTCCATGAAAGCTTCTTTGAATGACATTTTCAATTAAGGAAACATATTTTTTATAAGTTTTAAGAGTGAGAGAAGGAATTACGATGAAACGGACAATTTCCTTGAGAAAAGAATATTTCATAACAAACACTGTAAAAAATGTTGGTGTATAGTTGGCAAAATGTTTGATGTTGAAGTAAACTAAAAGACTTTACAGTGCATATAATCACATTTTTTATTTACATTTTCACTCTTATAAATCTAGTCATTTATTTATTTATGTTTTGCTTGTTTACGTATTTTCATGTGCATTGGAGTCAATTTAATGACTTTATTGGAAAACACTTCGTTGAAGAAACAAACACATTTTGAGTAATATATTCAAACTAATTCTTTCAAGCAATTATTGTTTTATCTATTTTATATGATTTCTTGCAAGATTACTATAGTTCTGTACTTAGAATTTTATTCAATTTACCTTAGCACCAAAAATGGTGGCACCTGTGTACCAAAATGTTTTGCAGTGTAAAACATTGCTCCGATAAATTAAAAACATATGTGCAGTTTACTCGTACGCAACGCAACACATTTGCAATGATAAGCAGATAAAGTAAATTTTATTGAAGGTTACATCAGAATTCTGCTTAATAAGTTTTCAAAATCAAATAATTTTTAAATTAGACCATTAAATTGCTACCACACATAAGCTGTAATCAAAAACTGGTTAGAAAGACTGGTTGTAAAAGGTAACCATATCATTAGTATACAACTAGCATTTCGTTTGATTTTTAATAACTTAAAGCAATAAAAATAATCCTGATCCTTTGACTGTTTTTTCAAAGAAATTATGGTAGTTACAATTATTATTATTTTATGTATGTTTCTCTACTTGGAAATTGCTCAAGGTTTTGGTAGGATTGTTAGGCGATACATATACTGTAGTTTTTCAGTCATCATGAGTTATATCGGAATTTTATTAATAGGTCACCATTTTACGGGATATTTCAAAAGATCTTTTGCAATGGACTAAAATACATTAACTGAAAAAACTAGTTATTTTACTTTCAGGAAAATTTAAATAATTATGACCACTGCAGCATTCTATATTTTGAGCCATTAAGCTCTATATTCAATTTTTTTTCCGACTGCAATATGTTAGAAGATCAAGTCTCACAAATAACAATAAGTGATACACAATACAATATGTGGTTTAATTAAGGTTGCTTTTTTCAACAAAAGATTCTGTAATTTTAACAGAAAAAGCTACATAAAATAACTATATCATCATTGTGGTCAGGTACGAGCTGAAAGCAGAATTCGCTGAGATTCAAATCACCTCATAGAAAGGAGAGAGCCTTGTACCCTGAGTCACGACATCTAGTTTTTGTTAATGGAGAAAAATCTTAAATTGTTTTTATCTTAAAAATCTTACTTATTTAAATCATATTTATGTGTAAAAAGTGGTTAAAATTATATTGACCCACCCTTATAAAAATGTCTGTCAATTTAACTTATCAAAAAATTATATTTAAGGAAGATAATAATCAGGTAGAGTATCAATTTGAAAATGAAGTTGAATCACAGTTTTATTTATACGATGACCAAAGCCATAAAATAATTTCCGAAAAGTAAGAGAAAGTGTAGTAAATTATCGTAAAATGATTAAAGATAAAGTTATCCTACGGTAAGCAAAACTGCATGGAAAAAACTAGAATTTGAATTGACAGATTTAATCCATTTATGATTAGAGTGAGAACCAGAGAAAAACTACTTATTTAAAAAGAGCTTTAAACCGTCAAATTATATGGAGAATGTCTGAAAAAAAAACAGAATTTTTTTGCAGCGTGCGGGAAACGATTAAAAATAGAAAAAATCTGTATTTATCTTTAAATAGTTTATTTTTTCTTCTAAAAATACATTTTTGTAGAATTTACATTTATTTATTATAGTGTAGGAAAGAGATCTCTACATGGAAGTTTATTTATGTCTTTCTATTCATGAAAACGAGATGAAACGCGGAAAATTTATTTAAATACTTTATTCAAAATTTCCTTTTTAACAACCATTAAATGCAGGTGAAATACTACCTTCATTTCAAAATCGAATATTTTTTTATTAAATTGTTCGAATTTGTGTTTAAATAACATGTTACCTCATGATGATATGTCGGCAAGTTTTACGAAAAAAATTATACTGTGTTTAATAACATTTTTATTTTATAAAAGAACTTTCATCTCTGAACATTAGATTTATAATGAATGAAATAATTTCGGTTTAAAATAAAACTGATTTTGTTTCCAAAATTATGAAAATAGAGGGGTATATTTTTTATTTAGAAATAAGTAGTGATGAATAATCAGTTCTTCATTTAAAACGGCAACTTTTTCAGTTGCATCATGAAAGTATTTTTCGATTGATTATACTTCAGAACTTACGGTGTAACTAAAATAAAATGATCTTTCATTTTACTGAGTTTTTAGATAATAAGAATATTTGCACCAAATACTGGCTAAAGATTTACTAAGTTTTTTACAGTGTAATGTCTATATGGATTAAATTTTTTTACATTTTTTCATCTTTTTCATTATAAAATTACATGCATTAATGTTCAATTACAACACAGTTTCTATATAGATCTTTTAAAAAAATTATTTATATTTCAAAAGCAAAAATAAATCATTAAAAATTTATTAGTCGAAGACTGGTGCACGCAATTATAAGGTTCTGGATGTTGAGATAATCAGATGATAATTTAAGAAAATTCTCTTCCAATTATTTATTATAATTTACTTCTTATTTATTTATAAATTATTTCCTCCTTTTTTAATTATTATTCATTTATCTGTTTTTGAAAGGCAGGTAAAAATAAAAAAACTGCCATATTAGCTTTGATTTGATTTGGCTTGCTTTGATTGATTCGTCACACTATACTAATTATCATTACTGTCTTAGATACTTTGTGAATGTTTTCTTAAAACTGTTGAAATCTAAGATAAAATTATGTTTACTAAATGATTCTCCAAAATTAAAAAAATTTTTACTATTGAGTAGATGTGTCTATTAAAATTTTAACCCCATTTTTTACATACAACACGTATTTAAAAATAATTTATATTATTTGAGTATTGTGACTAGAAATAAAATATTTCGTTCATTTATTTCTTAAAAATTACATGTCTTTGAAGTTGCCGTTATCAAAAAGGCATAAAAGTCACAAAGAATCAGCTGTTTTTAAAGGAAGAATTTAATTTTTTAGAAAATTTGAAAATCACTATTTAACACGTTTATGAAATAAACTATTTAATCATGGATCTAGTAAATCTCGACTGGTTTTCTGACCCCTCTTTTATGTGAAAACCAATACCCTGACTCTATACAAGACTTAACAAAAAAAAACATTTCCAGACATTAACAAAAAGTTAACCTGTTAAACACGGTGCCTGTGTGCCTATTACATTTTTTCTATGCTCAGAAAACAACTTATGTTACTTTTAAAAAATGCGTTTTCTTTTTATATAGTACATGCTGTAAAAGCTAGCCTTATCAATAAATATATAAAGTAACAAAAGAGCGGTTTTTATATGTTTTTAAAAAATTTGAAAATCAAGACTAAAACGGTTCTGAATTAAACGATTTAATCATGGCGGCAATAAAACAGCCTGATTCCGACAGAGGTGATTTTCTTCAATCAATATCTTATGTGAAAACCAATATCCAGGCTGCGGCTAAGATTTCAATTACAGGATTCCCCTTGGTCCTTTGATTTAGTTTGGGAACCCAGGGTGAATCGTTGATACCTTTGTACCTTCAAAAGCAGTTGATCCGTCATATGGTAAGGGTGTGGTTAAAGGTCTGGAATGACTGATGACTCGGACTTTGACATCTAATTATCGTTGTCCAGAGAGCCAAAAATGGGGAATATTCAATCGAGAATACAGGCAGATATCCTTATACAAAATATAATTGAAACTGACCCGGTGTGAAGTTGTTGACAGGTTGAGTGCTTATTCAAAGATTATGTATTGTTGATAGTTGGCAGACGAAACGCTTCTTAAGAACAAATTACTTGTAGCGAGCGACCAAACTGTTATCACGTAAATATGTTTATTCACCAATTTTACTACCAAATCAGCTCAATGAATGAGAATGCTGGAAAACGGGAATTTGAAATTAGTTTCAGAGTGGATTGTTACTGCGATGAGTTTCGAAATTACTTTGTATTCAACAACTCGAACTATTCAGATAAAGTTTGTTACTATTTTAAAATTGTTTGAATATATATCGCAAATTGCTTTGTTGTTTGAGGTGATTGGCGATTTAATTACTTAGCATACAGGAGTAAACAATGAGTTAAAAATTATTGTTAAAAATATGAAATTCAGATTTCATTAATATAAAACACACTGTATTAATTTTTCATCTTTAAAATTTTAAATTAAAATTTAAATATAAATGTTAGACTTTAATTTAGATTGATTAGTGGAAAACATTTGTTATGTTATACAATCTTTAATTTGCTATTATAATATGCATAAATAAATGTTATTATTCGTAAATAAATGCTATTTATTGTTTATAAATTATATAACTTGACGAACAATACTTTAAGAATATTTTAATTTTGTGTTATATCTAACACTGTGATTTAACTATATTAATCACTATGTAAACACTATACTAAGATTACTCCGAATTTGCACCGTTCAAGATTCAGGGCATTCATATTATAGTTCAGAGGTGAAATAATTTTTCTAGGAGTGTATTTGATATTAAAAGTACTCATTTTAAAACAAATGAAAGTTTTAAGATTTAGTTCATAAAATTAATCATTCCGGTAAAAAGTTTAAACCATATGAATATAAAAATTACCAAATGAATGGTTAAAATACCATATATTTTGGTTTGATAAACAAAATTATGTTTTTTTTTTCATTAATAGCATTATTATGCAGTACTATAATTTTACCAGAATTATTAAGACATATTAGTTTAGGATTTTCGAGTAAACGACTCGTTCTAGCGTTACATGAAAAAAAAAATTGTTCTCACGGTTAGCCAGACGACATGGTTAATGTAAGCCGTTATCCATATAAAAATAGGGACGAGCATCAAACGAATCAACAGCAATTGGAAAGTGAAGTTTCTGCCCCTGTTCCATCCCGGTTCTGAGAAATGTTTCGAAATATTTTTATATTTTAGAAAAAAAATATGTAATAGAAAATATATATCATACATTTCTTTGTTTCTGAGATAATGACAATGTAACTTAGAGCAATTTTCACAACTTAATCTTTAGTTTCGAAAATTATTGTATATATATNGGTTCAAAAATAAAAAAGTAAAAAAGAAGTTTGTAAAACTTTATGAATATTAGAAAAATTTCTGCTATTAAAGTATACTGAGTCTTTCCAATATGCAATCTATTTTATTCTATGTTTAAAAAATTCTGGGAAATGAAGAGAATACGTTAATAATACATTTTCAACAATCCAAAGCAATAACAACAAAATGTTCGAATATTTAGGAAAATTTAATTTTTCCAAGTGTAATAAATTGAATTTGAAGCTCGTTAAAGGAAATTAAATGAGCCAGAGAACGCTGCTAATGAGTGTCAATGGAGTAATATAATTTAGTAACAGAAGCAATTCACAAACTTTGGAAAAAGGAAACTAGTATATAAATTGAAGTTGTATGAAAATTACGATAAATTAAAATTGTATGTTGATTTTTAAATCAAGATATTTAAAAAAATACATAATTTGAAACTTTTTCAAATTTTTTACTATAACTTTTATTTATTTATTTTGTTTAATTATGGTCAAACATTAAATATTATCATCGAAATATTAAGAAAAAAGTGCATCTCGCTTTAATTTTTTCTGTATTTAAAAGAATATATCTTAATCTAAAATTTAGTGAAGAAAAATTTGAATCTGAGAATAAAATACCACTGACTGAGCTGAATCACTTTGCCAATAAATGGTAAAAAATTTCGAAAACAGAAGTTTTTAAAATTAAAATTTGACACTCAAAATTCGAATGAAAGAAGCATTTGAAATTCGAGATATTAAGCTGAAAATCTTTTTTTTTTATTTTCGTTACAACGTAGGACAATAGACACAGAAAGTACACATGATCAATATCAGAGATTTTTTTTTTTAAACGCTACACTAAAGATCTATGAATCGTTCATTAATTTCAATACATTACTTGTATTCGTTCAGTTTTTCCAAGAACTGCTCAAATCAATAAATATTCATATGAAGTTACCCAACGTACCCAGAAGATATTTCCCCATTTTTGCGACTCATGTTCGGTGCTGATATGAATGACAGCAGCTTTGCGAACAACAGGTAGTTGGATATTTTATTGACATGCATATAATTCATACTTTCAGTGGTAAATTAAAAAGGCAGAGGTGTATTGGAATTAATCAGGGTTAGTATATTACACTGGTAAATAAAATAAAATATATTAAACCAATATCTTGATACGCATTTTTAAAATTAGGAAAAAGAAACATATTAAATGTACTTGGTGTACAGGCCGGGACATATATCTCCAGGCCGTACTTAATGGTGGGATACATATATCTATTAGTAATTTTTAAACATTTGCTGGGACAAATGAGTCCCGTTAGTAGTCAAAAGGGTTAAACTAGCACACAATCGATAGCAAAGGGACGATAACATATGATTTTTCTCTAATATCAGGGTTATTACTCGTTAGCACTTGAGATGATAAAATATATGTATCGACAAGCTATACTCGGAATTTGAAACTGGATTCAAACACTATTCATTTAAAAGAATAAGCTCTATCCCCTAGGCTATCCTTACTCCATCCCCTATCCCTACATTACTACTAGGCTATCCCTACATTTAAACGAAGTAAAACTTTTAATCTAATTATATACGCTAACCATATTTGCAGTAAGTATCCATCTCATGGGCTGCGACTTTTAGTATTAAATCGAATAATGCTAATGTATCAAAACTATAAATCAAAATATGTAAGCACTTAGAAATAAAAATAAGAATCCGAAATATTCAACCCCTTTAGAACCAGCGAAATTAGAAAGAAACGCTTACCCTGACCCACAAGCTCTGAGTTTCTACCGTACTTAAGAGTAGGTAAACGTACTAATGCGAGACGTAATACGAGAGTACCGTATTTATATCTATCTCGAGCTATGCTATCTCGAGCGGCTAGAGTCAGAAAGACTCTGCACATTTATGACATCGTGAGTCGTGAAAGGAGAAACGCTTGATGACATAAATGTCACCACGGTCCTAAAAGGGTTAAAAGACTCATTTTTGGAAAATAATTGCAAAATCTATAACAATCTTTGAAACAAAAGTTGTTGAAGTATAGGGTAAAATTTATGAGAATTTTTTGTTACTTCTAGAAGAAAAAAACGTATTGCAATGCGTAAGTCAGATATTTATTAGGATTAAGAAATCAATGTATTCAAAAATGTGTTCGAAATATATGAGTGAAGTATACTGCTTATTTCAAACATATGATATTTTCGTTATTATTTTAATATTATTTTTAGGAGAAAAACAATCCTTGGAAAAATGCTTTTTGTAATGAGCTAACAAGTTTTCATTTAAGCAATTCTTTCTTTGCACATTTCAATAGGTTTTACTGCCGGAAATAATATTTTACTATTACTTCCAAAAAAAGAAATTATTGCTTTTCTCAAAACGAGAAAAATATTAATAAAGATACGAAAATGAATGCATTAAAATAAAAGTGTTTGAAATTCTGGAATAAAGATTAAAATATTTGCAAATATATGCATCTCGCATTATTATATTAGCATTAGTTTTTAGGAGAAAAATATCAAACTGCTTACATAAAGAGAAACAGCTTAACTGATTTTTACTCAGAAAGTTAAAATACCTGGGTCGTAAAAGTCGTAGTTTATAAACTTACAATTTTTATTTATTATGGCGATTTTGTGTTCAAATATATTTGAGTAATATATTTTGCTCGTAACGGAAGCAAATCCTCTGCATAAAACTAATTTCTTTGCCAGTAGGAGTTTGGGTGTGACCAGCTGAAATACTCCCACAAAGGCTGTCAAAAACAGTCATAAAACCTTCCTCTGTCAGAGTTTTCAGAACGCTGAAACTGAATTCAGCTAGATCGGTACTTCCTTTTTAAAGACATGAAATGAATACTAATGATGTGTGACGTTCCTATGTGAATACAACAGAAAAGTTTTCATTTTTATGAGATTCTACTTAATTCGAATAGAACACTCCACTTAGTTGAGTGAGAAAAGATGTTGACGAATAAAATTGAAGCTTTGGCTGCACAAAACTCCAAAGAAATATTTAATTACTTACACTAGCATGAGGAATTGGATCTAATACGAATGTTTTTATGTTTTTCTTTATTCAGTAAGGGCTTGTTTATTCTCTTATAGATTGTTATAGTCATGACCTTAAATTGTAAAATATACTTCAGAGAAAATAGAGTCAAGCACTGAAAAGTATATTCTAATTTCATGGCAATATAGTGAACAGGTATACCTTATTTAGAAATCGGCATTGAACATCTGATCCAATTCTAAGTTCAAGACTATCAATGTTCAACCTTTCAATTTTGAACCCAATCTAGAAGACAAGAGAACCCCTGGATCAAGCAATAGCACGAACTAGGCTTCGAGGGCAATTTTTAACCAAACTAACACACATTTGCTTCACATGGAGAGGAAAACAACAAAAACCTTCCACGTTTAGCTTGAATGCAAAGGGGATTCTAATCCATAATCCGTCTACACTGAGGATAATTTATGTCAACCCTGTGTTAGGTGCGAACCCGAGAACAGAATTCAAATCAACCAATCAACGCTGGGTTTGAACTAGGATCACCTCATTGGGGAGGAGGAAGCGTTTTATTCTCCAAGCCACCACGGCTCTTGAAAAACTATATTTCATTATATCTAATAAATGGCGATGAGCATTAGACCCGATTCTGAATTTACGACTGTCAATGTTCAACTTTGTAGCCTTGTAATTTTGAGCCCAATTCAGAACTCTTGAATAAAGCATTGGGATAAACTAGCCCTCCTGGAGGACTTTTTAGTACTAATAGCTCCGGCATTTGTGTTACATGAGAGGAAAAGCATGAAAACCTTCCATGTTTAGATAGTCGGCTAGGGGATTCTAACCCATGATCCGTCTATTACTGAGGATATTTTATGACAGCACTGTGTTCGGTTCGAGCCGGAAGCAGGATTGGAATCGACCAGCTGAAATCGTAAGGCGTAGATGAATAATCTAACAATAACTTGTTAGGAGAAATCTTTTCTTAGTTGTTATTTGTTGATTTGTAACGCATGCGCTCTGAAACTCTTGCTAACTAGAATATTTTGCCTGCTTGTCAGCTGGATTAGCGATTTCGTACAGCATGTTTACTTTAGCTTTTATACGAACTTCAAGGCGCATAGTCCCTTTTCCCAGCTATTTTGGAAGTTCCAGCATGTGCTAGGTCTGTTTTTATTTTAAAGTTTTTAATAAATAGTGTATTTTAGCAATTTAGTTTTATTTCATTATTTGATGGCTCATATTAGTTTAATTCATGCTAGTATTCCCCACAGACTTTTATCACATTTACCATTACGAGTTGGGAAATGTACAATTAATTTGATAAATTTTCAAACATTTAACATATTTACCAAATTTAGTGGTGAATATCCATAATTACCGGTTATTATATATAATCGCCGGATTTACCGTAACATGTATATATTTGAAAGAAATTTATTTATGTATTAGTAGTACTGCTAAAATTAACAATTTTTTGGTTAAAATTAACAAATTTTCGTTAATTTATTACCATACACCATAGTAAAAAAAACATACTTTATTGTTAATTTTACCAAAAGTCATCCCCAAAGCACTTTAGTAAAAATTACTGTGTTTTCTGGTTTTTTCATGGGGCGGAAATACGATAAATTTTATCATATTCTGGTAGTTTTGTTTTCACTTTTTTTTTCTCAGTGTGTTAAAAACTACCAAAATAGAATATAAAGATTACTTTCCTTATAACTGATTCCATTCACAAAATTATAGTTTTGTTAAGAATTTTTACACAGCTTTAACAATTTTAATTTAAATTTATTTGCATCTAGTAGTTAACATCCAATTTACATCTATTAGTGATATTGATATAATTTCTTTATCACTTCTTATGGTGAAACTTTTCCATATTTCATCATTTTTTTTAAATGTAATAAACTAATACCAAATAAAGCTAAAAACAAAATAAACTATGAAATTTATTCAAAATACATTACAATTTAATTACTTTAAATCCTTATATTTTTGTTTAATTAAAAAATAGAAGCATAAGTTTGAAAATTTTTTCGAATAGACTATCTGTTTACATGCTTGTATACTCAGTAAACTATCCCTAAATTACTCAAGCACAAGATATATATTTAATTAAAGTAACAACCATACTTAATAAAGTTGCTTTAGAAATAGATGAAACCGTTATAGATTTAAATAAGATTACCGTCTCGTTATTGGTAACGTAATTCTGTGCAGAATCATAGGCATCCAAAAATCTACGTTATGAGAATTCGCCAAATTGCAGTTTCTGTACACATAATTAGTATAGGACACTGATAATACCAAAGGCGCCAACTTGGATGATTGTTCACTGAAATTATTGAGTTGTTAATCCTACTTAGTTAAGGGAAAGCTATTACACGAATTTGATACTGCCAGTTTGTGAAACTATTCGAACGTTGAATTTACAATTACTTGAAAGACGGTGATATTTATATAAATTTAATTGAAAACAATTTATTTCCATTTAAAGCATATTCCGTATAATACAAAATACTACAGTGTTTGAGTTGCATGGATTTTTTACAAAGCAAAAACAAGTATTTTTATATCATAAGTCTATTAACATTTTATTTTTGCGCTGTCATGCAAACTAAGATTGATTATCTTTTTTCAAAAAAAATATGACTTTGAAAACAATTTAAAAACATTTTTTTTCTTTAAAATGATTATTCTTTGGAAAAATTAATAAATAATACTTATAAATAAACATAAAAGTTACCATCAAAAATGTAACTAATACTTAAACTGTAAAAAATACTTTATTTACCCTAACAAAATAAACTTTTTTACGGAAAATATTGGTGGCCCTTTCTATGGGGTATTTTAAAAAAATTTCGTTGAAAAATACAGAATAAAAATAGTTTAAATCTAAAAAGTTAAGATGTTTCACTAAATTTAACCTTTAAATGCAACCTTTATTAGCATTTCAACACTTATTAAAACACTTTAATTTCATTCGGGATTAAAAATATAATAGTAGATATTTTTATATGGATAACTTAAATCTTACCCTTTTTGCAAGAATGATTTAATTACAGCTAAATCCTAAGAAATCCATAAATTAAATTCTTTTCCTTAAAATAGGAATCATAAAAAAATATCCAGATTTCGCCTAAATTTACAAATTCAAACCATGAAAATCCGTTTTATATAAACCAATAAATTATAACTGAAATAATAGAGTACACATTTGCCGCACAAGCTGTAAGGGTGTGAATAACTATTGTAAAAACTGTATAATCAATTTTTAATTGAAAAAGGGGAAAATTATAAACATTTAGTATAATTTAAGAACGTTTTTCATATTATCCTGCATCAAATTTTGCTATTGTTTCTATAATATCCAAAATTCAATATTGATTTATTTATTTAAATATTGCCTTTGAGCTCTTAACATATAAAATAATACGTAAAATTTTAAGCAATTTTTTATCAGCGACGTACTTACAGGTATGATATTTTCCATAATGTATTCCTATTATTATATTTCCAAACGTTTTAATAGTTTTTGCTCATAATGATTTCATATTACTATACTGCCATTACATAATATGAAATACAAAATATTTTAAGCATTATTCATAAAAACAAGCAATAAGATATGTTTCAGTGACTTTTTTTGCCTTGATATTGTTAATACTCCAAATTCAGTATCATTTCCTACGCCCAAAAACCTTTCGCTAAAACGCGATACTTAAATGTGTACTATGCAGCTTACAATTGGACTTTCATTTAAAGCTCGATCTCAGAAAGATCTCAGTAGCCGCATTTTAGAACCATTAATATTCCCTTCTGAGTCATAAACATTCCCTTAGGTGCCATTAACTCTAAAATCCTTGGGCGCCATAAGCATTTCTTTACAATCAGATACGGCTGCCGATTTGAAAGACTACCGATTTAGATGGCATTAAACTTGTAAAACAACTTAACTACATTGCTCGGATTTCTTTCCTTAAGACCGAAAATATATCCAAAAAGAAAAAAAAACTTTTGTTAGAAATTGCTCATGCAAATCACAAAGCAAATTTTATAAATGGTTGCTAAATTTATTTTTCCCCAACTGTTGATTTTCTTAAAAGTTTGTTTAAAGAATTTTTATTCTTGGTCATCAATCAAGCGGTAATATGTTAAAAAATAACATTTTGATTGCCGTAACTAACGCTTATTTGCATAAAATAAAAAAAGTAGTTTACGAAGAAACTAAAACAAAACACAAAACTTAATTTTTTTTCTGTTTTTTGCGACATTTAACGGTTTTTTTTTTCCAAAATGGAGCTCTGAAACAAAACAAGCCGTGTTACGATTTGTAAGATGCTTTGTAATATAAATAGCGGGGAAATAATTATGCTTATTATCAAACTGCGAAATTTAAATGCAGTTTTTTTTTTATATATTTTTTTCTAGCACAGTAATAACTCAAAAATAAATAAATTACATTTTAAAAGTGAAAATAACAGATCATGAAAATTTTTATTTCCCTTACTTTATTTCTATTGGTTTATTATTTATTTATTTTATATTATCTGCCCACACACCTAACACACATTTTATTTCACCATGCTAAAATACCATGCTTTCTGTTTCCCCATTTCAAAAAAAAAGTCCAAAATGAAGAAATTCATGAAGTTAACCTAGATTCCCAATCGATTACCAATTTAATAAATTTAAACTGAAACTTTTAATGAATAAAAATGCTCATTGCTCAACAAATGTTTTAATTTTTTCCAGTCACAAACGATGTTTAAAATGTTAAGGGTACAATGAAGTTTAAGAGATTTTGAAAATAAAACTTTTCCAGTTTTAAAACGCATTTCAAATCGGTGTCATTACAGTGTGAAAAATATCTCTAAACGTTTCTGAATGTATGGTGCAGCTACGGTGCATATAAACGTTTCGAATATTTCGGAAACCCCTTGTGGGACTAAGGCTACCAATAATGTCAACCGTCATCTATTAAATCGTATTTCAAGATGTAATCTAATTAACGTGTCTCATATATTAGTGAATTGGGATTTAATTGGGTGTAGTCGTAACTTCCTCACCAGAATTTTATCTGTGATAGAATTCAGTGAATGGATACCACTAGTTGGTGCATTGCGTTTTGCGAGTGGCTGAGAGAGATGCATTAAGATAACCGGACTCTAAGTTTTGATCGTGAGAGATGTGTTAAGATCACGGTCATGGATACGGTCGTTCCTGTCTTGCAATTAGCAGTCAAGTGTGTACTGGCTTCCATTGTGTGTGATCGAGAATGAGTAGCAACAGCATGAGGAGGACAATGACGCAATCACAAATAGCAAGTCAACAGTTCAAAGTGAACCATTCATCGAACTAGGTGTGTTTAAATTGAAGAGGGCGTTTCAGTCGGCCCCCAGTCAGTTCAGTTACTCACGGCTTGCGGGTCTAGATCACGTCCGTGAGTCACCCATGTGTAGCTAGGCTGAAAACAATGTCTTCTATCAAAAGGTTTTTCCTGATAGGATCGCCATAATTTGTTTTACATACTAGTGATTTAGAATTTAATTGCTGTAGTGGTAGCTACGCTACATTCTGAAACTGAATCGGCAACAACGCGATTCAGTTTCCTACTTTTGAAAGTAAAAGAAATGTTTCTCAATTGATCGGAAATGACGCTCTCTGAGATTTTTCGGAAACATTTTTGTCAAGTCAAAATTAGTTTCTGAAATTTTTTACAGTGTAGGTATCATGAATCCAAAATTGTCAGGGGACAAAAGAAAATTTTAACACTGGAAAGACTGAACATTGATGTATACCTAGAAAGACTAACAATTCCAGTTTAGCCTCTCCCAGATTGTTTGAGCGTAGAAACAATTAAAATCTTTAAAAAATTGTCACAATTATTTTAATAAGAGCATATTAAAGCTCTGATCATCAAAATTCTACAGCATTTATTTGATTTGGTTAACGAAAATATTTAATAAAGCGGAAAAATGGCTTTTAAATTGTGCGTATACATTAGTTTATTGAGTTGTTTTATTAATATCGAGTTTCCTTTTCTCTATAAATAATGATTATAGATACGATTAAATACTCTTTTTCCTTGATGCACCTTATACCAAAATTTACCTGGAGATATAGGGTTACTACCAAAATACCTTACGTCATGCTAAATATAGAATTTTATTTGTATACATTTCTATAAGCATAGTATATGAATGATTATATAGGAGCTTAAATCGGATCAAATTAGGAAACGTCAGAAATACTCAATAGTTTATTTTTCGAATTACAGAGCAGCAAAAAAGAAGAGAGGAGCAAAATTGACCCAATCTGTCTTTCTAGCGTTACTTTAGACAATAATATAATTGTCTTCATTGTAAATTGTCAACATTGGGCATCATTATATCTAAATTGCTTGGGGTATCAGAACGTTTTGAATAATTTACTAGAGGAAACGTTTCCAGCATTACATCACATCGGTCCAGAACCAAACAACCTCAAGTTAAATCATCATTATTTTAAACTGATGCCTAAGATGTTATAAGAAAAAGAAAGTTATGAAGAATTCTCAAAAAATTACGTTTCTGCACTAGGAAGAAAAATATGGTGAAAACTAGCAGAATATGGTAACATTTACCGTGTTTCTGGCTCTATGGGTCGCTAATTTTTACCAAAGCTCTTAGGCAATGATTTTTTTTAAAATTAAAAATAAAATATAGTTTTATGATATATAAGATTAAATTTAGTATTTCAATCAAGATTCCTTAAAGAATTCAGTTAAATTTGGATTTAAGTATTTTTTACTAAATATCTCGTAATAAAAACTATAATTTTAAAAACAAAAATTTCCTGCAAACCGTTACCAAAAAAAAAAAGGGAAAAATTACTCAATGACTAGTTGAAAACCTAATATTTTGGGACCGTTCTTTTTTTACCAGAGATGCCACCATCGTAGAATACAGTAATTTTATCAACAATTTTTTCTCCGTGTAGAGCTTAAAATCTCATTAGATCTTAACCTTAGCACATTCATGTTAATCGCCATCTTTAAGCTGCAGTCTTTTGTGTATTTTTATTTTTTGTGGCAAATCGTAAGCAATTATAGCTTTTTCTTTCCTTTATAACATCAAATGGGATATTCTACTCTATACACCATATTCGCCAAACATTTCCCTTTTTGACTACAACTAGCTTGGATGAATGATGCATGGCCTGTTTCATCGAATAATGCAAAAATGGTCTGTGTGTTCTGAGAATGATGATATAATTCTAAATTCTCTAAAAAACAGTTTATTTTTTTCGACGCTACCAGAGAAAAGCCGGAAAAGTATGAGCTAGCAATCAATAATACATTGAACAATCAACTTGTTATTATGGAAGAATTGATAAATGAATAAATGAATTTGCAGTGTGCCAAAAAAATTGACCACCCTGAAAAACTTTTGATTTAATGATCGGATTTTCACGTTCTAGGACTCAATCGCTCGAGAGGGTGGCTTCAAATATGCTAATTAATAAGTGCAGACGATATTTTAAGTTACGAAATAAGACACAAAAACGTACTTTCTCAGAATAAACATAAAATTTTTTGACTGATTCGGATTTTCTTACCCCAAAATATACGGGGTAGCCGAATCTGGAAAATATGGTCCCCATACTTTGTTCAGGAGAACGCTCCAAAGCTTGGACCCCCTAATGTTAATTTTGCTTTTTGAGTATTTCGTTATCTCTCGTGAACTTTTAAAACAAATTGAAAAACTTTTTAGCACAGTTTCAAAATTCGTTTATCCAAAAAATGCGAAAAATTTCACTTATGCAGAAAATTTCATTCAAAAAATAAGTAAATATTTATATATTATACTTTAAGTAAATATTTATTATTTTATTTAAGTTTGGTCGATAAAATTTTAAATTGTTGTAAAGGTATGCAATTTTTGTATCATTTTAAAAAGTGTAATTTTTCATGGAAAAATACAAAATTTGAATGAAATCGGTCGAATACTTCCCATGTAATTGAATTTCAAAAAGTCAGATACTCAATTTCTTAGGAACTATTTGACCGCACGTGAAATTCCCATTATCAGATCAAACTTTATTCAGGGTGGTCTGTTATTCTTTTTTTGGAGGGGGGGCATGTACATTTATAATCATATTCCTTTAAATAGCTTTTAATAGTTTATTTGCTAGAAAGTGAAATTGAGAAAAAATAAAAGATAAAACTCAAAAATATTTAGGGGGGAGTCGGGTAGCCCCGCTCACTTAAGGAGTATTGCTTATATTTCTGTATAATATCGAGTAATAATCAACATTTTTGTATATTTCTATTGTTTTATCATNAAGTGAGTACTGGCTTCCATTGTGTGTGATAGAGAATGAGTAGCAACAGCATGAGGAGGACAATGACACAAGCACAAAAAGCAAGTCAACTGTTCAGAGTGAACCATCCATCGATCTAGGTGTGTTTAAATTGAAGAGGGCGTTTCAGTCGAGGTAGTCGTTTTGCTCACGGCATGCGTGTCCAGATCACGTACATGTGTCACCCATGTGTGACTAGACTGAAAACAATGTCTTCTATCAAAAGGTTCTTCCTGATAGAATCGCCATAATATGTTTTATATACTAGTGAATTAGAATTTAATTGTTGTAGTGGTAGCCACGCTATATTCTGAAACTGAATCGGCAACAATGCGATTCAGTTTCCTACCTTTGAAAGTAAAAGAAATGTTTCTCAATTGATCGGAAATGACGCTCTCTGAGATTTTCGGAAACATTTTTGTCCAGTCAAAATTTTTATAGTGTAGGTGTTTTATTGTGTAGGTATCATGAATCCAAAATTGTTAGGGGTCAAAAGAAAATTTTAACACTGGAAAGACTGAACATTGGTGTATACCTAGAAAGACTGACAATTCCAGTTCAGTTTTTCCCAGATTGTTTGAAAGTGGAAACAATTAAAATCTTAAAATATTGTCATAATTATTTTAATAAGACCATATTAAAGCTTTGATCATCGAAATTCTATAGCATTTATTTGATTTGGCTAACGAAAATACTTAATAAAACGGAAAAATGGCTTTTAAATTGCGCGTATACATTAGTTTATTGAGTTATTTTATTAATATTGAGTTTCCTTTTCTCTATAAATAATGATTATAGATATGTTTAAATACTCTTTTTTTAATGCACCTTATACCAAAATTTACCTTGGGATATAGGATAACTACCAAAATACCTCCCGTCATTCTAGATATAAGATTCTATTTGTATACATTTCTATAAGCATAGCATATGAATATCGGGGCTTAATCGTATCAAATTATGAATAGTCAGAAATGCTCAACACTTTCCCTAAGTTATTTTTCGAATTACAGAGCAACAAAAAAGAAGATAGGAGCAAAATTGACCCAATCCGTCTTTCTAGCGTTACTTTATACAATAATATAATTGTCTTCATTGTAAATCGTCAACAATGGGCATCATTATATCTAAATTGCTTGGGGTATCAGAATGTTTTGAATAATTTACTAGAGAAAACGCTTCCAGCATTACAACACAACGATCCAGAAACAAACAACCTTCAAGTTAAATCATCATCATTTTAAACTGATGCCTAAGATGTTATGAGAAAGAAAAGTTATGAAGAATTTTCAAAAAATTACGTTTCTACACTGGGAAAAAATATAGTAAAAATTAGCAGAATATGGTAACATTTACCGTGTTTCAGGCTCAATGGGTCACTAATTTTTACTAGAGCTCTTTCGCAATGATTTTTTTAAAATTAAAAATAAAATATGATTTTATGATATATAAGATAAAATTTGGTATTTTTTATCAAGATTCCTTAGAGATTTTTATTATGTTAAATTTAAATTCAAGTATTTTTTACTAAATATGTCGTTATAAAAACTATAATTTTAGAAACCAAAATTTCCAGTAAACCGTTACAAAAAAAATAACGGAGAAATCACTTAACCCACTGGCGGTTAAGGAAATGGGCGAAATTGGGAGAATGTTTCTCCCCTACACACAGTTCCCCTATCAGTTAACATGGGAAAACCGGTTTTGCTATGCAGAGAAAACTGCAGGTTAAAATGCGACTTTTTACGTGCAGAACCGTCAGATGACAAGTTCAAATCCTAATATTTTGGGATCGTTTTTTTTACCAGAATACCCATCAACGTAAAGTACAGTAATTTCATCAACAATTTTTTCTCCGTGTATTGTTTAAAATCTCATTAGATCTTAACCTTAGCAAAATCATGTTAATCGCGATCCTTGAGCTGCAGTCTTTAGTGTATTTTTATTTTTTGTGGTAAATCGTAAGCAATTATATTTTTATTTTCTTTTATAACATCAAATGGGATATTCTACTCTATACACCATATTCGCCAAACATTTCCCTTTTTGAGTACAACTAGCTTGGATGTATGATCCATGGCCTGTTTCATCGAATAATGCAAAAATGATTTAATCGGCTTGTGTGTTCTAAGAATGATGATATAACTCTAAATCCTCTAAAAGTCAGTTTATTTTTTTTCGATGCTACCAGAGAAAAGCCGGAAAAGTAAGAGCTAGCAATAGATAATACATTGAATAATCAACTTGCTATTATTGAAGAATTGATAAATGAATAAATGAATTTACAGTGCATCAAAAAATTGACCACCCTGAAAACCTTTTGATTTAATAATCGAATTTTCACGTTCTAAGACTCAATCATAATCGCTCAAGGGGGTGGCTTCAAATATGCTAATTAAAAAGTGCAAACGAAATAAGACACAAAAACGTACTTTCTCAGAATAAACAAAAAAAATTTTGACGGTTTCGGATTTTCTGACACCCAAAATATACGGGGTAGCCGAATCTGGAAAATATGGTCCCCATACTTTGTTCAGGAGAACGCTCCAAAGTTTGGACCCCCTAATGTCAATTTTACTTTTTGCGTATTTCGTTATCTCTCGAGAACTTTTCAAACAAATTGAAAAACTTTTCAGCACAGTTATAAAATTCGTTTATCCAAAAAATGCAACAAATTTCACTTATGCAGAAAATTTCATTCAAAAAATAACTTTAAGTAAATATTTATTATTTTTTATTACTTTATTTAAGTTTGGTCGATAAAATTTTAAATTGTTGTAAAGGTATGAAATTTTTGTATCATTTTAAAGGTGTAATTATTCATGGAAAAATACGAAATTTGAATGAAATCGGTCGAATACTTCCCATGTAATTGAATTTCAAAAAGTCAGATACACAATTTCTCAGGAACTATTTGACCGGAAGTGAAATTCCCATCATTAGATCAAACTTTATTCAGGGTGGTCTGTTTTTTTTTTGTTTTTTTTTGGCGTATGTACATTTATAATCATATTCTTTTAAATAGTTTTCAATAGTTTATTTGCTGCTTGGTAAAAATGAAAAGAAAATAACAGATAAAACTCAAAAATATTTAATAATAGTGAAAAATATTAATTCATTTATCTAACCCCTTACAATCATATTTCTTTAAATAGTAAACAATAGTTTACTTACTAGCTAGATAATACTAAAGAGTATTAAACAGTAGCAAAATAAAATTAAAACATAGATTACTATTTCGAATTCCAATAAGAAATGAAAATAATATATATTAGGGGGCCGGAAAGTAATGTCGCTTCTGTGCATTTGATATTTGTTATCAAGATTTTATTTTTAATCAATAATGTATTCACCCTAGTTAGCAACAACCTTTCAATGCCAGATCAAAAAAAATTAATTGGTTTTTGGTTTTTAAGACTAACGAATATTTAATGATACGCGGAAACGACGACATTACTTTCATGTACCTCAAATATTCACTTAACGAATATTTACAAATGAAAATCTGTTTTGCATGCATCACAGGCGCACGCAAACACACACACCTATATATATATATATATATATATATATATATATATATATGTATATATATATATATATATATATATATATATATATATATATATATATATATATATATATATATATATATATATATATATATATATATATATATATATATATATATATATATATATATATATATATATATATATATATATATATATATATATATATATATATATATATATATATATATATATATATATATATATATATATATATATATATATATATATATATATATATATATATATATATATATATATATATATATATATATATATATATATATATATATATATATATATATATATATATATATATATATATATATATATATATATATATATATATATATATATATATATATATATATATATATATATATATATATATNAAATGCAAGAATGCTTTTTTATTTGAATAATATATATATATATATCATCTGTGTTTTAGAATGCAAACAATTGCTTAAAGAGAAAACACAATTCATGTAACTTTAACCATAATCTAGTAAATATATTCCTCTAATGAGATTCAATCGCCTTTTTCAGTAAAATCTAAAACAAACCTCTTCTCAATCATATATCAGAAAGATAAATTGCACAATCAAGCATTCTGACTGTTTATGCTATGACCAATAAATTTATATTTTAAATTTGAATCAATAATAGAGGAAGAATGTAAATATATAGATTGCAGTCAAATGTTTGCAATTCTGTTGACGGAGGCTTTATTCAATTATTGCACGATGAATCAGATGAAGTAAATTTTAAGTTGCTATCTTCAACCCTATTTGCATTTCATAAGAGTTTTCGTTATGACATAAGTCAGAAAATCACCAAACCCTAAATTAAGCTTTTGACATAAGGCATTTATTATTCATGATTTATTAGTTTTTTGGATTAATCTCACAAGTCTGATTAATAATTTCCTAACACGCACATGCTTTTTTCGTTTTTATCTGAAGAGGAAGGTAATATTTTAGACCTTTTCAAAAGAATAAATGTATTTTCGATTTCTTTTTAGTTATGATTAACTTGAAAGACATTTTAACTTTTTTCTAATTTTAAAATGAAACTTTTCAATAAAACTAAAAGTTTTTTTGTTTTTTTTTTAGTGTATGTATTAATGCAAAAAATTCGTAAAAAGCTCATTGCTGAATTTATTGTGCAAATTAAACATTAAAAAAATATAATGCAAAATGCTTCTTCGAAAACTTCAAAATTAATGAAGATGGATGCTTTTAAAATGTTATAGGCAAAAAATGACAAATATTGATTGAGAAAGAAAGAAAAAAAGAAAGAAGGAAAAGCAGAAAATGACAATTTGTGAACTCATTTTTAACTGTTGCATTTGCAGGGGAGTAAAATCTGCGCAAACAAACTGAACCTTTATTAGAATAAAATATCCCATTTTTGATAAAATCATACATATGTATTTTTAATCAATTCATATCTAAAAAACGATTCCATATTTTAAACGAAATATGAATAACATTTAAAATTTTACCTTTTGTTTTACAAAATTTGTTTTAACACTGTTTTACACAAATTTGTTTAACTGTTGACCGGCAATTTTACTCAGAAACTATGGCATATCTCCGGCTATCATTTTTGATAAATGAAACTCAAGGCTTTTTGACAAAGGACGACGCACAAAGCTTTCATAATATTCTATTTAGCCCTGTTTCAATCAAGTTAACTTGCCATCGGTCACAGCGCTTGTTGGGCATAAAAAGACGAGTTAATTCGTCACCGGTCCTCAATGTGTTAAAATCTAGGCCAACCATTAGATTTAAGAAAAGGATAGCAATCCATGATAAGAAATGTTACTATTGTAAGTTGCTAGGGGTGCCTACACATTATGAACTGGCTGTTCAAGCGTTTATGGTCTAATTTTTTAATATTCGTAAAGTTTCTCTAACACTGCATTATCTTGACTGATAAAAACTTGAAAATTATTTTTTATTGATTTTAATGATTTTCATCAAAATGGAAAACACTCGCGAAATTGGCCTGAGTATTTAAGAAATTTGCCCGTTCTATAGAACTGCTAACTATATTATTTTCTACGGAGATATGGTATATATGGCTTAAAGTTATGGCTTCAAGATATTTACACTGTGACATTTCTTATTTTCCGTGACGGAAGAGCTTCGACATTGTTACTGATTTTGTAAATAACTTGTCGTGTCTTGCCCAAACGGTCACCAAAACGTTAACGTGACGTAACGTTAACGTAAACGTTAACGCAAACGTGATTACTGAGCTTCAAAGAAGCCCTATTAAAAAGAAAGTTTTAGCACTTAGCAAACATAAAACTAACATAATACGGAAATAATTTCATTGTAGAATTATTTTTAGTGTCCATAAGTACTAGTTGAATTGCGTGGTCGATAATGGAAAGAGGTATTTAATGGCATTGCCTTATACTGTACCTTACCTCCCCATCAAGTTTATGCATGGAGATATCTATGCATATAAAATATTTACGCATATAAAATATTTTACTGTGATTATTTAATTATTTACTTTAAAAACTCTTTAAAGAAAGAACTTGCTGAATGTAAAATTCATTGATTCATAGAATTCATCGCTAAACAATAATTAAAAAACTTATGCGTTAAAAGTGTTATTTGCATCACAACACTTCCTATATATTTTTTTTTTCTTTAATTATATAAGATCTCTAAAATGTAATTTTTTTAGTACTTATTTTTATTTTATTTGAATAATAGAGAATCAAAAAAAATTCTGTTCGAATGCAGAGAAAGAAACGATAATTAAAAATAAAAATAAAAACTATAAAATAACTTTAATTAACTTGACATATTACTTAACAAGCATTTTAATAATTTCAAATGTGTTAGAATTATAAATTTAGAAAATCTAAGTTTCATTTCTCTTATTTCCAATTCATTTTTTGAATCTTTCACTCAAAGGATATTTAAGAAAAAAACTCAATATTTGGTTAGATAAATAGTTGATTAGAAAATTAACGAAAAAATATCATGATTACTATAATTTCAAAATATTTATCAATATGCATAAACAAAAAAATTTTTAAGGACATTTATTTTTTTTATCCTTTTAATACAACTCTTATTGAAAACTAATGTTTTTTACTACTTATTAGACTATTAATTCTGCAACTGTTTTTTAAAGAGATTCGAAACTAAGCATTCAAAATTAAATATTAAAATCAAATTATTATTAAATATTCAAGAACACATCTAATGTCTATCGCAAGCCAAAGAAAAATGATTAATTTTTTGAAAACAAGTTTATACTTCCACCATTCTATTACAAATAATTTATGACGTAAAATCAAAAATTAATTGCTTCCTCACATCTCTTTTAATTTAAATGATTAATAGAGAAAAGAGCCAACAAAAATTTTATTAAAAAATGTGAGAATTCTTAATAATAAGGGTCTATGAAAGTTCGCCTCATATGATATTCCCTTGAAATTTAATTAAATTTTAAGCCATCAATTGTTTTGCGAGAAAAGTTTGGGAAAATTCATTAAATTCGTTATTATTGAAATGTTTTGGAGGCTCAGAAGATGATTAAATTTGTCAATATTCTAAATCATGGGCTAACGTTTGTTTTTATTACTCTGGTTTCAAACGTCGCAAATGGTCTACACTTTTCATAATTTGAAAGTGTTCAGTTTAGATGAAAAAAAATAATATACAATTTTCGTTGCCATTAAATGGTTATATTAAGCAATTAATCTTTTTTACACAATGAAATGAATTTATTAAATTAGACTGTGACATGAATTATAAAATCAGCATTTCTTAAAAATTCCAAACCATTGCTTATATTCGAAATTTTATTTAGCATATGAAAGTATGGCCAAATTTTTATTTAACTCAGAAGTTCTGGTATTATTAACGATTTCAACAAAGTTAAACTTTTATTTCAGTTAAAAATAAGCTCACAATTTGAAAAACACTTCAATAGTTATAATTAGCAATCTAGATTTGTTAAAAAATAAGATAAAGTTATTATTTTTCATTTGTTATATTAAGTATAATTTTAATATTTTATGTATAGTATAAAACATTTTCCCTTATTTAATAGCTTATATAAACTGCATAATCTGACTTTGTTGGCAGAAAAGATCCTCTCAGTATAAATGTTTTTATAAACTTTAAAAAAGTTTATTCTCTTGGGACAAACGTACAATGTATTGGGCAGCATTTTTTACTATATAAACATTTAAAATATTATATTTTAAGATTTTTTCTAATGGCTTTTACAAAGCAACTTTTTATGTAAAATATTATTGGATTTGCTCTCATTGATTGAAGTTTTTAATTATATTCAAATACCCTTTTGAACAGTCTTATGACTTATAAATGTCTTATTACTTGAGTCTGGAAACTTAACAGTAAAAATAAATAAAAAAGTTATTAAGGTTTAAATGATTGAATTATAAAAAGAGTACTTTCTCACACTTATGAATTAATTTTCTTTTAAGTAACATATTTATAAGTAAACATCGCATATTATGTCATTATTTAAAGCTTGAGTCTCTAGAGATTTAATAACTTTGTAACATTAACCAAGTATAAAAATGAGCCAATCATTTTTATTTTCTGCTAGTAAAAATAATGAAAATAGAGTAAAAAAAAAGGTGGATTTAAACTTAAAAAAAGAAACATATTATAATTTTTTGTCACTTGGAAAGTTACGTATAGTTATTCTTTAAACTTCAACAAAAAGAAGTATAAAAAAATAAAATCCTTTTTCATAAATCCAGTTCATTACGGGTGTGGGTACGCTTAGAAAAAAGCATGGTCAAAGCTACAGGAATGGGATACTATATTTCTGAGTCTATGGAGACACCAAAGAAATCAGTAATTTATACCGAAGCGCTTTAGTAAGGATTTTGATAAAAATAACATTAAAATATGATTTCATGGATTTGGTAAATGTGGTAAAATTTAGTAATTTTATCATCATAACTCAAAGAATGACAAATGAATTCGATTAAAGTTACTTTCAGTTTTATGTTTTTCACTGAATGAGTTTAAATAAGAACTATGATTTTGAAAACTCGAATTTCCGCTAAACCGTTACAATGTAAACAGAAATAAAGCCAAGTAAATGCTTAAATACACTATTTAGGGTTTATTACCAGAATTATGGTTTTTTCGCTATATCATAACCTAACAGTACAGTAACTTCACAAGATTTTTTTCTCCGCGTATGAAGCATTGGCGAATAAGAAATTCTAACCAATAAAAGTTTTTAATTTTAGTTTTTCATTAATCAGCTTTCTGCATTCAAAAAAATAAGTTTTTAATATTTTTATATTACAAAGAAAAAATTATATTTACTCAATATATGTATTTTTATTAAGAAATGAAAGTATGAAATTTGAATACTAGCTAAAATTTCTCAGTGACTTTAGTCCCAAAAAATATGTGACGGTCAAAAAAAAGTCACAATAAATATTTAGTGATATTTTTGTGATATTATTAGACAAAATAACACTAAGACTTCTTTGGGACTTGTGGATGTAAAATGGTTATACCTATAACTGTGATTTCTGTAACCGTTTCTGACGTTGTTATTACGTCACTGTGATCTCGGTTGCGTCACTATGCTATCGGGGTTAAGTGAGCCGCTCAGAAGCCAATGCGATTAAGCCCATTTTTTGATATTTTCTGATTTTTGGAAATTTTGATGAAATAAATAATAATCTTCTTAGTTACTAAGGGATTTACTCGTTGGTTACTTTTTTCTAGGTCAGACAACCCCTTTCTTAATAGCTTCTGAATATATTGTATAATAATTTCAGAAGCCATTGTGAATAAGTCCACCCTTTATCAATATCTTTTTACATAAACTTTTAAATAAAAAATTAAATTCTTCTTCTTCTTCTTTCGATATTTGTTGGTAACACTGAAAAACAAGAAATTCATAGTAACTCAGGGTTGCCAGACGTAGTATTTTTAATACTACGGTAGTATTTCTTCACCAAAAAAAGGGTATGGTATTTTTCGTAGTATTTTTTTTAAAATGTGGTATTTTTAGTTTTTTTTTTATTTATTTATTTTATTTTCATTTCCTGAAACAAAGAAAAGTGCCACTCTAGTTTTGAAGTAAAAAACAATTTTTGAAATAATCCAACAGTTTATTTTCTATTAGTCACTGTATCTAGTGATGATTGTGAAAAATAAAAGTTCGTTTATACTAGTAGACTATATATATTTCTTATCTTTTTCAGCTGCCAAAAGGTATAAGTCCTAAAATTTTTAAGATGCTGTCATTATTTCAATAAATACTTA
>NC_092214.1:31311309-31440612 GCF_043381705.1 Parasteatoda tepidariorum | reverse complement strand
AAATTAATGCGAACAGCACTGAATTATTTTTAACAATTATCTTAGAATTATGTTTGCGCAAAATTAAATACTTTTAACTATTAGATATTTCATTTAAAATTAAAAAATTAAAAACTAATTTTAAAAAATATTCCTTTATTAAAATAAAGTACAGATCAATCGAAATAACTAAAACCCATAGGATGTTTTTAATTGCTTTACATAATAAAAATTTTCCATATAATTTTAACAATAAAAAAACTTTACTCTTTATAAAATTAAACTTAAAATTAATATGTTAGTAAGCAAAAGTAAATGCGTGTTAAATTCTTTAATTTACCTAGGATAGTTTTTAGGGCTTAAAATTATTAATTTTAGAACCAAATCATTGTAGTGCAAAATAAGTCTCAAATTATATCATAAGCGTAGGAAGTGAATTCTTATTCATTAAATGTTCCTGCAATAAAGTTGCTCGAATAAAGGTCGAATAACTGAATGCATCTCAATGCGATAGTTCATTTTCTCTTGAAACATTCGAACACTTGAGCACGATTCTTATAGAGCAAACAAGATTCCTCTTCATTCAATGAACCTATAATTACGAACAGAGAAAAAGGGTTTAGAAAAAAAAGCAAGGTTTGTTTAGTAAGTTTCATTCATCTAACAGTCCTTGCCAATTAAATAATACTGATTTACCATTCTCACGGCTCACGAAAAATTTCAAGAAGCGTTACCTAAATATCAACAAATACCTAGAGATTTAAATACCTTTTTGTTATAAAAATAGAAGGTTGAGTAATCAAATTTATTAGGTAGAGTTAGTTTTATAATTAAGGGAACAGGTTTTGTAAATATTTCATTAATCATAGTTCAGAATCAAGTCAATGTTATTAGATTTCAATTAATCAGTTTTACTTTAAAAAACAATAGGTCATTCAAACAGATTGTAAAATATGGACAAAAAGTGCATTATCAAATTATTATTTTTATAAAAAACTTAAGCTGCTTGAAGTTAAGAATAATTTCACCAATTAAGAAGTTGCCCCAATAAATATTTTGTTCGATTTATATCAAAGAATGATATTAAGAGAGTAATTTTAAATTCCCACTTTCTTTACTTTTATGAGTTAGTGCCATACATAGTTCATATGAAACTTTAGTGCGCATAAAAGTTAACACTTTGAAATGTTTTAATCCTAATGATCGGATTTTCACGTTTTAGGACTCAATTAATATATTTCCCGGGTGTGACCATAAATATGCTAATTATTTAGTGCTCGTGATATTTTAATTTACGAAATCAGACACAAAAAAACAATTCCTCTGATAAACGTAAATTTATATTATCTGAAGCATTTTTACAATTGTAGTACTGATTTAACATTCTCACGGCTCATGAAAAACTTTAGCAAGCATTACCTAGATTACAACATGTACCAAGAGATTCAAGTACCTTTCAGTTATAAAAATAGAAGGTTGAGTAATCAGATTTATTAGGTAGAATAGATGGTTTTTATGCTATGCCATAAGGTATCATAATAAAATTACCTTATTTTACTAAGTTTACCAAATTGTATCACATTTTAAAAAACCATTTTTTATTCGTAATTTCACCAAATTCATTATCAAGGAGCTTAGGTAAGAACTACCGATTCTTTAGGTGCTTCTGTAAAGCCAAAAACAGGATAAATTTTACCATATTTTGGTAATTTTTACGATAATTTTTTTCTCAGTGAGCCTTCTAGAAAAAGTCTTCTTTAATATTTTTTGCAAGAATTATTAAACTAATCCCTTTCAAATTTTGCCAAATTTTGGGTATTGACATTTAAATTTACTTAAATTAAAATGGTGCAAAAATTATGGTTAAAATATCCAAATGTTTATTCAGAGAAATTACATTTTCAAATGTCGTCTGTAGTAATTAATCAACATATTTAAGGTTAGATTCTCGAACCATTAAGACTGAGTTCTAGTACGTAAAATACGACTATTAGATTAAAAAAAAAATGTTATTTAGAGTGTTTGCTTTTTTTCCTTGTAGTACAGCATTTACTTATATAAAATTTAAATATTCTCTTCTTAGCAAAAAAAAATTAAAAGTTTCATGTCATCAAGTGTTTTGAGCATATTTAGAACTGTGAAATGTTTGAAGTGAAAATTGAACGTCAAGCTTAATCAATAAACTGTAGTGTCGGGAAAATAATTCAGTACAAATCAGATTAATTTGAACTACAATAACTTTTCTAAAAGAAAAGGAAAAAAATTTTACCCTGCGTATAAAGCTTTCAATCTTGTGTGAAAGAGGACAAAAAAGATAATGAAAAAACGAATCATATTTCATCTTTCTAATTCATCTAATTTCCCTATTATAGTCAAAAATTATTATCATGAATATTTTAAATTGTTCAAATAATTATGATAAAGATTTGCGATCTGTTATTTGATATAAGTGTTTCATTATGATAGCTTATTCTATTATTGGCGAAAAATTCATTTAAACAAAATAATCAGTATAAAAGTAAAAATTTTAAATTATTTTTGAACAATGATGTTTTGGAACTTATATAAGCTCTACGACAAATATAGATGACTAGTTTAAATTCAGAAATGCATTTTTTTTCTTTGTAAAACAAATAAAAAAAGTGTTAAGTGCTAATTCATTAGTTTACAGTGCGTACAATATTACGCTAAAATAACTAAAGTTCGTTAAAAATATTAAAAAAAACTGTGAAAAATGAAACTGCGAAAAAAACTTTAAATGAACTGTAATTAAAAAAAGTATAAAACTATAAAAGTGAAAGCAGATTTTAAGTAAAAATTTATTAACATTATATTCAAAAACATAAAAAAATATTATAATTAAGAAGATTTATAGATCATTTATTACGAATTTACTAACATTATAAAAGTATTGTAATTATAAAGAATATAAAAGCTGTAAATTCAAAATATGTGAAAAAGGCAATCTAAAACTTATGTTTCCCCATAACTTAAAATATTAATTACATTTTAGCATAAGCTGTAGCACCATATAATTGCATATGAAAATGTTTGCTGCAATGACTATACATAAAGAATACTATTAATGGATTCTTTTATCTTTAACAATAAAACTTTATTTGCAGGTACTATGTCAATCAATATCGTTGTTTACAGGTGCTTTAACCACAAATAAAACGTTACGTATAGATTATCCCCTCGTATTCTCTGTTTATTTCATACAAAGGAAGTATCAATTGATTTTAATATTGAATAGACATACAATTTGCGGATTCAATTATTTTATTGAATAAATGTGTGGTGTTGGGTATACAAAGAAACATTATTTTCCAAACGCATCGTACTTAAAATTAATTTAAAAATTTTGCAGAGAAAAATAATAGATTTTAATCAAATAGAAGTTTAATAAAGAAATATATTGTGTTATGTGTATGTACAGTGAGCAAAAAAAATTGACCACCCTGAATAACTTTTGATCTAATGATCGGATCTTCACGTTCTGGGACTCAATCATAATGGTTTGAGAGGATGATCTCCAATATGATAATTAATTAGTGTAGACGAAGTAGCAAAATCAGACATAAAATCGTACTTTCCCAGAATAAATATTAATTTTTTTTCCTCGATGGATTTGGATTTCTGAATCCTAAAATATAGGAAGGAGCAGCAAACTGGGAAATAAGGCCCCAATAGTATGGTCAGGAGAGCACTCCAAAATTTGAACCAAACATAGTACCTCCAAAGTTTGGAGAGCACTCTAAAGTTAATTTTATTTTTTGCGTATTTCACTACATCTCGAAAACTTTTTAAGCGAATTGAAACGTTTTTGCACGCAATTATAAAATTAGTTTATCCAACTATAATACCCTACAAAAATTACCTTGGAGTAAATATTCATTATTTTTTATTACTTTGTTTAATAATGATCGAAAAGTGTGAATTATAAGTTATAAAATTTTTTTAAATCATTTTAAGGAATGCAAATTCAGATGGAAAATTACACAACTTAAACGAAATCGGTCAAATAGTTCCTGAGAAGTCGAATTTTAAGAGCACGACTTTCTTACGTTTATTGTTTCGTCTGCACTTAGAGGTCGCCCACTCAAACCATTATGATTAAGTTCTAGAACGAAAAGATCTGATCATTAGATCAAAAGGTATTCAGAAAGGTTTTTAAACGCTGTACATTTTCTAATTTTGAAAGCTTTTTCATTACAATAGAATGTTTAAAAATATTTTTATTTTTCAATACAAATCTCGAAAATCCATCTTTCATTTACTTATTATTTTCCTAAATATTTTTTTTTAAATCAATCTCAACAATTGAGTATGTTATCTAATTTCTTTTTTTTTTTTTTTTTTTTTTTTTTTTTTTTTTTTTTTTNTTTTTTTTTTTTTTTTTTTTTTTTTTTTTTTTTTTTTTTTGTTTGCATTTTTTATACATAAAATTGTGGGAGCAACAAATCACGTGTATTTCCTGGAAAATGTTTTTATTTGATAGCAACCTATATTTCTATGACAGCTTCCAAATAAAACTTTTTTTATATGTTTGCCGTGCTTGTTTCCGTAGTAACGGCCATTTCATGTATCAGATATTGATATCTCGACGACACAGCATTTATTGTTCTAATACAGATGAGTTAATCATCCCTTAGTATTACCACAGCTGACGCTTTTAATATCGCTTTTAGCGCTAACATAAAAACTTGACCCACTATAATATTCCCTCAGAATGGGCGAAACGCACATAAAACAGTTAACTACCAGCGTTGAGAATATATAACTTGGCAAAAATAATCTTCAAATTGGTATAATGTATTTTTATTCACGATAAAATTTCCTGCAATTAAACTTTGTTGCGTTTTATATATTTTTTTCCACTTCTTCACAGTCGAGCTGGGCATGAGCACATTTTTACACCAGGATTTTATTACCTTCTTTAAAATTGCATAAAAACAAGATATCTAGTAAAAACTTTTTAAGCATTAAATATATTTCTCCTTCTGCATTTATTTGGTGTAAAAGCACAGAACAAGCATGTAAATTGTCATTCATTTTACGACATTTAATTAAGTGCATTATTTATTTTAGATTTCATTGATATTAAAAAATGGTTTTTTAACATAGACCTATTACAATGCTTGAATTGCTAAGGAACAGTTATTTTTTTCAGAATAATTAATAACAGACGTTGATTGATGAAATGAAACTAAGTACATATCTAGTTGAGACAAAGTATATTTATTATTATGAAAAATAATAGGGAATTCGGAAAGCAATGTCGTTTCAGTGCATTTGATAATTGTTATTAAGATTTTATTTTTAATCAATGATGTATTCACCCCCCTCCACCTTAGCAACAACCTTCCAATGCCGTGTCAAAAAGGAATCAAAGTGGATTTTTTTTTAAAAATGAATTGTTTTTAAGACTAACGAATGGCGGAAACGACAACATTTTCCGGTCCCCCTAATAGTTCAGATATCGACGTATCGAAAAATAATAAAATTAAAAATGAAAGAAGATGTTCATTGGATGATTTCCAAACAGCCATGAAAATTTTTTTTTCATTCTTACCAGAATGAAACAGAAATGAGTACCACAGTAAGATGTCTGATTATTTCAAACACTAATTCTTCTTCTTTTCTTTAGCACTGGGCATCTGAGGCCATAATGGCCCTTTTCCCATTCATCGTGAAATACTGGATGCATACATGGAGCTGGATACGGTAAGGAGGAGTCCAAAATGTAGTGGGAGAGAAAATGGCACTTTGCCATGATACTACAAAGATGAACTGTAAGTGTGGAAAAAACTGGAAGGTGGCTTGATATGAGTTGAGAGTGATCAACGAAAATTGAAGATTTTGATTACTTATTTCGATGAGGTAATTGGCACAACAAGTCTTCGCTACTAATTCAACCCGAAGGGACCTATCGGCCGACAGTGGAGATTAGTTCCGCAAGACCCCTGCTTGTGAAACATGCTTCAACCAATCGGGTTCAAACGTAAATAGCAGCCATTACTGTTTGATCGGACAGGTCCTGAATGCTACTACCGAGAGGTTGATTCAATCATCGCGCTCTTTGCTCCATAGCAAAACAAGTTACTACTGCCGGCTTACTCGGTGTTTTCACGTTGACATGATCTGGAAACTACTGCATCTCGATGTTCTGTCACTAAACATTGATCTGTGATTGACGTAGCAGAAGTACTGCAATCAACAATCTTGCATCAGACGACCACGAAAGGAGATAGGAATCATCGCAGAGGCATACGGGGAATGATGACGACTGACTGCTGGAACCCTTCGTGATTCATCCGCTGTCAAGCACTAATGCACATGTTGCATCTATTATTTATGTTGTCCACTGAACTATCGAAGAGTCCTTGTGGGATATTGCCCAACTCCTCTCTCAAGGTGGTTTTCAGCTCTTGGATGGTATGGAAAGGGTGTGTTCTTTGTGAAACACGTCTGCCAAGGGCAACCTAGGCATCCTCTATAGGATTTAGGTCCGAGAAGTACACAAGCCAATGCATACGGTCAATATCTTTACTTTCTTAGGGCGTTCGATACCTCAACACACCTGTACCTACCTGGTAGCCAGAATCACTTTTCATAGTGAATCGGTATTCGTCTGAAAACAACACTCTGGATCTTTACTAGTTACTCCAAAAATAATTTCCTTAAACCAACGAAATCTTTCTCGACGATGACGTGATTACGGCGGGATGCATAGAACTGGTTCCCGTGCATAGAAACGAACTAGATTTTGTCGCCGTGCGATGGTTCTAGGAGAAACATGTGAACATGGTAGTGGTTGAAAGGCCTGCAGCTATTTGCATAGGAGTGACATTTATGCTCTTCACTACTGGGGATGCTTACAGTTACTCTTGAGATGTGGTATTCCTGCAATGACCACCAGCATGCTATCGCACAGCATCTCCTTCTTCAGCTCCTTTTTAATCGTGAGATGACATTTTTTTCACTCCTGATACGGCGGTTTAAGTGGTGACAATTTGACTTGTTTCTTGTCGTCTAACTGCTAGTACACGATCGTAAGAACTCAAATGATATCTTGCTAACATTTTGCACTTCATTATTACTACACTTCACTAATTTCACTGAAATAAGTTTAACAACCTATGGTGGTATTTTGATCAAATACCCAACATTAGGAATTTTCGAATGAATAAAGAGATAATGCACCCTGCCTTTTGTACAGATAACGGGTACTACTCCACCACGACCTCTACTTTTGATATTATTGTTATTGATCAGCTGTCAAGAACGCAACTTTGCATAAACAAGTTTTTCCTTAGCAATTGTTCCTTAGCAAATAGTGTAATAAAATATTTACTAAAATGACAAAAATTAAATTTTAATATACTATATCTAAACTATGTTGTCAACAGCAAATGTCAAAATCTGACTAGATTTTTGAAATATGCTTTAATCAATAAAATTATTTTTCTTTAAAAAACATGCTGTATTTTAATTTTATATATGTAAAATATTTAATACCTCAATAAAGCATAAAAAGATATATTATTTAACAATTAGTTCAATAAGAGAGGACTAATAGAAACGAAAAAAGCGAAAACTTAAAACTGAATTACTCCAAAATAATGAGCACTGAAAATAAATAATATTGTTAATGTACTTGTATCAAACAGTTATTGAAATTAAAATCATTTCTTATATTGAAATAATATCTTTCAAATTAAACAAATCTTTGAACACAGACTTCATGGTAAAATTGATTTTCCTGATATATGTAATGAACTTGTTTAGTTGGAATGATTCAACGGAAGCAAAACCTACCAACTGCTTATACTATTTGCAATTTAATCATGAGAAATTAATTTATTTCAACTAAAATTTCAAATTTATTTTGTGAAAAAAACACTATGTTTATCTCAGGAAACAGAGCCATTTACATTTTCGTTTGAATGTTTTTAATTATGCGTTAGTAAATATCTTAAAATGAATGTTATATCTGATAAAGATAAGCTATTATAGTTCTTTTACAAAGTTTAGGTGTAATACTTCACTTCAAGTAGAAATTTTACTACGTCAATTTTTAGTGAGAGTTCCACAGTTAAACTGTCAAAACATTTTCATTTTTTTAAGACTTAATTTGACAGTTTGTTTGTTATTCTTGCAAAGAAATCTTTGTGGAATAGTATTAATCTTAAATGTAATGTTATGGTATTAAGTTTGCATTCAATCAGTATATACTATGTGGTGTAAAGTAAGACTGTTTTGTCATAAACGTTTGAAATCTGTAATTAAACTATAGACAACCACTAAACTGAAGCCTTTGAAAATAATTCTCGCTTTCAAGTGAAAAAGTAAATAGCAATGTAAATGTATGTCATGCAAATGTAAATAGCAAAAGTAAAAGTAATCATAATAATTTGATTATTGTAGTAAAATGTCAAAGTTTCAAGTAAGTGCTTAGAATAAAACAAGTTTCTAAAAGCCTTTCAATAAACTGGAAATAAAAGTATTACATAAACTGCCAAATCATGGTAAAATTTACCATGTTTCTGGCTCTGTAGGAACTCTAAAAACTCGGTAATTTCTTACGAAGCTCTCTGGTAATGATTTTAGTAAAATTAACAACAAAATATGGTTTTATAATATGCGATGAAGTTTGGTAATTTTTCCATTATATCTTAAAAGCTGGGAGTTAAAACCATTTATTCGGTTAAATATACTTTTCAGTTTTGTATTTTTTACTAAATGTGTGGTAATAACTATAACTTTAAAAAACAGTATCTCTGGTACACCGTTACCGTATGAATGCAAAAATTTGCCAAATGAATGGTTTAAATACCGTATATTTTTGTTTTATTAACCAGATTTGTGTTCTTTTTTTACCAGAAATATCATTACCATACAATGTGGTGATTTTACCAGAATTTTTTCTCCTTATTATGATTTAATTACAAATATTTTTTTTAAATTTTTAACTAAGTTTAGCACTAAGACAACAACAAAGTGTACAAGTGTAAGAACTTCAACCAAGTATTTAACGCTTGCAATTTATTAGAATGACTAATTGAGTTAAAAAAATGTCATCACAAAATAAATTACTTTCAAAAATAGAGATCGCTTAATTACTAATTTTTCAGCAATTCTCTTATCAAAATGAGAGTTTACTCCTTAACGGGAGTTGCAAATGAAATAACTACTTCGATCAGTGATAATGAATGATCAGAAATTTCTTCTCTGCTGACACGAGCTTTTTCCTTAACTCCGATAATTAGCTTTAAATCATTGGTGGTTAAATATCGCTGAGCTCTCATCTCTCAGGGCATAACTCAGATCTGCAAAGAAAGTATTTCGTCTCATGATAACACTAAGTCTTGAAACAAAGAAACGAACTAAGAAATATAAAATTAAGGAAGAAAAATGTGGATCATAAATCTTATACCAGACCGCAGGAGTTTTATCCACGTGGATTCTCATCAACTGGTACTACAATTTATGTTCCTTTTTTTTGCTATTTTGAATTGAATTCATCACTCTTCGTAAAATCCTCGCAGCGCCATTTGTTTGATTTTTTTTACTCCTTTCTTTCTTTTCCCTTATCGATGCACAATTAACGGTTTAATGGCTTAAGTCTTTCTCTTTGAATAATAACTTCTTTTGGAACTCAATTTTCTCAAGATTTTAGAAAGCAAATGAAAATAAACAATTAATGAACTATTTCAGAAAGTCAAGACTTACTTCAAATTAATGTGAGATTACCTTTCTAGTTCACACACAGTGTAGTGCAATATTTTGTTTAGTTCAATTACTGATTTCTATTTCTCTTTTCAAAATAATAACTGCTTAATTTTTCAATTTTCTCGAGATTTTAGAAAATAAATGAAAATAAGCAATTATTGAACTATTTAAGGAAGTATATACTTATTTCAAATATTATATATAAGGTAATCTCACGTTAATGTAATTAAGATGCATACATTAACGTCAGATTACCTTACTAGTTTACAGATAGAGTAATGCATTTTTAGTTGAATAACTGATTTCTATTTTTCTTCTGGAAATAATAATTGCTTAATTCTTCATTTTTTTCCAATATTTTAGAAAGCAAATGAAAATAAGCAATTATTGAGCCATTTCAGGAAGTGTATGCTTATTTTAAATAGATATGAGATTACCATACTTGTATACTCACAATATACTAGTGCAAATTTTGCTTTAGTTCAATTGCTGATTTCTATTTTATTCTAGAAATAACTATTGCTTTTCATAATCAACAAATGATATTTTTTTATTCAAAACATTAGAATATATTATGATTTCAATTTAAACAATCATTATTTTATATTTAAAAAATAAATTTTAAAAAACAATAAAATGTAATATAATTTCATTTGAAACAATCATTGAAAAAAACAAAATGACTCAACTACTACTTCTATTTTTAACATCGATTTTTAACCGTTTCTTTTAAGAATCATTTTTATATTTCAAGTACTTTGATTTAGCTCAAATGCTAATATAAATATATGTCAAATAAGAATATTTTAATAAGAAATTTAATTAATCTGAAAATTTGCGACAATTTAATTGCAGATTAATTTAATTACATGTCCTCTCGCATGTGGATCTTAAGATTTATATCATGAATCGTGAGTCATACAAATCTTAGTAAGTTTAATCAAAATCACACTCAAATCATAGGAAAATACTCTTTCAAAAATTCAATCCTAAAAACTATTTACATTTCAGTTAGAATTATTTAAACTAAGCGTAATTAAACTAAAAATAAGTAAACTAAATATACCTTATCAAACATAAGCCAACTAAACGAATTTTATAACTCATGTCTGCGTTTTCATAAGACATCATTTGTCAGTTAGCACTTGAAACAAAGAAGATTTACGTTTTGCCACTCTAAGCAACTTGGATAAAATATTTTATTTCATTAAGTAAAATAAATCTCAAAAAACAACAGATATTTCGTTATTCCACCTGCATAAAGAAATGCTTTGAAACAAACTATCCCTTAACGAAAATAGCATGAAATGAAGATTAAAATGCACGTAATTAACAATCCTCTATCTTCCATTCAAGAGACTATATTGTTATGATCCTAATTAAAGTGGAGTTTCGCCTGCATCTTTCAATTTGCATACTGATGTCACTCTTCCAGCATGCCAAAGTAATATTCCCTTTCAACACTTCATGCATTAACCGCAAACTAAGCTAAATTATAATAGGAGCTCGAATTTCCTTAATATTTTGTGTTAAATCAAATACATGTTTGAACTTGAGTAAATATTTAAAACTTCAATATTTTGTTCACAGTAATGCATAAAAAAATACAAATGTGTTACACCTTCTTATTACAAAGATTTAAACTCAATTTGTTACGCAATATTTTTAATCCAACTTCAAACATAGTGTGATTAATACTGCTGTTACAGCCTTTTGACGCAGAATTTTTATTAAACATATTTTTCAAATTTTTTTAATATTTATTTATTAATTTAAGTCAAAATAATGGGAAAATATTAGATTAGCATTTTAATAATTGTTGTTTATGAAATAGAGCATGGAAGACATGTGTATTTTTTTCCTCGTTTTAATATAATAAATCGTTCGTGAAATTTTCACAACCCGGCTCACTTCCAAACATTAATTTTTCATCTATGCACTTATTTGAAGTCATTTAGATCTAGGAGAAGCATTTATTTCTAATTGAAATTTATTTGATTTAAAAAATCAATTAATGAAACATTTTTGAATGTAAATGAAAAAATTTTCAATTTACTTATTTTTTTATTTTTTTATTTTCGTACAAATACAAATTCGATAAACTAAGAAATTTTTTAGTATCTATTAGACTGTCTTTTATACGTAAAAATACCAAAATTTATATTTTTTCTTGTAGCTAGAGCTTCTGAAATAAATATATAAGAGGAACCGCGATGTCTCCCAACTGCGTCAAAATCTGGTAAACCTGATAAATGATCGTTTTAAAATGAAAAACTATTGTTCATATTTCTAAAATTATTTTACTACTTTCATTAATAGATGTAAACAATAAAGAAATGAATTAAAACTTGTTCACCTTAATTTGAATAAATTCTTTTCCATAAGTTATGCATCGCATTTAATAAAATCAGAGTTTTTAAACATATTTTTTTGGTAAACTCTTCATTAAAAAACAACTCTAGTTCATACTTCGCATAAACTAAATTACTGTATTATAACTACGCATATGAATTATTATTTGAGGCGGGAACTCTGAAACTATGCCTGATCCATCCGAAGGAGATTTGACATAATGGTGAAAGCATCATTTCATCTCGAGAAGAAGAATATTAAGTTTGAGGTCTATCAGTATAGCATAGCTCTTTGGCTATATAACTTTGAATTCAAATTCTTTGATAAAAAGTGCTTTTTTTTAATTAATTTCAGTCTTAATTTGCAGCTAGCTTCCTTCTCTTATAGGCACATAATTATGTAACCATACACATTTGAATCAAAAATTTTAAAATGATTAGATTATTATCAAAATATTAATCCGTTATTAATAAAAGTATAAATAAAAGTATTAATTTTAATGTTGGGTAAATCATCAGCTTAAAATTGAAGATCATTGTGCAGATTTCTAAAATTATTTTATTTGTTTCAGTAAGAGATTTAATACCATAAAAGAATAGATTAAAACTTGCTCACCTTAATTGCAATAAATCCTACTCTCGTATCCTATTCAACAAATCGGTATCGGTACGAAGGCATCGTATTCAACAAATGCATAGTTTATAAAAAAAAATTAAGTAATTATTAAAAAAATCATCGCTAGTTCATGCTTCGCATTAACCAAAATATCACCTCATAACTATTCATATAATTAATATTTGAGTTGGTAACTCTGAAACTCTTCCAAATCTATCCAAGGGAACTCCATCGGAAAAACTTCATTGTAGTTGACGAAGCAGAATATTAAGTTTGAGGCCAATGAGTCAAACGTAGCCATCTTATTAAAGAAGTCTTTGATAAGATACATTTTCAAAAAAAAAAATTATATTAATAATTTCACTCTTATTTCGCACCTCACTTCAAATTTTTTACGGCCACAAAATTGTCAAATTACACACATTTAAAAATAAAAAGTTTAAAATTATTATATTATTATCAAAGTATTAATTTAAATTAGTTATACAGTTTTAATCTTATTTTTGGTTTTGAAACTTAGATAACGAAACATTGTTATGATTCAAATTTGAATAGAAATAAGTATCTATTGAAATAAGCTAGAGCAAAATTTATGAAACAAAAACTAACGTGGAAAATAATAAACTTTCATAAATATAAACATAATTAAACGAATACTCGTTTGGTCTCTAGTGTGGTCATCAATACTTAATTGGGCCTTCGTAAGAAACCGAATTTCACATGGGCATTGTAAGGACGCTACGTTATTTCGACCTTGGTTAGATGACTTGGCTAACGACTATGCTTGCACCACCCGCACTTAAATTTGAAGTGTTTTTGCTGCTACTTTTGCATACATCTAATAGAAATTTTTGTAAGCATCATTTTATGCAACAAACTATTACTTTAAGGATGCTTTTTGAAAGCCTTTTCATTACATGAAGCAGCTGCGTTTTTTCAAAAAAAATTTTAATTTTTAAAACCGCAGTAAGTTATTCAAAAAGTAGTATCAATGTAAAAGTATCAGTTATTCAAAAAATTTAGACAGTTACAGTTAGTCCGTTTCTAGCTGACACCCTTTCTGCTGATAGTGAATATAACGCAAAATATAATTAGATAAAATAACCCCATATTTTTCTTTGTCATTTCTTAAACATTTTTGTAATAATTTTTTACTGCATGAAAAGTTGTTCAACCGTTTCATGCTCATAAAATTGTGCAAGTGCTTCGAATTATTCTTTGATATTTAGAATTTTCATCAAGGTGAAGTAATCTTAACAAATTTGTGTTTACTTTTTATGTTCAATTACAGTACGATAGTTAAGTATACTACGACAGTCAATATATAACTATAGTCAACATATAACGATTGTCAATATGTAAAGATATTCAATTTTGTTTAACAAGATTGCACCTAATTGAAAGATCAGATTGTGTTTTTTTAACATATGTATTCCTTGGTTGAAAGTTCTATTAAAAACAACTTGAACCATGACCTTCAATAATAACTAGTGATTTAAGCCACAAACAAGCTGACAGAACATCTGAAGTCTTAATTTAATTTCGAACTATTCAAAATTAATCTCAATTGAAGTAATTGCATAAAATATCCAATTTCCTTTCCATTTTATATGAAAAATATAAACATGTAGAATTGTAGAACTGCTAGAACTCTTTTTCGAAATAGGCTGCAGTAAAATGCTGGTGCGTTGTTTATACATGTAAGTTGTATGGTTTCCGGATATGCAAAAATTACTTTCTCCAACTGACAAACTTCCTATCAACTACCAACTATACTTATCTGGCAAAATTCTCCGGCCTGTTAAATTTTATTTTAATTTGATTATAATAAAATATAAAATGAAAGTTGTTTGTCTTTCAAAATAGTGCAATGTTTTGAATATAGTCTAATTTTGTAAAAAATACAATAATACAACAAACAATTATAAATACAATTATATATATATATATATTAAACATAGAGATATTTTTTAGTAGGAAACCTCTGCTCGATTAGATATTGTGTTGATAACCTTTCATTTAGTTAAAAACACTTTATTCTTTATTCATTTTTTTACACTTTCATTCCTTGAAATAATGAGTTTATCCACCTTCATGTGATTAGATAATAGCTCTAATACCTTCTTTTGGCTTGAAAAATGTGATATTTTCCATATTAAAATTATAAACATAAAAACATTAATTGAAAAGTAAAATTTTAACCAATAAAGATATATAAAAGTATAATATAAATTTACCGGTACAGAAAAATTTAATCAGTCTTTTGCAAAAGTTCTTTCAAATAACATCACTATAAAAAATATCCAATTAAAAATATCCAACTAAAAATCCAATACAATTCCAGTTAAAAAAATTTGCATAAATTAATGTTTACGAAGCAAACAAAAATTTTACTTCAAAATGTTAGAGGGAAAAATAATTGAGTGCAAAATATGGAAAAGCTTAAATATTTATGGACAAAACATGAAATATTCCTTTTGAAAGTTTACCATGCTTGTAATAATATCAAAATCTCTGAAAACTGAGAATCTAAAAAAATATTTTTTTCCATTAGAAAGAAGAAGTACAATGTTCTAAAAAAACTGTTTTTAAAAAATTCATGGATTCAAAATAAAACTCTTTTTTTTTCAATCTCAGTTATAAAATCATTTAAAGTATTTCATTGTAGAACCAATTTCACACTTTTGTATTTTGAAATTCGAGTTCATCTTTCTTAAATCCTGTAGGATACCATTTTTCACACAGAGCAAACAATTATGGTAAAATTACCGTAGTGTGTGGTGATGACATTCATGGTTCAAAGAAAAACATAATCCTAATAATCAAAACAAAATTATACGACATTTAAACCATTAAGTAACTTTCCCGTTCATATGTTAACGGTTTACCAGAAATTCCTTTTTTCAAAATTATAGGTCTCATTACCACACATTTAGCTAAAAATACGAATAGTTTTTATGCAATGCTCTAAAGTATCGTGGAAAAATTACCAAATTTAGTAATTTGACAAATTTCATCACACATTATAAAACTATATTTTATTATTAATTTTACAGAAATCATTACCAAAGAGCTTCGATAAAAATTTCCGAGCTTTTTGGTGTTCTCATAGAAATGGAAAAGGGTAAATTTTACCATATCCTGGTAGTTTTGACCATATTTTTTTCTCAGTGTACTCGTAAGATAAATAAACTTCTCTATTAAGTATAAAATGGTCAAACAAATCTCCTTATTTGACCTACTAATAACGTAAAAGGATGAAAGAGATGATTATATTCAAAAAGTAAAACACAAATCTTCTCCATAATTTGCACATCGTGTTTTAAATATGTTCTTTGTTGATAAAAGTGAAGACGCCGACAATTTAAGTTATCTAGTGTCTTACCCTTTTTGAACACCGTCTTAATAAGACACAATCCCCTCTTCCTCTGATTTCGATTTACTTGCCTGATGATTACAAATGGCCGAATTAATGTTCATAATGGTAGCTGGCGACTAATAAATAACACCCTTGTTTCGTAATTTTGATCATGCTAAGTGGGACCGTTAATTATTACGTCCCGAGAAGAAACTACAAAAACAAAAACTTAGTCATCATTTACGCAGTGTTTGTTTCTTGGTAAGGCAATAGGCTTTGCAAAGGATTAGGAAAGAATGGAAACAAAAATAAAATATCGCTAAACTTCCCTTTTTTTATTTTTTGCTTGTGGTTTGCATAATTTATTTTCGAATAGAATCTAAAGTTCTTTGCTATTATAAGCATATTTATTTGTCAAGTTTGTAATTTTGGAGAATATTGTTCTAAAATTCGACGAAGATTGTTATGAATGAGTTAGTTCTGCTCTAAGTTTATATGTTTACTTTTTTTAATAGATTATTGATGAATATTTTTTGCTCTATATTACTAACACTACATTAGTTTTTTTTCTTTTTATAAGAAATTTGACATTTTTATTTGTTTAGAAATTTTTTACCATAGTTAAGTTGAATATAAGTCTGTTTTTTAGATAATGAACCTTTATTATTTTGTTCAAATAATCAACTACAAAAGCAAAAACGTAGTTATAATATTATTAATGTTTGTTTATGGTTAAAGTAGCATTAGAAAATAATGAGGCAAAAAGATTAACAATGATAAACTCTATTTTCTTAAAAACTTTTTTGAGTTTTATTCTTAAGGCTCATGATACGTAAATACTATCCACATCTAAACCATGTCTGGATTGCCGTATTATCAAATATATCTGCCCGCTTTTGGGATTTTGAATTATTGTTCTTATAATCATTCCTTTCATGACTAAGTATTTGTTATTTTTCAGTAAGTAAAAACAATCAAACTTTCAATAAAAAATATAATAATTTAAGTAAATCACATTTAGGAAGTAATCTTGAGTAGCAAAACCTAATATATCACTAACAATCCTCATACACGGATCACGAATATTTACTTTGCCACTGCGTTTACCACGCATGTTTGCAATATTTATAGTAAACTGGTATCTATAAGGATTTTACGGTCGATATATACAGATTTAAACGAATAAGAACACTTCTTTTAGAATTCAGAATTGCTTCTAGAAAGAAAAAAAATCTGCATTAATTTTGGAGATTTTTTAATAAAATTTTCAATAAATCTTTTCAAGCCCTGTATTTTGAAGCATTTAATAAAATTAAATTAAAATTGTTTAAAGAATGAAATAATGGTTTAAATACTGAAAGTTATAATTTTAAAAGTGAAGGTCTGGGGAACTTACAATTTGAGGTTGAATGAGTGTATTAGAAATGTATTGCTCTTCAATAATCTGTTTCTCATGTTGGTCTAAAACAACTTCTTTTAGAACTTTCTATTTTGTTCAAAAATGACAGAAACACATCTCCATTATAACTACCTAACGAATAAAATGTTTAAAGGAAAACATGCTTAAAAAGATTTTATAAAATATTATTCAGTTTAAAGTTTTTCTAAAACTGATGATGAAGATGTTCTAAAAGAAAGACGAACTCAGACAACGTGAATATTTCTAACCATTTCCTGTTGTACAATACAAAAAAAAATTATAAAAGTGATTTATATGACATTCATCTTCCTCGATTTATGTCTTATGTATAGGTAAAAGCATTGTCACTCGGAGATAAAAAAAAATTCAGGTAAAATTACCGTATTTCATGAAAATAACATTTCCGGCAAAAAAAAACTAAATTTAACCGAATAAATGGCTTTAATGCCATGCTCTAAGGCAGAGGTCGCCAAAGTGGTCTATATAGACCCCCAGGGGTCTATTTGACAAAAGCAGGGGTCGATCCGAATCGGAAGGGTCGATTTGGGGTCGAAGAAAAAATAGTTCTTAGTATGCAAATCACACATACCTAATTGAGTATGTAAAATTTGTGATTTTTTTTATAATTGTCTTACTATCAGTTTCTTTATAGAACATGAATTAATAAACGTATATTTATTCGGGTGAAACAAATATTTACGTACCGGAGCGCAGTGGCACGAACTCTGCACTTCTGGTTTATAAGTCATATGCATATGTGCGCTTGTCCAAATGTCACGTGTGACGAGCATTTTACGTTACAAACGCAAATATCATTCGCAGTTTCAGCTAAAACCATTCGTTTACTTTAGATATCAATTTTAATTATCAATACATGTTAAAAAGAAGGTAAGCATTAGTAATATGGATTAGGACAGCCCGCGACAAAACTGTAGCACATTTTGTATTTTTTTACAAAAATTAAAAAATTTCTGAAAATATTATTATTTTAATATGATGTGTGTCTTTAACTTTCACGTAAATTCAATCTGATCTAAGTACAGAAATAAATGAAATGTGGAGTTTCGAGGGGATTTAGGATTAAAATCGACCAATTTTGAACCCAATATAGCGAATCTTGTAAAAAAATACCAAGGCACACCCATCTCATTGGTTAAAAAGCAATAAATCTATAGTTACTTTACTTATTATTTCATAAATATTAAGGTATTTAAATTTCAACATTCATATATTTTTCATAAAACTATTGTTACACAATGTATTATTACTTTAATAAATGTTTAAAATCATAAAATAAATGTACAAACACCTAATAGAGCTTTATTTTAATTAATAGAAAATTATTTTTATGGGGGTCGATGGAGATTTCGAAAAATTACATAGGGGTCGATGATCAAAAAAGTTTGGCGACCCATGCTCTAAGGTATCATGGTAAAATTACCACACTTTGCCCTATTTACCACATTTGCTACATCATCGCACATTACAAGACGACATTTTATTGTAAATTTTACTAAATCATTACCAGAGCGCATCGGTAAAAATTACCGAGTTTTTTGACATTCCCTTAGATCCCGAAACAAGGTCATTTTTACCATATTCTGGTAGTTATGACCATACTTTTTTCTCTTGGTACTGACTTGGCATCACCCAAATAAGTACATAAATAGATCTTAAAAACAATTGATTTATTAATATTATAATTATCCAAGTCTAAAAAGTTAAGAATTTTTTTTTTGGATCACTGATTGATCATAACATGACAATGTTACTCATAACGTAATTTATTGTGATGCCTAATATTAACAACCTATCATTAAAATTGTTGGACTTTCAAATTGTTTAGATGAAAAATTAAAAGTTTTTATGAATTAGCATATTTAGTTTATTAGCATATTTATATCAATTATTCATATCAATCTTATTTTTAAAAAAAGTATTCATCTCGTTACTTGCCGATTGAAAATTTTTATTTTAAATATATAAGTAGAAAGTTCTCCTAGAAAATAGAAATATGCTACATATTCCAAGGAATGAAATAAAAAATAAATAAGTAAATAAATATCTAGAATAACGTTTAAACCCATTTCTCATTAAAGATCATTAAAAAAATCTAATGTCATAATCATTAAAGAAAAATGATTTTTTATTCTTATTTTTCTGCAAAAAATTTTAACTTCAATGAGGTCTAAAACTATATTAATTAGGAAAAAAAATTTAAAAATTACGAATCATTTTTATTCATTCATTATTCTTATTTTACTCAGGTAATAAGGTAATATTTTTTAACAAAATGTATAGGTTTCAAAGAAAAAAAGCAATTTATAAACAAACAAAAATATCTTCTTTTGAAAGTAGTTAGTTTTTTAAAAAATGCTTTATTTAACAAATTTAATGAAAAAATATAAAATGAATAATAAAAATGTTTAATTGTAAGTGTTAAAGTGTTCCATAAAAGTGTTTAAATGTGCAGTAGATAAACGTTTACTTTGCAGATATCAAATATTATTGAAATGTTATATTTTATATTACATATGCATAATCTTTAAAAAAATTTCAATGAACAGTGTTCTGTCTTACCTTTAAAAAAAATTTGACTGCATATTTAGCCCACACTACACTGAAAAAATTTCAGATCTAATTACAGTAAAAAGTATCACCACTTATGGTGCCAGTACTTTTTACTGTAGAAGTGTAATTAAATAAATATTACTGTAATAAATATGGCCTAAAAATTTGAGGTAAAAATGGTCTGTAAATGATGCGTAATGAAGACTATGTGCTAATTCGGAAAATTGAATATTTCTAAAAATTGAACATTTGGCCATTGTTTGTGCGGACTAAATGTTTTATAAAAATTTCTTTGTGAATTTATTTGATTACTTATTTTTAATTTTGAAAACTTTTGAATAATTTTTTCTTACCATCTAGAAACAAAAATCAAAATTTTTTCCCGACCCTCTACACGAAAAAATTAAAAAATTATCTTTAATTACTAACTAAATTCAGTTAGGGCATAAGACGTTTGGTTTCAAAATGTCGTAATATAAGTTCAACGCACAATTTTCAAATATTTGCATTAATATTTGCATCAATATTGTAATACTTTAGTTTACAAAAAAAAAAATTCAAAAAAATAGTCAGATAATATTTTTTTTATTTTTAGTATTCAATACACAAAATATCATTGAGTATAAATTATGGTTAATAAAACCTATTTCAGTATTTTTTTTAAATGTAAAGATCAGTTAGAAAATGATGAATGCAATTTTTAAAACACTTTTAAGCCTGAACTATTTCTCAAACTTTAATTCCATTTTAAACTAATTTTTTAAAAACCAACATTTCATCCTAACGAATTGTCCCTCATCAAACTTGATCATCTTTGTTATGCAATCAAATATAACCTAGTTGTCACATAAATAAAAATCTGTATTAATCCGTAATAAAAGTTATAAAAAAATAATATTTTTTTAAATCCATTTGATGCAGCTGTCGCCAACTTTCATTAACCATTTGGTAAACAATTTCTAGTTAAAAAATTATCATAACCGAGAGTATACAGCATGAATTACATGACTCTGACTATTGTTGTAGTAAGTATTTGTAAAACTGGTCAAAGATGTGTTGAAATTATAAATATTGTGACTGATAAAACTATATAATTAGAGAAATTAAAATTTTAAAAAATCTGTATTAAAGTTGCTATGAGAAACATTATGACGTAAACTGTTAGAGATTGCTCGAGAAAAAAATTAAAAAAAATAATCTATTTAATTTTTATTTTGCAATATTTTATTTTACAACAGTCCTTGAACAGCCGACCCAATTTTTAGGTTTACGACCAAAAAAGTTCAACTCTGTAGCCTGTAGTTTTGAACGCAATCGAGAAGACAAGAGAAATCCTGAATCAAGTATTGGGAGAAATTTGCCTTCGTGGAGGACTTTTTTTATGGAACTAACCAGCATTTTCGTTACATGGAGAGAAAAACCACGGAAACCTCCCACAGTTAGCCTGCTGGCAAGGAGACACTAACCCATTGTCCGTCTACCACTAAGGATATTTTTCGTTAGCACTGTGGTCGGTGCAAGCCGGATGAGGAATTCGTATTGACCAGTCATTGCCGGGATTCGAACCCGGTTCATCTCATCTGAAAGTAAACGGTTGATCCCATGAGTCATCATGGCTCTATTTTACAATATAAAAAAAATAATAATAATAACTAAAAAATATTGTATTCAAACTCTTAACTGTCAAAGAAATTGTTTATTGACTAATTTCATCTAAAACGCCAATTTTATCTCATTTGATAACCGTCATTGAACAGCCGACACAATTTTTATGGGTTTACGACTACTAATGTTCAACTCCGTAGCTTTGTAATTTTCAACCCAATCCAGAAGACAAGGCAACTCCTGGATCCTGTGTAGAGAGAAATTTGTCTTCATGGAGGACTTTTTGATGGAACTAACCCGCATTTGCGTTACATGGAGAGGAAGACCACGAGAACCACCCACGGTTAGCCTGACGGCAAGGGGACTCTAACCCATGATCCGTCTACCACTGAGGATATTTCACGTCAGCACCGTGATCGGTGCAAGTCGGATATGGAATTCGACTGGGATTCGAACCCCGTTCACCACATTGGAAGGCGAATTCTCTATCGCCTGAGCTATCGCGGTTCTAATACGAAAATTAGGCAAATATTATGTAGTCACTTAGTTCTTTGCAGATGGGTACATATTATAGCCGAGAGTACTAATTTGGGAATCTAATGGCCGGCTGAAAGGTGTTCAAATCTCAGCGTTATCTCCACAATATTTTGCCCATTCCTTCAACATATTAAGAATTTCCAGTGTTCTATACTCCCAATTAGTGATCCTGGACAATTAAAAAACGATACACCCCCTCACACAGAGATAACAGAATCACAGATCTGTTTAACACAAAGTCCAGTATATCTCATCACTCATGATAAATGGCACTACCAGATAAACTAATTTAGCCACATTCCACGGCAGCACACAACTCAACTACAACCTAGCTCCAATGTACAAAAAGCCTTACTCCGATGTCCATTTTTTGTTAATAAGTTTTTTAACCATACCAGTTGTAAAGAGTCTTGAAAGTGTAAAGGTAAAAAATGTTCCCTAACCATAAACTATAGTATAAATTGAATAGACAGAGTGGTGCTGTATATTATGCGATAATTTTAGCAGGAAAACTCTGATAGTGTAAAGTACTATACTCTGACTATAAAATGTGTAAAGTAAAATGAAATAATTAAAAAAGTCGACTTAGTAAAAAAAGAAAGTATGATTACTTTGTTATTTTCATTATTGTAGCGTGAGAATTGGATTTTTATATGAAATCACTTCAAAAAGCTCCTTTAAATTTTTGAAATCTTACAGACAATTTAAGACTTCAGCAAATCAACATTTAGTATTATAAAATCTCAAGATATCCTTATTTAAGTATACCATAAATAATCGAAAATTTATAAATTAAAAATTTCATTTTAATTACTTAGTTACCTATGCTTTCAATAAATATCAGCATTATATTTTATTCAATTACGTTTTTAATGTAACAAATTTGATAAATTAAAAACAACTACATATCTGAAAAATATTTCATAAAGCGAAGTCACAAACTAACTTAATAATTGTTTCAATATACTGATTAAAAACAGTTTAAAAGCTTCAGTAAAATCTATTTTATAGTAAAATCCATTTTTACCGTAAAATGCAATATCGTAATTATTACAGTTATATTTTTAATCAGAGTGATTCAGAAATTTTACTGTAACTATTATTGTGAAAATTGTGGTATATCAGATTTTTTTGTTCCGTAACATACTCCGGTAAAAATGGATTTTATGTTAAAAAGCACCATCACCATGGGTGCATTACTTTTTACCGTAATTTAATCTGGAATGATTTACAGTGTGCTGTTATTAAAATAATAATTATTATTTTTTTTATTATCATAATTACTATCATTATCGTTAATACTATTATTATAATTATAATCATTATTATTATCATTATTATTATAATTATAATCATTATTATTATAATTATAATCATTATTTCTAACATTATTATTATCATTTTCATTAATACCATTATTATGATTATTATTATCACTATTATCACTATCAATTATTAGATTCTTTCATGCATTGAAGACAATTCAAAATATTCCACTTTGCATTTGTAAATAATTATCAAAGCAAAAACCTCCCGCTACAATCCATTGTGGACCAGTGGGGTTATGGAGATATAAATTATAAATTACGGTATATCAGATTTTTTTTTTATCCTTAATTTGAATTTTTTTACAGTGTAGCAAACTTGAAATTAAAGAAGAATCTAATTATTTTAATCATTTGACCGGTACTAAATAATATTTCGATAAAAAGGTTAAATAGTAATCAAAACGTTTATATGTAAATGCTTGAATTTTAAAATAATTATGAAACCCTTTTATAACAAGTTATTCTTTGGTTTTCTGCGTAATTAAACGGGGCTAATGCTAACAGCTTGCCAGCTATAATGGATGGGTCTTACGCATGCGCAATAGGTTAATTACTCTTACAAGCACACATTCTTCGGTTCTGTCCCTAAGGTCATATTTTACCGATCACTCCTCGTATATAATATTTATATCCAAGTTTAATGAAACATTAACTAATTGTCTCATTTTCTGTCAACCCTGTGGGAACGTTTAAGAGAAAATGATAACATCAGTTACACATCTGAATACATTAGCTCAACTGATTTTCCCTAAGTATAGAATAGAAATTACGTTCTCAACATTTCTGGCTTATTTATACTAGCAAACATATTTGGTTGTAACAAAGTTTAATTATCGAAAATAAGCCTAGAACTAAAAATAAAACATGATCTTCGTTGAAGAATCTTATCAGACTTTTAATATTTAGATAAACTTCCTTACGTAAATTTTAGACCGTTAAATCTAATTATAAATGCGGTTAATTCCTAATAAAAATAATGAATTATTTTTAGAAGTTTTGGAAAGTTAGACTTAGATCTAATAATAATAATAATTTCTACAATGAGAAAAAAAAAGTATGTTTAAAACTACCAAAGTATGATTAAATTTACCGTGTTTCTGGCTCTATGAGAACATCAAAAGCTCGGTACAGTAAAATATGGTTAAAATTAACAATAAAATATGGTTAAAATTAACAATAAAATATGGTTTTATAATATTTGATAAAATTCGGTAGATGTAGTAAAATTTGGTAATTTTTTTTTTTTTGATACATTAGATAATGGCATAAAAATTATTTATTTGTTTGAATTTACTTTTCAGTTTCGTATTTTTGGCTAAATGTGTGAAAATAAGAACTATTGCTTTGAAAGCACCATTTCCGGTAGACTACTACTATATGAGCAGAAAAATTATCAAATAAATGGTTTAATTATCGCTATTTTAGTTTTATTAACCCAGAATTATGGTTTTATTTTTCCAGAAATGTCATGACTATATAATAGGGTAATTTTACCAGAATTGTCTTCTCCTTGTACTAGAACTTAGTAAATAATTATTAAAATTCAAGAAATTGAGACTTAGATTAAAATGATGATTTTCACTAAAAAAAAATTATAAATTATTTTTAATTGAATTTTGGATTTTGGAAACTCTTAGAAAAAAGCTTTTGGATAAGTAAATGTTCTATTCAAAATAAAACTAAGTTAGGTGTTTATGTGACTGGTCGCAAAGTATAAAAACAATAAAAGCAAGGATGAAAAAATAAATAATTCTGTTCCAAGTAAGTCTTTGTTCTGGTAATAATTTGTTTCTAAGATTCTTCGCAATATTCACAAAAAGATGTATTCTAAAATCTTTAAAACATCATTTCTATACACGATAAATGATTCTGATTCTGAATTACTTAAAAAACATATTTTAACTTTATTAATGCAGCTTTTCTGAATAAATGAAAAAACTAATTTTTACTACGGCATTTTTTAAGGAAAAATAACTTTAAAATCACCATAAGGAGTTAAAAATTTTCAAAGAAAAAAAAAGGGACAAGATTCTTTTAATAATCTTGATCCTGCGTGTTAGCTTTTTTACACCCTTTGCTTAAGTTTGCTTTGAATTTAGTTATTAGAAATGACTGTTTACGTAACTATAAGCAATATGAAAGTCATTCATTTTTTTTAATCCCTTTTAATTACGAAATCAAGTAATAAATTAACAAAATATCAGTTAAACTTACAAACAAATTTATATTTTGTATACACTGTCAGAAATTTCTCGGAAAAAATTGTTAAATACCATTTTATTTAATTGTTATTTTATCATATTCAACCAAACCAATCAAATAATGATATGAAAAAAGAGATGGCATTCAAACTGGCGGCAGAGAGAAAATCATTATTTGCTTGTTTTTAGTTTATTGCTTGTTTTTTAACAACCAGAATTTTATTAGGGCCAACTAAGCCCACCTTATGAAACCTCTTAGTTCTTTGCAGCTGGGTACATACTACATAACCAAGTGCACGAATTTGCCCATCTTACAGCCGGCTGAAAGGGGGTTCGAATCCCAGCAGTGATAAAACAATATTTTTGCCATTTCTTGAACCTATGAAGAGTTTCCAGTGTCCTGATCTCACCTATCAGTGACCTGGAACTATTAAAATACAAGACTCTCATTCCGGTATCGATGGCAGTACCACGGAGCTGCTTAATGCAGAGTAGTTCAGTAGTTTGAGTACTAATCTCATGATGGGTGATACCACTTGATAAACTAATTAAGCCATATTTCACGATTTATTTGACAAAACACAGCTCAATCACAACCATACTCTAATGTCCATTGGCTAGCGAAAAGTCTAACTTCGATGTCACGTTAAACAGTTTACTGTTCCGAAACCATTCTATTTGTAAATGATTTCAAAACCTTAAAGGGGAAAATGTTCTTAACTGTAAATTTTTCTGTTAATTGGATTCCCAGACTGCTGTCTGTTATTTTACCGTAATATTAGAATGAAAATTTTAACATTGTAGCCAACGGTGTTTGAAAATTTATTTGTTTGTAAGTTTTTACTGGATCATTCGTCATTCTTCTTATAAAATCTATATTGACAAATAGTGATATAAACATAACTAAAATTGCAAAATCTTTTTCAGTTTTTTTAAGATTAGAAAACTGTTTTAAAAAATTTTAAAAATAGTCGAAAATTGAAAATGTCTAAGGATTTCTGACCATATAGTTATGCATTCGTTGTAGCAGTGCTATGTTAGAAAATATATACACTAGACCAACAAGTTCTTTATTCTCTGCTTTGTTCTTAACACTGCGTAGCATATTAGAGGCACTGAGAACAGCATATTAGAGAGAAGGTAAACCCGGTTTACATAAATGCTAATTTTATATACTGTGTCTTAATGGTTTTGCTCTTTGCAGGAAAATTTTCGCCTATGCAATGTGCAGCTCGTAAATATTAAACAGCGTTAGTACCAGTGAGATACCATAGCGCTATTCAAAATCTCTCTACTTTTGTCTAAAAACGACAATTCTTGTATTCAGTTTTATTTTTCAAACTTTCTTCCCAGAAGTATTTACACATGCGAAATTTTGCTGCAAATAATTCGTAGATAATTTCTTAAATCTTAAGTGATAACAAAATCCAAGAAAATTTTAAAAGATCCAAAATTCTTTCCAAAATCAGAACAAAACAGATAAAATTTATTCACATATATATTGCATATTAAAAAATATTTATGCAAAAATAATCATATTAGTAAACTCAACGTTAATTTTATACAGACATTTTATCTTTATAATTCATTCAGCATTATTTAAATTTATAGAAAATTTGCGTTAATTTCAATATATTTCTCTAGAAGTACAGTTGGAATTCAAATAAAATTTGCATTTGAAGTTTACATGTTTTCAAGTCAAATTCAAACCGATAAAAATTTGAAAATGTTTTATTATTCTATGAATATTGTTAGTTAAGAGTTGATTTTTTTCAGTTGAATAAATATATTATTCAACGATATTTTATATAGTTTAAAAAACCCATTCGTATTTTAAGTTTATTATAATTTCATAATTTAAAATGCTTCTCCTCAAATATTAAAGGAAAATGAATACGTAATGTGAATACGTAATATGAAAAAAATAATAATAATGCACTTTAAAATAAAACAAATATATTTCCATTGTCTGTCGCAACGTATAGTTTTTCTTTTATAGTTAGATAAATTATCTTTCTTCTACTAAAAATGTTGCATAGTTAATTTATTTTTAACGTATACTGTATTATTAACATATACTTTTTTCTTATAAGAAACTATATTTTTTAATAATAAATAAATCAGTTAATCACCCATTTAATGATTATCACGCTATTAAACATTAGATGTTGTCGTTAAATACCTATTAAATTGAATATACTTTTTAATATATTTTATCCATTTTAAGTTTAATATTTTTTTAAATTTAAGATACTTAATTTAAGATACTTAATTTCAATTCTAAGAATGGAAGCTTTTGGGGCTGTCAGCAATGAAATGGCAAAAGATGATAAAATAAGATTTTTTACATTATTTGAAAACCAATAATAAATGGAGAAAATATGGTTGAAATTGGCAAAAAAGAATTGTTTTACAGGGGTTTATTGCTTCAGAGAATATCGTAAAATTGAGAGGAGAATAATATTCATTCATATGAAAGTTCGTTGGGACCACGAAATATTATCGTACTAGAGGGAGTTATTGTTGTATCGGATATCGTAGTAGCGAGAGCTCACATTACAAGGGTCACGTAAATGTTGAAACAAACTTCTTGTGGCATGCATATCATTAGAATTAAAATTGCAAGGGAACCCATGTCCGGAAATGTTGTCATACGCCACTAAGGGCTCTTTCTTTATGGTGAATTGTTTCATCGTATACTTTGGAACAATTTATAATATGTAAGTACCCGTATGACGGCAATTACGGGAATATTTCCCTTGCATTTTTGATCTTGGTCATATGCCCTAACTTTCCTGAAAATTTGTAGCAATATTCAAGCGACACTTTGTTATATATAACATTTTTAAACTTGTGCATTTTGACAAAAAATAGATTAAAAATGTAATTTTAGAAAAAATTTTTAGCTTTAAAAGCAAAACTAATTACAAATTTGAAATCTTTACACCAAAATCAGGCAGGATCAAGAATTTGTATAAATAACACAAAAAAATTTTCTCCAATGTTATTCATTTGGAAAAGCAACTAACAAGAATAATAAAACTTAAAATAAACAGAATATCACAATCCATAGTTCCAATTTTATCGTAAAATTATTTTTCTTTCCATGGCAGAAAATATTCCATATCTAATTTACTTCTCTCAGACATTTTTCTGATTAAAACCCATACTTTTTGCAGATAAATCAGTCATTCTCCCTTTTCAGTGATTAATACGTCCGAAGGCATTATGTGTTGCCGTTAGACATATTTTAGATCATGTCACAAACGTTTAAAAAAACAATATCTGTTTTCCATTTTTCCCAAGAGTTTTTCGAACAAAAAGAGAAAAATAATCTGCATAAATCCCACACCCAACCCACATCAAAAATAGTAGAGCCTTATTAATTATTAACGGAAGCTGTTTCCTGTTAAAACATGGGAATATTAGGTATGTTATGTGTAGGATACATTGCTTTCTTTCTTCTTTTGACAGCATGAAATGTATAAAAGTTCTTGATGAATGGCACAACGGAGGAGGCATTTATTATACTGTACATTTGATCGTTCTTGCAGATTAATGTACATAAATGTAATATTTTTTTTAATATTTTCCTTTAAATCGAGCATAAAAGAAGTATAAAGTGCATTTGTTAAAACTTAGAAAAGCAGTGTACATTAAATGTTTCGATGTAAAATATTGCATAGAAAAAATATTCTCGATTATAAATTGTATTTTTGACAGAATTAAATGATATTATAAACAAATTATATTAAAAGATTACCTACCTGGATAAAGGTTTATTAAAGACGATTATTAGGTAACAACTTTTACATTAGCGAAACCATTTATATTATATCATTGTAAAAATTAACATGAGTAAAAGCATTAACATAAGTACAGAAATCTTTAATGAATTTCTAGTAGCGGCCCCTTACGTGTTCGTAAGTTCATAAATCATAGAACTGCTTTTGAGCTTTTTACAAATTTTAGAAAGTTCTTATGTTGTGTGCATTATTATACATTCTCTTTATTTCTGACGCCAATGCAAGTTAGTTTCAAGCAAAATAAAGCCCTTAATAAAGGCAGATTTTTCTCAATGTTAATCTGAAATGTTGCACACTTTAGAAAAAATAGAGAATTTTTAAAAATTTTCTTCGTTAACCCAATTACTTTTTTTTAAGAAATATTAAAATTTGTGAATATAAATATATAGATGTTATTACATATTACAAAAAATCTGGATTCAAATGCTATTTTTATTCAAATGCAAACTATGCCCTGTAGTAAAATCATCAAATATTTTTCTTGTAAGTGAACTTCAAAACCCTTGAGATCCCTTAAGCAGAAGTATAATTTCGTAACTTTAACTTGACACTTTAAACAGAAAGAAAACTCCTTAGTAGCTTAAAAAGGTTAAATCAAGGACATGTCACAGACTTTTTTCCCCCTTTTTTCACTTGCGTAAATCTAAAATTTTAAGATGTAGGTTCGTTCTCCAATTAGCAATCCCCATAAAGTGTGTATTCATAAGATGAATTTTTCAGGGCTGTTATTTATGTCACATCACTAATTAAAGTCAAAATTGTTTGAAAAAAGAAATACAGACTTGTTTTTTTTTTTGTTTTTTTAATATTAAGAAAAAACTATTGTAAAGAAAGTTTTGCCTTAACGTCATTTTTATCTCAAAAACTATTTATTCTCCGCTCAAAATTAATCAAAAATAAAACTTCCGCTGAGGAAAAAAAAAACTTCTTTAAATTCAATAAAAAAAAGTGATGAAGAAAAAATTCAATTGAAGAGGTGATTTTTTTAAGCATATATATCGGATGAGAATAAATGTGACATCCTGTCTTTAACTTCCGGTAAAAACCATGCAAAGCTCAAATCGCACTTACTTTAAATAAATTCAGCCTTTCATTAAGTTTGAATTATTCGAAATGCGCTCACATTTTATCTCTTAATTACTCTTTTCACGAGTTTCAGAGCATGACTGTTTGAGAAAAAGTTTTTCAACAAATAATAAAATAAACAACGAACGTAAAATATAAACAAAAGTTTTAAACAAGCATTAGAAGGGGGATTCAATTAACAAAGAGAGTATTAAGTAGGTAGAATTACTTTTAAATCGACTTTTTTATATGAAAAAAAGAACAGTTGTGGATTAAATTGTTTCCTCTTGGCGGATTACTATTGAGAGTTTTAAAGGAATAATTAATGTTTGAATGAAAAAGGATATCTCAAATAGATTATTTCAACCCCAGCGGCATTTCGCAGGAAAAGTCAAGAGCGTTAGTTGGAAAGATGTCATTTAAACTTTAAAAAAAGAAATATTTTTATATATATATATATATATATATATAATCCCTAACTCGCTAGCGTGATAAATCATTACTCGAATTTAAATCTTAATAGCACGTACGTGTGAGTGCTATTTTTCATACATACTCCAGAAAAAGTAAGTTTGTATCGTTGAAATATTTTTGGAAATAAAATAAGTAAGTATCCACGTTTCATTATTGTTATGATTGCATATAATTTTAAAGAAATATAAAATTTTTCATTTTCGAATATCCTTGAATACATAAGAATCAGCAATCAAAAGCAAGCTAAAATCTTTAAAACTTCACTTCTACACTGTTAGACATTTTGTAACGCGTTATAATCTAATGATGCCATTCAAATTTATAAAACTTTAATATGGTGCCTTAACCTATCGACGCAGATTTTCGTGATTTTCACTCTCATAACACCGATATTGTTGTCGCATCGGTCAACATCAAAAGCATGCAGGGATTTATTGTGCCCCTCTGGAAATCGTTTTTAGGTCGTTGTAGACAGTGTGATGACATCAGCAAGTCCTTCTTCCAACAATTCTTGTAATAATTTATCAAATTAAGCAGTTTAGAAAGTTTGCAACATCTTTTGAAGTTATTTTCCAACATAATTAAACCTGTATGAGTTATGGTGCCTTAACCTACCTACCTCACGACTTTCACCACCAAGTGATTTTATAATTTTGACAACATGGTTTGCAACCCTATGTTATATGGTAACTTTTTATTCTCTTGACACCTTTCATCTCTCTTTTGAATTGGTTGGATAGATTTTGAAACATCCGGTATAAATGAAACAACCGTCATATTGCAATCATAAATAAATTTGTTATGAAATAAAACCAAAATTTGTTATCAAAGTTTAAGTCCTCTGAGGTACAAAAGTCTATGACTAGTATATTTTTATAAATTCTTTGATCCAATGGGCTATTTATGCATATAAATTTAAAATGATACATAAATATTTTAAGAGATGCATTGAAAACATAAGGCTATTTCGAAAGACAATTGATTTTTATTTTACATTTTATTGTTTTAAAATTAAATTAACAATATACTGGTAAAATTCTTTGCTCGCCCCTAAATAAAAATTTAAGCTATTCGTTTCTTTGATAATTTAGTTGCATTTCTAAAAAGACCGTAGCAGTAGTCGAAAAGTTTAATCCACTTCGAGAAATTTCAATCTTCAATTTCGGTTTTAAACTCGAATGATACTGCTTAGTGACATATACTAAAGCAAACTACGTTGAATTATCCATTTTATCTAATATTTTTCTCAGGACAAACTAACGCTACTCAAATGAATTTCAGTAAAACAGTTTACAAGAGAATGTCGATAATATCGCTAGAGTAATCTCATTAGAACCCAAGCCAGAATTTTAAATTAATTGGCACACGACTTTGCTAGTAGTACCGCAGCCTTTTCCATGTTTAAAATCCTCATAGATGGTGGCTGTTTGTGAATTAAAAGGAAAACCTTTAGGATTTTGATGGATTTACAATAAATGGAGTTAATTCTACAAATAATTCATTATGACCATTGAAATGAGAAGATCTAGTATCACATATTATATCATGTAAATCAAACGACTATTGTTTGAATTTGTAATGACTTTCATTCATCCAGTAGAAGAGAATTGTAAATTATATTAGCACACTGGTCAATTGTTCTCCAGAAAATACTGATAGATGAGAAACAATTATTTAAATTTTCCCCTTTAATGTAATATTTCTTGGTTAGTGTAAATTCTTTATTAAATAAATAATTTAGAACTGCTAAGTTTCTAAATACATTACAAAATTGTTTAATTAATTTATATATATATATATATATATAGTACAATAAAAACAAAAAAACTAAACAATAAAAACTATTGTATTGATATATTTTGCTTTGGGTATATTAATACAATATTAGAAAGCACTCCTTTTTGCGGATATAATCGTGTGGGCTGATGAAGAGATTATATATTTTCTTTGTTTTGTTTTCCGGATTTTAATTTTTTTTTTCGATATCAAAAATTATATTTTTTTAAATACTTTCGAAAAATCATTTTTAATAATTTTCTTCTCTTGTCNATTAAAGATATATATATAAATCCAGCGTTTTAAAAGAAGTGCTAATAAATGAGAACCAATAACAGAACTTTTCTATTTGAGGTAATGTTTTAAAATTAATGTAAAGACTTGGTTCAAATTTCTAAATAGTTGTATGACTTTTTTTTAACTGGAATATAAGTATGAAGCGTCATCTTCCAGGTGGTCTATTAGACAAACCATTATATAGTAAAAAATGAAAATTCAAATTTCATAAAACTTTCTTCGTTTTTGACGAAACCGTTTCCTGGTATACGTTCCGAGCGAATATTTCGCCAACGTGACGAAATAACTACCGTCACTTTTTCAAGGAAACGAATTTCGTCATTAGTAAAGAAGCATTTCGTCATTCTATTGCTTTAAAAAAAACATGGTGCTTAATGTACCTAATTTTTCTAATAATCACTTTATTCTAGGCACCATATAGCTGGGTTAATGTCACCTTAATCACGTACAAAAAAATGGAATAGAGATATAAATTACACCCATACCCGAATCGGGATTTGAACCAGAGGCCTTCTTCGGACAAGGCAAACTCGACTTATTTTGTCACTTTATTTTCGATCGCCTAGTCTTCATCCTAGTTTCGTTAAATCTGGTAATCAATTTCCCACATTACACTGCTATGACGTTTCAAGTTGAGGAAACATTTTCGTCATATATTTCAGATTTCCCGTTTTGTCACAAATCAAGTAAGGAAATAGTTCTCAAAATCAGCGAACTGAAAATTATTTTACAGACTTATGCAAAAAATTTTAAAATGAGAATAAAAAATATAGTAAACTACTAAACTGGACGAGAAAATAAGCAATTTGAACGCACAATGTTTAAAAAATTAAAAACTTCGTGTCAAAATGCTCTACGAAGAATAAAAAATAAAAATGAAAAATGTAGCTCTATTATTAAGGGAGGGATGGGCTACAATAAGTGCGCCTACTACGAACTTATCAAAATTAAGTAAGCTGTTCTCAATTTAAAGTATAATGTAGTTTAGGGTTGGGTTAACAAACAAAATCAGTTATTTGAACAAAAAACTGTATAAAATAACTACGTCAGAATTGTGGTCGGTGCGAGCTGATACCTAAATGCGAATGGCTAGTCAAGATCGGGATTCGAAACAGGTCACCTAATTAGGAGGCGTGTACGTTGTCCCCCGAGACGCGACAACTCTAGTGCACTATTATCTTAAAATGTTTTTACCTTTAAAGTCTTACTTATTAAAATTATATTTTATTAAAATCATATTTAAAACTATAGTGGCCTACCCTTATTAAAATGTTTGGCAATTTAACTTACAAAGAATAGTCAGATAGAATATCAATTCGACAATGAATACGATGTTCAAAATGATAAAATACTTTCTGAAAAGTGAGAGCATATATAGAAAATAATCGTAAAAATATTCTTGAGAAAAGATAAAGCTATCTGTAAAGCTAAGTAAAACTACATAGCGAAAACTAATTTATTGTTTTAATCAATTAATGATTAGGGTGAAAAATACAGAAATTAGATTTTTTTTTAAAAAAAAACAGCTTTAAACCGTCAAATATACAAAGAAAATCAATAAAAAAGTTTTTAAAAAAAAGGATTTTTTTGCAGAGCGTGTAACAATTAAAAACAGAAAAAAATCTATATTTTTCTTTAAACAGTTTTTATCTTTAAAAGCGTGTTTTTTTTTTTTGTTATTTTTTTGTAGAAATTGCTTTTTTTTTTTTATAGTGTACAAATAAACAAGTTTGAATCCAATGTGGGATAAGAAGACATGGAGCTAACATAGTCCGTCAATAACCTTTATATTTTAAAAGTAAATTATTAAACAAAAATAATTTTTGTCATCTTGGGGGTCAGATGACTAAAACTGTATAAAAAGAATTAATAAAATTAATTAAACTTACCTCACGTTCCCCTCCACACTCTTTGTATGTTGCAGATTTATCCAGTAACTAATTTTCACAATCTTAAATTCTGATATAATACTTTTCTCCTTATGCTGTCAAAATGCATCTGCCAATCCTCTAAGCTTACAGTGTTAGAAATTTTGAGGTGGCTAAACTCCTATAGCGTAACATGTAGCTAAATTAAACCACATTATAGTGCTTTTTATACTTGATTACAGGAAATTATAGTTCAGCTTGAAAAAAATCATGATTTGATTCAATGCTGTACACCATACAATAGCTCAAGATAACAATATTACAGTTCAACAGTGAAATGGTTTTTTTTAAAGTCTCAGCTATTTTATTTTCTAAATCTGATAATAATTGGAGACACATAAATTATAAATTTGGAAGAGCGTTAATTAGTTTTAAATAAAAATTATAGCTCTGGAAAAGTTACTTACAAGAAAAAAATTATTTCGTCCATAACTATTAAATTATATTGAATATTTTTTAAAAGAAAAATTATTTAGAGGAAACATTTAAAAGAAAGCGATAAAATGAATAAATTTTCTTTCCGTCAAAATAACGCGTTTTGTCATAACCTAAACTGGAAAGTTTTCACCAAAAAAAAATTATTTTCGAACTATGCGTCTGAATATGCATTCAAGTAAAAATTTGAAAAGAATGATCACGTTAGCTTTGCTTTTCAACACAGTTTTTTATGCAATAAAATGATACTAACTTAATTATTCTTATCGATGCCACGCCTTTGGCCCCCTCATTGTTTACAGTAATTAACCCCAAACTCCCTAAAGGACTTTTTACAAATTAATTCCCGGACTTCATCCATTTAATAACAACCACAACTGCCAATTTTTTGTAAATCTCATCGAACAAAAGTTCAACATAACTTACAAAGAATGTTTTTTTATTCCACAGCAAAATCCTATAGTTCATCTTTATTTTCACTTTTTCTCTCAACGATGTTCTGGAGGATTTTTCTTTTGGGAAGTTATTTCCTCCGAGTATCTTAACTTGATAAAAATTGATTTTCTGAGTATTACCATTAAATAAATTAAGACCATGCAAAGTTAATCCAGTGGACTTTTTTTTTTTGTTCATCTGAATTCATTTCAAAATCAGCCATTGAAAACTACCTACCGCTGTCCTTGGAGACGATAATTTACGTTTTATAATGGAAGAAAAAAAAATGAAGACGAACATTTAGAAAAAATTCTTAAATGCAACGCTAAATAATCGCCCTTTACTGAGAAATAGTTTAGATTCAAATTTTTTTCTCTGTGAATTTCAATCTCATTTGGTATGAAAAAACGATTTCAACAAGCAACAGTGAACAATTTTATTATTTAAAAAGATGACTCACTAAAAAGGAATCAAACTAATCCCGATTATTTCAGAATGTTTTTATTATTTAACTTAGTATTTTTATTCAAAATTTTAACTTAAAGAATTCTTTGTATTTACTAATCGTTTAATGTTTTAAATGCTAGTAATAGTGCATTTTTAAATAGGTTTAACATTGCTTTGATTAAAATTGTATTAAAAGATTTAATGTAATCGGGAGTAGCTTTAATAGTTGCAATAGTTGATTAATCCTTTTTTTTTAAAAACGGAATTATTAATATTTAAAAATTATGAAAGAAAATTAATTCATTGTTGATTAATTTATTCGTAATCAGCTATATAAAAACATAAAATAATTTATTCCAAAAAAGATAAATACTTTACTGTAAAGTAGCTCAGATATATTTTTTTTCAACCTGAAATCTTTCGGTAGGAAAAAATATTTTGACAAGCAACGGCGCTTAGATTTTATTTTTTTAACGAATGAGTAATTGTTAATATAATCCTTATTATTTCAAAACGTTTTAAATTTTCAACGTAATATTTTTATTCGAAAATTAACTTAAACAACAGCTTGCATTTACTAATCGTTTAATAGTTTAAAGTTAATATTTGTGCATTTTTAAGAAGTTTAACTTTGATGCCCTTGCTTTGGTTAATATTGCATTGGAAGATTTAATGGAATCGTGAATAAGTTCAATATTTTCAATAGTTGATTAAACCTTTTTCTAAAAATGGAACTATTAATATTCAAAAATTATGAAAATATGCATGGTAGATTAATGTATTCGTAATCATCTAAATAAAAACAAAAAATAATTTATTCAGAAAAGCTAAATACTTTACTTAGTAGCTCAGATACAATTTTTTTCTACCTGAATTCTTTCGGTATTAAAAAACATTCTTTGATAAGGAACGCAGCTCACTTTCAGCTTTTATTTTTTTTAAAGAATGAGTAATCATTCAACAAATCCCGATCATTTCAGAATGTTTTTAATATATAGCTTATTATTTTAATTTGAAAATTAAACTTAAAGAATATTGAGTATTTACTAGTTATTTAAAATTTTAAATGTTATTAATAATCCATTCTTATATAGTTTCATTGTTGATCTTGTTTAGATTAATTTTTTAACAGTAAATTTAATACTATGGTGGGTAAATTTAAGCTTATTTAAGTGATTTTTTTTAAAATAGCTTTAATATATCTAAACACAAACTAGAACTCATATTTTAAAATTTTACAGTATGGAATTAGTTTTCCGGACACCCAAACTTAAAATAAAATTACTTAGTAATATTTATAATTAAACTATTTTGGATTGTTATAAATATCAGATAATAATAGCGTACAAACAACAAACGAACTTTATGGATATCCAATTTTGGAAACAATCTTTAACATTTGACCATGACTCTACATATGCACAAATTATAAATCCATGCCAATTTTAAATTCATATTTTAAATCACACTGCTTAGTACAACTGGTTTTTCAATTGTATAAATATCATAAAAAAGCTATTAAAAGAAAAGAAAAACATAAGAACATTTAAATTATCCAAGACAAATCATTCTCATCTAGACAAATCATTGAATCTGACAACATTAGAAGGTGTGAAGAATTTCTGTGTGTAGACTTGAAAAATGTCTTAAAATAAAAGTTGTACAGGAAAACATCAGTCATTTCGCCAATAAATTGACTTAAAATAATAAAATTGCTGAGCCTAATACTTATGACGTACGATCTGATATCATTTTTGGAGAAATTTTAACGAGTGCAAATTATTTTAAATTAAAAAATAATCATTAACCTAGAACATTATCTATTCCTCATGTTTGAAATAATAGCACAAATATTAAATTGAAGAATTAAATTGTAGTAATTGTTTTTTATGATGTAAATTCTGATATCATTTCTGATGAAAAGTTTAAGAAGCTTGCAAAATGCTACAAAATAAAAATTATAATTAAAGCAAAGATCAATTTTCAATGTTTAAAAATGTAAGATAATAAATTAGAGAAATAAATGCAGTAGCTGATATTTTTTATGTAAATTCTGATAGCACTTTAGATGAAAACTTTAAAAAGCTTACAAGATGCTTGAAAATTAAAATTACAGTTACAAAATATCAGTCTCTAATTCAGTTACTTTAAGCGATGTCCGTTCATGCCACGTTTGAAAAAGTTAGGTATTAAATTCAAGAAAAAAAAATGCAGTGCCTGATATTTTTGATGCAAATTCTGATAGCATTTGTGATGAAAAATTTAAGAAGCTTGCAAAATGCTTAAAAAAAAACATATCATTCGCTAATTCAGATGCCTTAAACTATATCTTTTTCTCCACGTTTAAAAAAATGAGAGATTAAATTCACGAATGAAATTACAACGTCTGAAATTTGTTTTTCGAATTTTGGTAACATTTGCGATGAAAATTTGAAGAAACTTGTGAAATGCCTAAAAATAAAAATAATAATCATAAAAAAACAACCAATCACCCATTAAGTTACCGTAAACGTTTTTTTTTCCTCGTGTTTGAAAAGGTAAGATCTAAAATCCTAGAATAAAATTGCAGTGTGGTTTCAGAAAGCAGTTAATTCTTTTTTTTTTTTTTTTTACGCTTTTATTTTTTTTTTATAAAGTGGTGAATCTTTTCTTTGTCTTTTTGCGGGTATTGTTTGAAAAAAGCAATTTTCTTTTCGAGAGTAGCTATTCTAGTCCTACGTGAAAAAACCTATCCTGCATTGTTTACGCCATCATAAACTATATTTAATTAAAGATTAGTGCAATTTTTCTCGCTCAAAAAGAATTAAAAAAAAAACGTCAGTTGCCTTACGCGTTAATTAATTTTTATTTAATCTGCTTTCGTATATAAACAGTCTTCAGGCTCTATGATTTTTTTTATTGTTTGCTTTTTTAAGTTAGTCTGTTTTATTGCGAGGGAAACTCTGACTTTTTTGCATATTTCCTACATCCACGGTTTTAATTATTATTTGCAATTTTCCTAAATTATGCTTCATAATAAATTTTACCCATTACGTTTTATCGTTACAACTTCCCTAAATTGCTCAAGCATTTATGTAATTTATATATATTATAGTTTTTATTGGTATAACAATGTTATATTAGAAGAATAACATAGAGTAATACGCCTGCGGAATATTCTAATTTCTTGAATTAAATGCATAAAAAATACAACAAAAAGAAGACTCATGAATATTCTTCTGGTTTTCTTCAACGTTTAGTAGTTGAAGTAAACATATCATTTATTAATTAGTAGAATGAATTAAATTTTTTGTTTCATTAATAAGAATAAATAAAGCAATGAAATAACCTATTGTCAATGAATTATTATTGTTTTCAGAATTTAAACAGTAAACTGTTTAAATGTGTTTGTTGTTACTTACTGTTTAAATACTTTTGCATCAAACGTTTAAATTAAAAAATTTTAATTGACGTCTAAGAAACTTGAAATAATATTAGATTATTTTATTTTTTATTGTGATTTCTAACTTAAAATAAGCTCACCAAAATAGTTTGCGTGCAAAAAAAGGAGTTCCGTAAGTTATTCAATTATTAAATTTATAAGTATGTATTTATGTTCGAAACTAATTTTGTGTAAACTTTTAAATGTATTATTATTTTTTTTTTCAACATTCATTTAAACCTAATTAAGCATTTGAATAGAGTAAATGGCAAAATCGGTAAAAAGGTACTAGGAATAGAAATACACAAATGTTTATGCATATTTTAAATTCTTATGCATGCATTCAAGATATTTTGAGCAAAAAATAATGATAACTGAGAACAAAATATTAAAAATACGTTTAGAAAAATTATAAGCAACCATGACTTGTTAATGTCGAATTGAGTTTGTCATCCAATATAGTAAATGAAATGAGATGTTAAATAATAGAAAAAAGCACATTTCAGGCAGTTAATCAAAAAATAAAACTTACGATAAGTTGCATAGAATGAATTTTATCATGGAAAATATGTAGAAAGAATCTAATAAACAAAATCTAACGTATATATTCAATCAAACACTTTATCACATTTTTTGAAATTACTTTCAAAGTTTGTGCATGCTTTATGGTGCCATTGTATGCACCTTACATATCTTATCCAGTTATCATTTTTAGTTGTGTTATGGTATTCTTCTCCACAGCTAACACACGGATAGTCATTAAATAAGTAGAATCGGATGATTTGAAATTATGTGAAAGGTTATGTCGAGTAGTTTATAGGGTACTATAGGATAATATGTTAAGTCTGTAGAATCAGAATGTAATACGTATGGTTTTGAACTGTTTTTAATGTTTTTTCAAAGTAATTATAATATTATAATATAAAGCTATGATAAGCTAATATTATAATAAAATTTTTATTATCTTATATCTTAAAATTTCAAAACCAGACCAAAGAATCAATGAAATTTATTTATATTAAAATATTAAGCACTGTTTGAATTTTCATCCTAAAACCACAGTGAAATAACCATCAGCAGTCGGTCCATCATCCAATTAACCATAAAGTTTACGGTAAAGAGCAATTGTTATCTTAAATTAGTTGAACATTACCTAGTTGGACATTGATCGCGGGAAATAAGATTTGGATCGACTTTTACACTAATAGGAAATATTTTTCACGGTGGAGAGCTTTTCTGATGGAACCGATTCGCTTTTTCGTAATTAGAAGAAGAAAAAAATCACAAAAATTTACTATGATTACCCCGATGAATAAAAGATTCTAATCAATGATCCGTTATCAAGGAGGATATTTAATATCAGAATTTTGGCCCTTGGAAGTCAGAAAATCTCCGAATCTATCAGCTATTTCCTGGATTCAAACCTGTGTCACCTCATCACTTTTTACCCTTAATTCTCCCGACAGCCTGAATACACGGAGAAAAAATTCTAGTAAAATTACCGCACTGTATGGTAATGGTATTTTTGGTTAAAAAAATCTAGTAAAAAAAGGAAGCTATAGAGTGTTTGAACGATTCAGTTGGAAATTTTTTTTCCCTTTTTAGTGGTAACTGTTAAACTGAAATTCTGGTTTTCAAAATTATAGCTCTTTTTACCACATATTTTGTAAAAAAATACAAAACTGAAAAGTAAATTTGACCGAATAAATGGTTTTTATTCCATTATCTAAATTATTATGATAAAATTTCCAAATTTTACCTTGCTTACCAAATTTTATCACATTTTATAAAACCATATTTTATTGTTAATTTTACCTACATGAATAACAAAGTGATCCGATAAAAATAACCGAGCCCTTTGTGGCATCCATAGAGCCAGAAATAAAGTAATTTTTACCACATTCTAGTAGCTTTGACCATACTTTTTTCTCAGTGCACTATCAACGAAAATAAGGTCTTACTATCAAGACATCAGAAATTTTCTAAAATGAATATCCATTTTTCTCCTTTTAAACTTCTTAATAACATTCCTCAAATCAATAAATTATTTTAGGAATAACTGATATGTGTCTAAAAGATAGCCAAAGTTTTCTCCGGGTTAATTTCTTAATTAGACATTCCCAATATTCCAAACTTCGGAACTAGAAAGACAAGGAAGTCTATCTGTGAGAAAGCACTTCGATTAAGGTTTATTTAGGTTTTAAATATATGTAAATTTTGCTTCATTCAAACCCCTGTCCCTTCACGTGACTGCTTTTAAAACAGCATTAACGCCTGAGCCGAAGATTGCTTAGATAATTACTCTCCAAGATTCCAACCCCTGTTTGTGGATCGTGTCGGTGAAGGTCCATAACCAGTAGATGAAGGCCCTCTCTAATACCACTCTTTCGAAGTGTGCTCTTGCTTAAAAGCTTCTGCTCTGTACAGGTTATTATCGGATTACAAACTTCAATTACAAGCGTAGCAATGATGGACTATTCTTATCACGTTTACGACTTACTTGAAGATTTTGCTTTTCTTCCTTCCTCAAACGTGGAGGTGGTCGATTTCTTTACCCATCTTCTTGATAACACAGACACTCATCTAGCTACTTAGTATGCTGTATTCAAGATGGCTGCATTAATTCAGAAATTTTTACAACATGCATAGTTTAAAAAAGAAAAGTACATATTTCTCAATTATAGCAAATTAGCGAGAAATACCGTTCAAAAGTGATCTTTTTTTTTTTAGTTAATGCCATTTTCGGCATTTAAGATTAAATCAAAATTTTATTACTTATGATTACATCGATAGTTTTTTATAATTTTATTTCGAATTGTTGTTGGTTTGCTGCCTGCAATTACTACTGTTTATTTTTCAGTAGTAATTACGAGCAATCGCCTCAAGTGTCATTGTTGAAAGTTAAAATCGTGTAACTTCATCAGAGTTTAAATTTAAGTTTCAGTCGTTTTTTTTTATCTATGCGTTTTTCTATCTTTAAAATAAAAATAATAATGATAATTGTAAATAAATAAGTAAACAACAATTATAAAGCAATAAATATATCTTTCTTAATCTTACTCTAAAACAATTCCTTTCACACGAGTGCAAAAAAGGTAAAAGTCATGATAAAATTAATTTTTGCCTTAATTTAAAAATTCTGTGATTTTCAAAATTTTAGGTTATCACTGCATAACAAGAAAAAACAAGTAGTTATTTTGAAAAAAAAAGTATAAATAAATATCTATCATACCTAATCATTTTGGAAAATAACAAAAAAAGTGTTTTATGAGCAAAGAAAATATTGAACAAATTCTTAATCCCCCTAATCTTCTTCAAAATGTCAATTAGAACGTGTGTTCGAGAACCTAATTCAAATTAGTTTAAATTTTTACATCAGGCTAAACTATGAAGATATGCCATCTTTGTTTTCAAAGAAAAATTCATTGCTTTGAAAGAAACAGTGCAGTAACAATAGCAAAAATGAAATTATAAAATTAAAGCAATAAAGTATCATAATCGCTTCCATGGTTTTGATACTATTGGAATATATTTAAGGATCAATAGGTATGCAGAATCATTCATTCAACGAACATGCATACTTAATTATTAAAACTGAAAGTACTTAACAAGTACTAAGTACTCACTACTTAGTAGTAACACACTTAGCAATTTTTGAAAATAATTAAAAACTCTTATATCAAAATTAAATATTTAAAAAATTTGAGTTCTCTTACCTTCCACAAATTAACAATTCGAATGTCTGTTCGAGAACCTAATTAAAATTAATTAATTTATTTACTTATATCTGGCTACCACATAAAGATATGCCACCTGCAATAAATTTAAAACAAACCTTGTAAAACTAAAACAATATTTTTTTCCAAATAAAGATGGAAGAAACAGCATTATCATTTAATGAAATAGATATTTTCTGTCCTTATCCAACTGATGTAGCGGCGTGTGACAAAGACATAAACGCTAAGTTATAACAATCGAACGTGCATTTTATCTTTGGAAGCTCTGAAAAACAGCATGGGGCATTCTCAAGCTCTGCTGAACAAAAACGGATGCTGAATTATGATGAAAGAGTTGAGAACACATTATCGGATTTGTGTTTTTCAAGAAAATCTCATTGCTTTGAAAGAGACAGTGTAATAACAATAACAAAAATAGAATTCTAAAGCAAGATAATCGCTTCCACGGTTTTGATACTATTGGGAATATATTGAAGGGTCAATAGCTATGCAGAATCATTCACTTCAAAGAAGTAATCTAGTTTCTTCTCTTTTCAAGAAATGAGAAGCATCTTTATGTCAGGCTGCCCTGCAATCAAAAATGACAAATTTCCTGTAATTTTCAACATGCGCCATTACGTAAATGAGGATGTAACGTAAATACAAGACATTCAAAAAGTGGGGATATTTTTTCAGTTTTCCCTATCCCATTTTCCCTTTTTCTCTTTCACCGTTTCCTTTCATTTTCAATTCCCCTTCTTTTATTATTTTTTTTTTCTTTCATCGAAATACAGAATTGATCTTATAATAAAAACAAAAGAATCTTACGATAGTAGAAAAATGCTACGTACAAAAATGGAGATGCTTACGCTGGTGCAGACATAAATCATCGCTTTTTAGATGCAAAGAGCTTAGAGAAATTTTCTGTTATACTCGTGCACAGTTTTATTGACGGTCATTAACGCTTTTCGCATTACTGTATTTTCTAGGAGAATTGGAATTAAATGTATTTCTTAGAAGAGAAATGAAAATGACACTTAAAGAAAAAATTTATATTCACTCTATTTCTTCATTTCTATGTACTTAAAAAATAATACATTACCCTAATAACAGCTTATATGCTTTTTTTAATGCTCTTAAAACATTTCAAACATCTCTTTGTGTTTACTAAATTACAAAGAAATTACTTTTTAAGTATTGTTTTTGAACTAAATGCTACTTTTATGACTAATTATTTAAAAAAAAACTAACCATGCTTTTAAAAAGTTCGCAACTTTGTAATGAGAAACAAAAAAGAAAGATACAGACTTTTTAAATAATTTTTGTAAATGTTTATACTTTCTTTTAATATGATCATTATCAAAATATCATGCACATCAAAATATAATACACTAAACGCCAAATATAAATAGAAGAAAATTGGCAAAACTGTTAATATGAATTAAAAAGTAAAATAGATTTCTTCCAAAATTAATATATATATTGGAAGAGGGACATTTTATTTACTTTTTTTTCTTAACAAAAAAATCCTATTTTTCACATATGAAATTTATTTACTGTAGATTAAATTCTTAAAATAGTAATAATATGCTTCTTTATTTTATGAGTCCAAAACTGAAACATTTTTAAGCAAATAAATAATACATAAAGATTTTAAAAGTTTGAGCTAATTTAAAAAAGGCTGAGGCACCTTTAAACAATGAATGAAGACAATCAATACTTATCGATTTCTGAGCTCATAAAATTATGTATAATTTGATAATTATTCAAAGTTTTTACTGATTTTCATGGGCCATGATAACCCAATGGTTAGAAGATCCGATCCTGGTCCTCTCTTAGATCCACCGAGTGCATGAGATGTATGTGCTCCTAAAATCTGTGAAGTCGATCGCTGAGCAGGGGTACAGGGATCTGGAGAAAATTTTCTCCCCCATCAGATCTATGTCTAAATTTAGGAAGTTGCTTCACGAATGAGTGGTGATGTCAACTATTTATGGGGTTCAGCGCCAAGACGTACTATCACCCTTGCGGTGCTCTCTTGTCAAACGAAAAGCTCGTCTTCCTGACTTAATTTGCAAAGCCAGTGGTTGGCGAGCTCACTTGTCAAAATGTCATTGGAAACAACAGTACTGATTTTCATGCAAGTTAAAAAAATATCCAAATTGGGATTTTTTCTTTAAAAAAATGTTTTTTTCTAGAAATATTTGAATTATTTATCCTTTTTAAAAGCTAGTCAATTCTTCAGAGCAAGATGGATTGTACGGTACAAAATTAATGTTCTACTTCGATTTTAAGGTATCCAAAATGAGACTCATTATTGTTTGCACGTGCAAAAGAGTTCGAAAGAGTATTTCAAGGGTTTTAGAGGTATGACTTTAATATACTAATAAATTAGTATACTAGTATAATAAATTAGTGATAATTGTATTGAGGTATTAAAATAGTATCCTGACATATTTAATCATTTAATTAGCTTTTACTGAAGAGATATTCTACTTTTAATCAATCGGAAATACGCTTTTACATTTAATTCATATAAAACCACAGACATTTTTTTTACATATTTATTTTTAACTTTTTTAACATATTACTTCAATAAATATTCATCATTCGTCGTATTCAAGGCTATCAATTTTTGCTAATAATTGATTTTCAAATTAAAAATTTTATCCTCCAAACTCAAAACAACACGCAGAACACACATTGGCATTATTATATCAAACCGATTTTCAAGGTTGAGGCCAACCTTCAAACATTTCGTTGTGTGAAAATATTATTTTTCAATTTCGCAAATAAATTTCTCCGTTATTTTTGCTTGAAATACATCTCGATACCTTCAGTATGAAACTAAAGAAAGCAAATACGATTTTTTTTTATCAATTATCTAATTAATAGAAGTTTCTGTTTCACGAATAAACTTTATTTTCTTATCACAGTATTTACTGAATTTATTGAACCTGATACTCTAAAAATACTCTTAGTTACGAAATCGAACACAGTCAGCAACAGTTGACTTGACAGATTTAGATTTTCTTCTCCAAAGTATGGGGGCCAGCCACTAGTTAAGTCAGAGGAGAGGGCTGCTTGAGAATCATTATATCGTTTAACGTTTCTCATATGTTCTAACATTTAACGTTTCTAAATATGTTCTTCGAGATATTTAAAGAATTATTGACGTGATTCCAAATATTTTTGCACACAAATATTTAAAAAAATTTCAATGATATTTCGTTGTAAAACATGGTTAAAGATATTAATTATTTAATTTAATAATAATTTAAAACATTTGGAATTGCATGTTTTAACATTATTAACGTTATATCAATATAACTATAAAAGAAAGAATCCGAAATTAGAGCAAGATCGGTAAAATAGATCTTAAGAAATAGAGATTCTTAAGTACATCTTTTTTTTAAATTTTATTGTTCATTAGATCAGAAGTCATTAAGGTTGCCTTAGTTTGTTTTTCTTTTGCAAAACAAAAAAATTATTGTCCATTAATAATCGATTCCTATTACATAAAAGTAATTATTATTTATTTCGTTATTATTGCTTCGTTTTTTTTTTTTTTTTTTTTTTTTTTTTTTTTTTTTTTTTTTTTTTTTTGAATATGTAAATTTCCCTTCCAAAAAAAATAATAAATCAAATTGATCTAATTCATAATTGATCTAATAATTGATCTAATTCATTTTTCAAAAAAGAAGAATCAAACATAATGCTGTTTAAAACCGTTTCACAAAAGTACTTTAGATTTTGAAACTTAAAAAAAATATGATTAGTCAAAATAAATGAAAGTGTTTTCAAAATATTTTTGTTAAATACAGTTTCCAAATTTCAAATCACAAAAAAATTGAAAATGAAATTTTTAACATTAACATAGAACTAACTCACCAACCAGCATTTGATAACGTATTTATAGTAATACTAACGAATATAAATGAAAACTCGTTGTTTGAAATTAATACTTTAAATCATGTTTTAAGCAGCATAGTTTTGAAATATTTTCTATGTTTGCTTAAGAAGAAAATATTATTAAAATGCAATATGGAAGTTTAAATATTTAAACAAGTTTCATTTCTTAATCAAAACTTTAATTGAAAACGTAATTTGTGCTCAAAGTAAAATGTTGTTGACACTTGTTACATTTTTATTTTTGCATATTAAAATTTTTATTTTAAGTCTGGTAACTCGATTGAGGTTTGAAACATAATAAAAATGTCGCTGCTTGAAACTTATCATAAAATGAGTCATAAAATTTTTTGAGTTCATGCTATTACTGCCAATGATGTGCAAAGAGCCAAATCAAATAATATCACTCATCTGCGGCAAGAAAAATTTATGTTACATACGACATTTGATGTAAATTAGTTTATAAAACCAACCTCATAAAATATTCTTATCTATTTAAAATATTTTGTAAAGATAATCACTAAATGGATAATTTTTATACGCAGCCATCTAAAAATGGTCAAAAGTAATAAAAAAGTACAAGGAAAAAATATTTTCAGTAACAAAGAATGTGACAATAAATACCATCCAAAAGAATAACTAATCATTTTTTTAATTAAATGTTTTTTATACTGGTAATTTTTTCAAATATTATTGGTAATCATAAAGTGTTAATAATTTTAGCTATATTAACCCTTTATACTTCAAAACCTCCGATTTGGAACAAAATTGCTAATACAATATTTTCATCACATAAAAAAATAATTAAAAAATTACTTATAATGTTAAACATTTATTAATAAAAAGTGGTTTGTTGCATTTTTATAAATCAATGGAAATTTTGATAGTACATTGATTGTTGCATTTCTGCAACACTGTGAAAAATGATATAAAGATTCAAACATTTAAAAAATTCAGTGCAATTATTCAAATTAATTCATTTATTTCAATTCAAAAATTTTAACTTGAGTAATATTCCAGAAACAAGTGTGTGCGATTCTGCGAGCAACAAATTAAACTTAAATTCTGAAAACCACCTCAGTATAACCGCAGAAAACGTTTAATTTTAAGCACACTTTATTTAATGTTGCTCCCAAATTTGTATTTTTTTTTACAACTCAATTGTATTAGGATTAGTTCTTGAATAAGCTTTCAAAATCACATGTTTTCGATACATATTAAATACTCTTGAACAATATTTCGATTTTATTATGTTCAGAAAAGAAATTCTACTCAAACCAATGGGATAATACAAATAGTCTGATTTGTCTAGTTGTTATTGATTTTGCGAAACTTTTTTTAAAAAATGACAATATTTTTCATTTTTTGAAAGTCCTTTACGAGTTTCTTTTGAATTTCTACCATGCCATACTGTAGCACGTGTGCTTCGGGTTGGCTATCCATGAGTTAAAAGAATATTTAAAAATATAATTTTTTAAAAATGATTGCTTCTTTAAAAATAAGAGATACAGTTCGATTATTAGTAAGTTTTACATCTAGAAAAATGTATAATAGATGTTGAAATTTCAGAATATTCGAATAAATTATTAAATAATAATTCGTTGAAATATTCGAATTTTGTAAGATCATTTTGACCATTTTAGTCACAATAGAAATTATAAAAATGAAAATCTTTATTGATTTAAAGTTTAGGTTTATTATTAAAATGTTTCACCCAAAAAAATAAAAGGATTTACCACATAATTTTACTACCAAAAGCATTTTTACTTGTTATGAAAATCTAGAGTAACAAATCTTACACTATTTGAATAAATTCCCAGCTAAAAATGTATTCTATTAGAGGAAGAATCTTATTCAATAACATGTACATACGACTAAAAAGGTTTTGTCATTTCGAAAAAAAATAGCTTTTCATTAATATCGATGAAAAAAGTCAGGAATTAAATTCTTCATAGAATTCATTTTTCGAGATAAAATTCTAGACGACAAAAGATTTAAAAAAAACTTTCTTGTAATATCCTTTAAGTTAAATGCAACGATTGAAAAGTAAAGTTTATTATTTTAATACTTTTAATCAGTTGATCTGTGGTTAAATTTAACATTTTATTTTTACTTAACAATGAATAGATTGGTTTTCTTAAAATAATATATAAAGAATGCATCATTAACCAGATTATTTATAACAAACAGTTTAACGTGTAGAAAAATTAGCAATATAATTTTTAAATTATTTTTTAAACGTTTAAGGCAAAGCATTAAATATTTAAATTGTAGATAACACGTATTTTTTGATATTATCATTATTTATTTTTGAAATTAGGGAAATAAAAAAAAGAAGAATTTAATATATATATATATATTAAATTCTTTTATAGTAGTAGTTTACAAATAGTACGATTAAAAAGAACCATGAATACAAAACTATACGATTTTTCAACCGTTTACAACAGGCATGGTTTCAAAACCATAAAAAAGGAAGTTAACTGGGCGTTAGAAATAGTTTAGAAGCTTTATGGTACTGTCATTAATGCGTGAATGAGAGTATCGTATTCTATTAGCCCAGGAGCGCAGGACATGGAATCTCTTCATTTGTTGAAGGGAATGGAGGAAATATTGTGGTATCAACGCTGGGTCTTTAATCTCTGTTCTGTCGGTCATGGAAATGCCAGATTAGCCCTTTCGGCTATGTACCCCTCTGCAAGGATCTAGAAAACTTCATTAGGTGGACCTAGTTGTGGCGATACAATTCTGGTAGTTTAATAGTATTTGGTGATCTGTTTTCCTCACAATTAATACTTTGAATACCATCTTATTTATGAATATTTGACTGTTTTGTGTGAATATGGTACGATAACAATTAAATAAACTGTTATTCAAGCATTTTTTCCAAAAAATTTCTAACAGATTTTATGCAAAAATTCAAATAAAATAAAATATAAGTATTTTCATACTTTGAAATAAATATAATCATTTTTATTCGTATGCTTTTACGCGTTTCTGTAAACCAATCAACGAGCAACAAAGCACGGTTTTATAGCTTTTCTAAGATTTTGATAATCATATTAATTGTATCATTTTATGACCATCCTTAGAAAATTATTTTATCAGAACAATATGCTTAATGATTTTATCAACATAAGATGAGTATTTAATTCAATGAATAATTAATATTACCTCCAAAACTATTTCGAGATTTTAAAGAAGAAACTTTTAAACTTTCCTTGTTTAATTTAACAAAAGCATCTATGAGCGAAAAGAAAATATTCAGTTTGCATGCTTCTAAAAGAAATAAAAAGCTTTAAAAATTAAAATTGAATTACTTGAGTGAGATATTTGAGGATCATCTAATAATGTATCATTATAATGTATCATAATGTAATAATTTATTTAATGATGTTTGCACAATATTAGTTTTAATATAATAATTCAGAAATATACCCTCCAAAGCTATGGCACGACTTTAAATAAGATATCATTATACTTTCTGGATATAATAACAGACCAATATTATAACAGATCAAAAAGCATAAAAAAACTAAAATTTAATGACTTGTGTGGGATATTGAAAGATCAACCAAATACAATAACAGACCAAAAAGCATTAAAAAAAACTGAAATTTAATTACTTGTGTGGGATATTGAAAAAAAATACAAATTGCCTCATATATCAGTCATCTCTAGATTACTTTTTATCAAAACAATAATATTGTAAGCATCAGATGAGTACAATAACAAAATAAGACAATGCAATTACGCAGATTATTTTGTAAAATAAATATTTTCTTACAAAACATCCCACGATACCCAAACATAATAACATTATATTTTTTATGTGTAAAATAAAATAATCATCACTAAAAGCTGTTGTTCGTGTACTTTTGAACAGTCCAAAGAGCACAAAAAGCTTAACTTTAATGACATGTGTGAGATATTTGAAGATCATCTCAGCTGTCTCATTTTAGAGTCAACTTTCGAAATCCATTCGTCAGAATAATGTGTTTACGATTAGAGGTTTTCGTGTCCATTATCGTTATACGGGTGACGGTATACTCGTATGTTTTAGGAGCCGCAGCTGCGATTTGCCAATGCTCCTTTCAACATATAGAAGCATTTGATCAGTTTTCAACAAAAGAGATACAATGAGATGAAAAGAATAGTTGAGATTTTTTGTTCAAAATAGTGTCAATACGAGAAAGAGGTGGTAAAGGAGAAAATGGACGGTCCTCTTTTGTTCCAGGTCATCAAGACCAAAAGAAAATGCTGATGTTCCTATAAGAGCTGATGTCCTTCCAATCGAACTGGTTTTGTTTCGCCGGAAGAATCGCATCTGGCGCGCTATCTTTCTTCGGTTTAGGTTTCCCTTCTTCGATTTTCGAACGAATTTTGGAAAAACACTGCAAGGATCTTTCTTTAAAAAAGGATCTAGAGAATACATATCGAGATAGGGAAATTGAAAATGGTTCGGTGAAGAATTCGTAAGTATGAGAACAAGAATGTTACAGGGGAGATAAATGCTTTCAACATTCCCAATGCTATTTCCCTGATATATGCTATCACTTCTTCTAAAATGTTTACGCCCGCATAGTTTCAGTTGCATTTTAAAACTATTGATTTCTACAGCTGATTTTTTTAACTATACTGTAAATAATGTTGCAAATTTCTAAAAATTGCATTTTATGGCTCTTCCTATATTGAAAAAGAATAAAAATATAATTTCAAACTCTTTAATTTACAAACAATTTTAATAATTATTAAGAAAGAATAAAATTTCAATCAGAATGTTTTAAATAATTACTCTTTTATTTTGGAGAGTGTTCCGTAATCATCCTTATAAGTAAATATTTAAAACATTCCGAATGAAATGTATATATATATATATATATATATATATATATATATATANTATATATATATATATATATATATATATATATATATATATATATATATATATATATATACTCTGATCTCATTTTCAAAAAAGGAAAAAGAAAAACATTGTTAATCCAAGAATATATTTTTACATCATTTGTTTTTATTTTTACAGGATTATTGAAGAAGTTTGCTTTTATCAACGAGCCCACCTTTAGCTTTCATAAGAGCTCCGTTTGAGGCATTTTTTTTTCCATTTAACCTGCGTTTAACAATGCATGTGAATCCAGCAGATTTTAACAACCTTCCTTAAGCTTCATGTTTATTTTCATCTTCTCGATACATTGATGTAGGGCCCAATATGTCATACATCACTGATTTTTAAGGTCAAGTACCACTGCCTAGTATGTATTTAACTGGTACTGATGTTTCTCTAAGCTCCAAAAGCTGATGTTTCTCCTAATCTTTCTTCAGCAGATATAAAAATATTTATAAATAAAATATATATTATATTCATATATTATGTAGATATATAATAGCAGATATATAAAATATCGAAAAAATATAATAATATCAAAGAAAAAATAATAATCAAATCGGATATAACAAATATTTCGGACATTTATAAGAGCGACTCTGTGATTTATGACATTCACCTGTGAAATTCGGCTTTCACTTGATTTTGGTTATTCACGGTGAGCTATATATGCTTATAAGGTTACACAATTATGCACATTAAAGGTAGAAAATTTATATTTAAGCAAGTGAAAAAGAAATCATCAAAATGAAATAAATCGCTATTGGGGACGATGCGGCTTCAAAGAAAACCGGCTTTTGAAAAAAAACTTTATGATGTTTAGAGTTAGAGAGAAAAGAACTGAAAGTAAAGTAACTTCCAGAGGAGGTAATAAATGATTTGTTTTAGACCTTAGAAGTTATATTTACAAGAAGTTATATTTAAGAATAATTTAAAAGTGTGTAAAGAAATATTTTTTTCAAAATAATAAATACTGTTTAAAGCAAGCCACAACCTGAAACAGCTAAAACATATTTTATTTATTTATTTATATATTTGTTGATTTCATCTTCAATATATGTTTTTGCTACCTTTTAAAAACATTCTTAGGTTAACACATTTCCTTTAACACATTAGCATAATCATATTACTACTAAATACAGTAGGAAAAAAAATGGAGAAATTTAGTTTGTAAATTGAAAAAGCAGGAGGCAAAAACTTCTATCCTTCTTTACAATATCCCCCTAGGTGGCGCAAGGGGTAACTCTTATTCCACCTGTAAAAGTGTTTTGTACATAAGCTCTGGTCTAGGCCATCTGCAGTATTGAAGATCTAAATAGTATGCACTTATGTGAAGAAAAAGCGGCTTTATGCTTCCTTCTTCCTTCTTTATTTCCGGGATCCTGCAATAAAAAAGTGGTCGTGCCTTTGTCAAGCACAGTCACACAAAATGCATACAATACTAGAAACCCAATCTGCATGATGTAAAAAAATATATAGATGTATACATATAAGGAAAACTATTTCAATTGTAAGAAACTTGCTAGAACGAAGTGAATTTTTTTTCGCGGAAGTGTCATAAAACAGGTAGTTGTATTTTACAATGACAAAAGCAAAAACAATTTGTGCGAGTTAAGCTACATCTCATTTCGGATGTCTGTTTTTTCATTTTGCTTAATTAAATTTCAAAAGTGAAATTTTGTTATGGTAAAGTTCCTTCTAGCATTTGAAGTAATTAGTATTTTTGGTAATACAAATGCAACTGTTTTTTTTTTCTAATAATTTGTTTAAAAATTTTATTTATAAATACGTAAATATTGTAGTTCTTTTGAGCATTTAAATATAATTCAAATGAATTTTTACGCCCCTGTAATGTAAAAGAAAATAAATACTCATTATTCCGATCAATTAAGCTATTCCACAAGAGATTCCAAATTTATGATGTAATAAAAATTTGAGTTTTTTTTTAATTATGTTAGTATGATAATTATTGACCTTAAAAAAACTTTTATAGTTTAGCAAAAAATTGTTAATCAAGGTAACTTTTTTCCAAAAAAAATATAATTCCAATGGAACAAATTCAAAAAAGTTGATTTTAAAAAGTAAAAGTTTTACGTTAACGTTTTTTTGTCTTTCAAACCAATTGGTTCTTTTGTTAAGAAGCGTATAATTGTATTTTGAAAAATATTATGTAGTTTAAAATTGAATTTATAGATTCATAAATATTGTGGGTTTTTTTATTATTTTTTTTGAGCTTGTGAAAACATTTAAAGGAAACTCAAATCTTCAGAATACCATAACAACAAAAAATTAATAATTAATTAAAAATTGGACGAAAGTTAAATTGAAAAATGATTCCGGAAGAGCATAATTTATAAAAGGATGCATATTAGAGTTCTGTTTCTTTTTAAGAAACAAGCATATTTATTAATAAAATAAAACGCATAAACAAACCTTTTAGGAGAAAACCTAAACAAGTCTTATAATTTACTTTAGGTATAAAGGTTCCTAAAAAGTGTAAATAAGAATAATACTTTTCCAAAAATAGCTTATTCTTCTGCAAGAAAATACCAAACAGTTGATTTCAACGTTTTTGAAAAAAAATTTCCTTCGCTTTTAGCTTAAAGCACAAGTGAATGATTAAAATTGCTTTCTGAATAACTTTGTAGCACATCCTAATATTCCTGCACAGCAAACAATTTTTTTTCTGCATTTTTGATTTTTTTTTTAAATTTATTTCCTTAATTTAAATCAAAATTTTTTATTTTTTTAATGATACTAAAATATTTTATTATCTATTCCTTATTTAACTTTACTAACAACTACAGTAAACTGGAAATTCAATTTGTTCTAATAAATTTAAGCAAACTGAATCTTCCTTGTAACAGGAAATTGCTTTTTAAGGTTAACGTTTTGATACTAATTTATTATTCAACGTTTTGATACAAACGTTTACGCAAATAACGTTTTTATACTAATTTATAATACAATGTAATAATACAAAAAAAAACAAGTATATTTATAAATTTGGGTATTTTCTCTTGGTTTTATAGCAATATAAAATATCAGACAACATTATAAAATATTTGGAACTACGATTTTTATAATGTTAGACAATATTATAAAATGTCATATATAAGTATACATAATATTAAGACAATTGTACTTAATTTGTGAGCTAAAAAACTACAGCCTAACCAATTGCGTTGAGAGTTACTGATTAAAAAAAAATGCGGAGAAATATGCACAAAATTGTTTAATCGCACTGTTAAAAGATGTGTTCTCAAGAGCAATATCTACTAGCTGTAATTCTTCCCAGAAATTTTGACTTGAAAACGAGTATGAGCTATTTTCTGGTTTAAGTACTGGTACTTGCTTAAAACTTACATAATTGCAGAAATGATAAAGCGTATTTTATTTTATATGTAAAAATTAAATTATTTATAGAAAAACTTTACGTTTGCATAAATGAAGTTTTTGTTTTTGCGATTTCCTATATCAACAATGGTGTTTCCTTCAAAATTAAGAAATTATTTACCCCATGTGACGTCAGAACAATTCAAGAATTTGAGTGGCACATCCAGCGCTCTCAAGTTACATAATTTGGAAAGCCAAAGAGCAAATGAATGCATACTTTGCTTATTTTGCTTGTGTTGCTTTCTACTATATGACAAACGTTTGAGGCGTCGCTTTATATGACAGTCCCGTCTTTTGAGGATGTAGGTCACCTTGAGCTGAAAAAAACAAAATGCAGCGTGGTCCATTAGAATGAAGGAATGTGGTGTTTTGCAGTCGCCACAAGTCTGCGCATTGGCGACTATGGACCAATGAGTGCACAACCAACTTTCTATAATAAGGCATTAGAAACCATATGCTCATATCACTTTAATGATAGAATTTGATTTCAACAAACATCCCACCAAATTTTTCCATATCACTCACTAGAGGACAGCACTGAACCTTTTGAGAAGATGGGATCTCAAAAAAAAAATTTTATCACTTACAAGAGAATTATCTCACAATATCTCTGTTAGGAATTGTTGTTATTAATATTAGTTATGAAATTATGTTGATTAAGATGTATTTCAACTATAAGAAATAATTAAAAAAGTCCACTTTCCTTAATGTTTATCTGTTTTCCTGAGGACAAGAAATGCTGCTTAAAATATAAAATTGTTATTAAAAGTGTATAAGGTAATATATATTTCATGAATAAATATTTTTTTTTGCTTTAATCTGCATTGCTTAGAATGAATAGAGTAAAAACGAAATAGTAAAAATAAATTATTACAATAATCTTTTGTTTTATTTTTATACTTCACCACAAAGAACATTTTATTTCCCAATCGCAATTTTCCAAAACTTTTCGAATAAATGAATTACCAGAGAACAAAACTATATAACCCTTCGGTTAAAACTTTATTTGTTGATGACACACGATTTCAGTAATAGCGCGCGATCAAAAAAATTATTTTCCAATCTCTTTAACCGTTTGAGGGCAATTTCTGAAAAGAAGAAAGTGTATGGTTTGTCTTCAGCGCACATGGTGCAATATGGGGAAAATTCTAAATGCGTTACTAGCTTCTCATCGAGGAGTTGGAAGATTCACAAATAAATGCGAATGCAATTGAAAACATTTGCGTTCTAAGGCACCTTGCATCAATTCTTAACCTAACTACCTTACCCACAAAAGGAGGCTTGGATTAGTAAATGGGGGATTGCGTAGTTAGAAGAGAAACAGAACAGCTTGAGTTTTCCCCCTTTTCCTGCGCCATCATTACCATAAATCACCCCGTTAAGCTATCGGCTTGAAATCTCCACCCCCCAAAGGGGGAATGGAATTATTGGGGGGAGTAAGCAAATGAGATTGCTTACCAATTGGAATGCAGCCTTGCTATAAAGATGTTTTTCTTCTATTCACACTGCGTCGAACTTGTTTTCCGGCAACTTTTTATTCCATCTTAATTCCAAGAATTTTTATCTCTCTTATTTTTCTTTTTTTCTTTTCCCTTTTTTTTTCTCATCTTTTAGTTTTTATTCCCGCATTGATCGCGAAATCGTGAAAGCGTTCTTTCGGAGAGTTTATCTAATTAAAGAAGAAATTGAGAATTGAATCAATTACTTATTTCATTCTTTTTCTTTTTTTTCTTCATTTTTCTTTCCCAGAGTATAGAAAAATATGTTTATATCTTGATGATCTTGCACAGGTGATTTTGTTGAGAAAGTGAAAGAGTGTGTGTATTATTAAATATGTGAAATTTTAAGATAAAAGGTGTATTTTGTAGGTTTGTAGAATTACTTTGTTAAATGTATTCATATGTAAAATAGGAGAAATTAGTTATGAAATGGGAAAAGGAAGAAGATTAAATAAAAAGAAAATTAAATAATACTATTAATTAGATTTTATGAATTTGTTCCTCTAACGGTATAATTTTATAAAAAGTCTAAATTAATAAATTTTTAATAAGCAAATGAAAATACAAGGCGGATCAATGAAATAATGAATCCAACTTTATTAAAAACTGTACTAATATATAGTTTAACTTCCTTATCAACAGTTTCACGGAGTAAATCAACATTGTTAACAATATGTACTTTGATATTATGTACTCACCCTGATATAGTTTGATATGCATAACAATTGTGTTGTGTAGTACGTAATTCAACTTAAACCACGCGTTACCTTTGAGCAACCAATTTCATTAGCAATTGCCGTGACTAACATGAGTATCATTATGCAAACTAACTTTCAAGTCCAACAAGCACATCTCGACAGTATTAACCTTAAAAATAACGTTCCAAATCAAGCATTCACAAAATCTTAAAGAATTATTGCAATCTTACACCAATTCTTTGTAGTATTGTCAAATTAGGGAATGAAAACGTTACAAAAATTAGTCATTGCCAATGTAAGTTATGTCTTTCATGTTTTGGAAAAGCGGTAAAATATCAAGAAAAAAACATGTCATTTTGCAATGAAATGTCCTTTACCTCATTATACTCTTAATAATAATTGATATTTTCTTATCAATTAGTTTTATAACACCGTACAATATATATTTATCATTCTTTCAGATTATTGATTAAAAACGCGAAGTCTTAGTTTTTATTTTATTTAATAAAAAACGCGAATAAACCCAACCAAACCCGCAAACTTACTACCAAAGTAATCACGAATATTTACACAATAAACTTCATTTTGATATATTAGATGGAACTAATATTTAAAATTAAGAGCCGTCAATGGTGAATTTGCATTTCAAATAATGATTGCATTTAAACAAATGGTCTTAGAGCACCAAACTTTGAACATTTTCCCTCTACTATTGTACTTAAAGTTCTACTCAATTTCATTGCAAGACTTCTCTTTATTCCCATTGGGTCGGTTTCCCTACTCAACGTGCACCAATACCATTGGAGTAATGTGACATCTAAACGACTGTTATCTTGTACTACTTCACCACATCACAAAGGAGTAACTACAGTCGGCATCTTTAATCACAAGGGAGGGATACACTTTCTCTAACAGTATGCTTAATGAAGATCTTGCCTTTCTATATCTTATTAGGGAATGAACATAAGCATTTATAAATTGAGCACACAGTTCGTAGCTTTAGAACTTTTGCTATGCTTGGATTTTATCAAACATTAAACATATTTCCTTATTTGGAATTTGATAAATGGCTTTTTAAATTTTTAAGCCTCTAATAGTATACTTAATGAAGATCTTACCCTTCCATATCTTATTCGAGAATGAAATAAGCATTTATAAATTGGGCATCTTACTCTTGTATATCTTATTAAGGAATGAGCAATAGCATTTTAAATGAGCATCTTACCCTCGTATATCTTGTTAGAAAATTAATACAAACATTTATAAATCGAGCAAACACAGTTCGTGTCTTTCAAACTCTTCCTTATGTTTATATTGTCTCAAGTTTTAAATATATTCCTTTAATTTACCTTTGATAAATGGCTTTTTTTTCTCCTCCTCTAACAGTACGCTTAATGAAGTGATCTTAGCCATCTGCATTTTTCAGGGAAAGAACATAAGCATTTATAAATTGAGCGAAAGCAGCTCGTAGATTTCAAACTTTTTCTAGAATTTGGATTCTATCAAACTTTAAATATATTTAGTTGGATTTAATAAATGATTATGAAAAAAAAATTCAATTGTTTATTTTTCATTGGCAGTATCAAAGCTATAGTGATTGCGTAATTTTAATAAGAATTGAAATCTGGCATATGTTTCTGTAAACACGATGAAATCTACTGAGTATAAACATAAAAATGAGTTTCAATTGAATATGATTAAATTAAGCAAGATAATGCTCCACAGTTTGATTTTGCAGCAAAGGATAATTTTAAAATTTCTTCTGAAAGATAAAAAGCTGAGTTCACTTTATCCCGCAGTGTTCAATCCAAGCTCTAAAAGCTGGTTTGAAAATGTCCACATCGTTATCACTTTTAGAAAAACTTTTGGATCCCTTAATATCTACTATATCAAACGAAGCCATAGCTACCATATTAAACAAATTAAATGATACTGAAGCTCTACAGCTGTATCAAAAACTGACTGGAATTTTAAAACTATTGCTTCAAACTCTAAGAACACTCTCAACTATGGTGAGCCTAATTAAATTTATAAAAGCATATTTCAGTCTGTCAGTGCATTTGAATTATTTTATAACCTCCCTCATCCAATCAACCATTTCAAACAATACTATTCCTCTAATCCATTTTTTTAAGAATGTCGTGAAATTCACTTTTACTAATTCAATTTATTGTTGCTGATTTACATTTTTTATCAAGCTATTGTGCAAGATGTTTATTAATAAATATAAACGCTTATTAATTCTTTCGTTATTAATATTTATTAAACTTACAATACGTTCACTTTAATGAGATAATTAGTAATGTTTTTAGGTCCATTCGCTAAAATTCAATGTTTACCTTAGTTAAAAAAGCACCAATCAGAATTAACAACGTCAAGTTATTCCCGTGATATCAACAGTCTAGTCAACACAATCAGCTTTCTGATATTGGCTTGCAACAAATAAGGATAAAACGATATTTCAGTAATAATCTATTTGGATATGAAGCCATTCATAAGTCACGTGATTCTTTCCCTCCCCTACTGTCATCGAGCCTATGATCTTTTTCTATAATCTCCCCTCCCCTTCCAATTATTTTCTGTGTACTTTTTTAAAACAATACTGAGGGAAAAATTCATTTGCTTTGTAAAAACATTACTCCCGACTTCAGTAAAGACAATGATTATGCGTGGTATTTTAGCACACTTTCCCCTCCCTAATCCGATCACGTGATTCATAGATATACAGACGGTTATTATTATGATATTATTATTATTATTCGACACGTTGTCAATAAAATCTTTTTTTTTAATAAAAAAACCAAAACCTTGATAATAACTTCTTTCAAGTACTTTAATACTTAAAGCTTTTCATTTACACTTTAGAGGGTGAAGTTATTTAAGCCATTACGCGAAATTTGCTATATGAAAACATGCCATATTATCTAGAGTTAAAAAAACGGGACTTTGAAAATTTATGACTGAAAAATCCATGATCCGAAACGGGAAGATACGAGACAAAAAATCTTTAGAAAAGGTCAGATAAAAAATTATGAAATTAGAAGCATAAAGGGATACCCCAATAAATTGTACCATTTATATACATTGTGTATGTAACTTAACGAACTTTGGACTAACATATAATTTTTTTAAAAATTTAGTATAAGTAGTTCTTGGTATATATAGATATTTTCTGACAAATTTACTCTCATTTTGTATTTTAAACAAGTTTCATGCGATTTCTGTAACTAAAAAAATTAAAAAAATATTCGCTAAATATACTTCCTTAAATTAGCGATAATCCCTCTGAATTAAGCATGCCTTGGAATAAAAAAGATATTTTTTTTAAATATTTCTTGGCATATTTTGTAAAAATTGACGCTCACTTTATTATATAGTTCATGCTTCAAATGATTTCCGCAAGTCAAAAAATTGCAAAATATTCGCAGTGCCCCCGTTTAAATTGACAGGGCGGAGGAAGCTCAGAATTAAGCCTAGTTTTAACAAACCGTATGTCTTGACGTATGCGGTTATTATTTTAGCATATTGACTCTCACTTAATAATACAGAACAAAATGTAAATTATTTTCGCCAGTCAAAATATAATATCAAATTCGCAAAAAGCCCCCCCCCCTTGAATTAACGATCGATATACTTTTAACTAAATATGTTTTGGACTAAAAATTTAATATAAAATTTATTGACATACAACGGTGCTTTCTAATATATCAACTCTCATATTATAATATGAACAAGTTTCAAATGACTTCAACTAGTCAAAAAATTATGAAATTTCCGCGAAGTCTTACTTTAGCAATATATATGGTCTGAACAAAGCATGCTTTAGGCTAAAAATTTCCTTTTCAAATAATTTATTTTCAAATGATTTCAAAATATACATTATCACTTGAAAATGGGTGAAATTCGAGAATGATTAGTCGTAATCGTCTGTAGTCATCGAAATTAGGCATTTGGAAGGCAAGATGAACTAAAACTATTGGTTTTAAGTATTACAAAATTTATTAAGTAATGATATAAAAATTTAAAATACAAAGTGAGAAGAATTTTTTTTTCTGTAGAAGATATTTTTTTTTAAAAGCGGATAATTTTGAAAAATTTTGTGCAATTTTTAAAAAATTTATTTAAACTAAGAGTTTTATTGCAAGTTTTAAGCATTTTCCATATATTCTGCTTTTAATATCGACATTATTCTGTCCTTTATATCAGTATCTGTCTACTTTGTTTTTAATGTCATTTATCAGTGTCTGCCTGGCTTTACGCATTTTTTTTTATCACTGTGCATCTATTTTGCATATAATCAATTTTTACTACAATCCATTATCTCTTTTATTACTATTTAAGTGCTGTGCTCCTTTTATCTGGTTTAATCACTATTCATTTTGCTATTTTTTGTTTAAATAATATCTTATTATAAAACTTCATTCTGTTTTTTATGAAAGCAAAATTTCAAACTTAAAACTCAAATGGAAAAAAAACTACATTTAATAAACGAAAAAAAAAAATTTGTTTAAAGTTCTGCTTTATTTACTTGATATTTCCAGGCATCTTTTCTGGATTGATAAAGAAAATGTTTATGAGATGATCCAAAAATTCTACTTAATTATTTCAAAACTAAAAACCATATGAAGGCTGAAATAAATGTAATTTGATGGAGCGTTACTTGAGTCCAAAACTTTCTACATTAAGCCAATTTTAAATTTAATTTCAACCAAATGGTATTTTTCTTTAATTCAAAATATGCTTATTATCCTCTCAAACTTTACACGCGGTTTATTAATTTTAATATGTAAGCAATTGTAGCGAAAAATAAGATTCGCTTCTGCCATAATTAAAATGAAATTTAATTACGAATTTCTGAACTTAAAAATGTGATGAAAATTACTTTTTTGAAATACTTAGAAATTCGGAAATTCTCCAAACATTGCATACAGGGTAAAATAAGATTTTTTCATCAAATGAAAATTCAAGTTTTAGAAAAAGGTATTTAGAATATAATCAAAATACAGAAAAACGTATTCCATACAAACTAATACTGAAAATGAGACTTCTCGTTTAATTTATGGCCTAAAAATTAATATCTTTACACTCTCTAACCACTCTTCATGATTATTTTTGAAGGAATTTGAAGTATCCACCGTATTTAATTAAAATAAAAGATTGTTTTATATACTTTTTTTTTTGTTTTGCTTTAATTTACACTCCTCGCAAAAAATTATTTAATAGAATGCAAAACTAAAATGAAATAACCCTATTTAATATGTTGAATTTAAGCTTGAAGCGTCTTTACTTTAAATGAATTTTACTAGATTTCTATTTATTTAGTTTCGCATAAATATAATTTGAAAAGGAATAATTTTCCTTAAAAAGTCTAACAAAATTAAGTAATAAAAGATATGAATTATCACGAATTATTAAAAATAACTCTTTTAAATTTTAAAGATGCTAGAAATATAAAACTATAATTAAAAGCAGAAAATTTTGGAAATCATTATACATTTTATTGTATGATTTATTGCATGAGTTAAAACAAATATGTTATAAAAATTTTCTTAGTCTACCTGATCATTCGTAAGATTACAAAAAGAAGAAAAAAATGCGTGCAACACTAGTTTTTCAATTCCCAGCTGCAGTCCTATAGGAGTAGCCCATTTCGCATATCTATTAGGCTATGAAAGTTAGGTTAAGAATAGGTTTTTTCCTTAAGCTGATACACCAGACTGAATTTATTTCCGATACTAAAATTAGGCAATCGAAAATAAAATATTACCTTTCTAAAAACAAAATGTGATTAAAAGCATATTGACGCTAGTGAGATTGCCCTACTTTGAAATAATTTTCATGCAATATTTTTTTTTCTTCAGTAGTTAAGATACATTTCTTTTGACAGATGGCATAAACAAATTTCACTCAATTTAAATTAGTAAGACATTTTAGCGTAGGAATTACCTGAAAATGGTCCTTACACTTTAAATAAAAGACAGTGTAGGAAATACCTGGAAAGTATTTTCTGGGCAATAACGCTTTACCTTAAAAAAGAAAAAGATAAAAGAAAGAAACATCAGTGATGGGAATTCGGTGCATTTTCTACCTTGTTCTTGCCAATACTTTTCTACTAAGAAAAACAATTCATAACCTTGTAAATCCATATAGCAAACATTAATAATACATTTTCAGGAATATAAACATTTCATGAATGAAAAATTCATAATCAAGATTGATTCTTTTTTTATTAAACGTCTAAAAATATATGCTTAGCATGCAAGCTCTCAAATAAAAATAAATCCGAAAATATTTATTGGTTTTTATTTTTTCTAACTTCGTCTACAGGTTGCGTTATCATTGTTAATTTTGTCATATTTCTAATTATAAAACTAATTTTTCAATAACAGATTTATTTTCTAATTTACCTTTTAGTTTCTCAAGTTTCATTTTATTTAACTAAAGCTTTTTCGGTGCCAAAAAAAATTACATTTTATTTTTATGTTTAGGATTTGTCTTGCGTAATTTATTTCCAAAGCAATGCAATTATTTTTTTTTCATAAAAAATCAATTTTTATTTTCACATTTCCAAATATCTGGCTTCAGTTTTTAATTTTTAGTCACCAATGAAAGTCTATATAAATGCGTCTGTTTTATCTGTTCTATAACATAGGTGAAACCACATTTCTTCTCTAAAGTTGGCAAATTAGGGTTAATAATACAATAAATAGACTCTCAAATAGAAAAAAAATGATTTTTTTTATCTCATTTGGAACAAAACATAAGAAATAGGTGGATTTTTCCTCTTTTTTCCTCTTTCTTGAGAATTTCTTGCTTACGTTTTATATCTTACAACAATATGAAGAAGATAAAAGTAATGCATGCATTTAAACAAAAATTAAATGTGTGCTCTGGGACTTCTTAAAGAAAGATGCTTCATAAAGAAGTTAACATTACTCAATAAAATAAGCTTCATCCGTAAAAAAACTATTGACGGTTTCAACTCACATTAACAAAATGTAGAAGCAATAGAAAATTAAAAAAATAAATAAATAAAATAAAACAATTTCCTTTGAAGTGCTTTTGCTTATTCTTCTTTATGTAGCCAAGCCATCAGTTCTCGCTAAAATATCTACCATTATGCTAATTCATCCACCCTGCTCATTAAACTTAGCTCCAAACCAACAATCTGTCACAAGTTCAGGACTAGAGGGTTTAAAGATAGTGATGTTATAAAGAAGAGTGACTGGAATTTTCATAGAATTCCAGGGTGCAAATTTCCTCCGGCATACCATGAGCTTTAGGAAAGTGCAATTACGCAATTATTGGGTGCAATAAAGAGATATTACCACCTTACGAAGCGGCAAGTATTTAAAGAGAGTTTGTGCCTTGAAAGTAAAATCTTCCTCTATAATTAAGTGTCTATTTAGAACGCCATTCTCACATCTCTATACCTGAAAACTATGAATGTGTGACATAAAAACTAAAATCGTTTCGAAATATTTGAAAGTAATCAGTATAATTTACCTCACTCAATATTTGTATTCATTTTGCAAAATAAACTATTAATGGTCATCAACAAATGAGGAATTTGTTCATACTTTTTACTGTATAAATTTGAGAAGGAAATTTCTAATGCGAAATTCTTGAAATGAGGGAAGACGAAGACTGGGATTTTTTTTTTAATCCATTTAACACAGCTGTGGGACAAAGCCGTCCCTTTATTATAATTTTTTTCTAATGCTCCAATTAATGTTTATTTATCACAATTTTGATTATAAATGTTGTAAATTTTTTATTGAAATTTGAACGCTTGAATTGTTTATGTGGATGTATATTCTGTTAGAAATCTTTTCCTTTAAAGAGGTTTTTCTCTAAACTAGCCTCATCAAATGGGGGTTAATGTCGACAAATCATAAAATTCATTATTTATTTTATCGTTATTAATAAAAATGACAGTAAAATCTAAAAGGGATTTATTTTAACCTAAAAGCAACGTCTTCATATAATAGACTTAACAATGTTTAATTCATAGAAAATTCAAATAAATATAGAAGTTATATTAGCCGATGATTTTTGAACGTCAATGCACAGAAATTGAACAAAAATTTATTATTAAATTATGAAAATTATTTTTGGAGAGGTTAAAATTTGACATTACTGTTGAATGTTATTTAATTTATGATAAGTAATAGAAAAACAAAATATTAAAATGTATAAAACAAAACTTTATTTCCTAAATAATTATTCTGTTGCCAAACGGAGAAAAAAACTGAGCTCAAAATTTTCTTTTAAGTACATGTTTTAGTGTTTTTATAAATTTCCATTTCTAGTCAAGCTATTGATTCTTAATAGAAACTGTGTACGTGGTCTACATAATTTAACTTTTTTTAATATTCTTCTATATAAATTAGTATACACTATCTTTAAAACAAATAAAAATTATTTTATGAAACCATGGGTCGCATTTTAATCCATGTATTTTAGGACACAAAAATCAAAACTGGATCTAAATCTTTGTTTGAATGATATATGAGTAAATGTTGAAATAAACCATTTGGAACAAATATGCTAGCATTGCAATTTTAATACATTCCATCCAGATTTTTTTCAATTTAATATATTCTTGGAATAAAAAACTTTATAAAATAGAAGCACTAAGCATTTGCAGAGCTTATTACATACATCAGTTAAAATATTTCATTGTATTATTTCTATCTCATTTCGAAACTTGTTTTTTTTCACAAATGATAAGTTTTATAATTTTTTTATAAAAAATAAACAGATATATAAGTAATTTCCTTTCACTGAAGTTAAGGTTTTAGAAAATTATGACGTATACATTTCCGTGACTTTCGAACCATTGCAGTACTTAACTTTTTTAAATTAACCAAACTTTCATTTGAAACTGTAGAAGGCTCATGGATATTTTGTGGTTAACTAATATTAGTACGTTTATGTATGTAATAGTTTAAGTAAGCAACGATAAAATGGCAAGCATTTGAAACAAATGCACAATCATTTTCTTGCCAGAATGTAACTTCAATTACTTTCCTCTCTTAAAAAGGTGTTAAGATGAAACTTCTGGAAAATTGCCAACAAATTTGTAACCAAATCTCAAGGGGAAAATAATTATAGAATTATTTTTCATTGAAATTATACCAGATAATAAATACTCACATTAACGCACCTCTATTTAAGAAATTCCGTAATCAATTTTTATATTAAAGAAAAAAATGCAATAAATTTAGTTGTAGAAATTTTTAATGCATATTTCAAAGTATGTTTAGCACTCGATGCTTGAAACATTCGAATAATAATGTTGTTTTGGAAATAAAACAATAATTCTAATATCCAACGTTTAAAAATGTAGTTTTTGTTATTCAAAACTTTTCAACTTTATTATTAGTATGTTTTAGTAGCTTTAAGAATCGATGTTTGAAATAATTTTAATCTACCACCATTTAAACTCCAGGTCTAAGGTAGTTAACCTGCTGAGCACTTAAACAACTGCAATAATATATATTTTTTAATAATATATATTTTTTAATAAAATATATTTTTTAATATATAATTTTTAATTGCAATAATATATATTTTAAGAGAGCTGCAATGAGATTTAAATAAAAGCTAATTTGCATAAGCAAATTAGTTTTTATTTAAATTTTATTTCCAACGAGTTAGGAATTACAACACTAAAGTGACTTTTAGTAATATCTTTATTATCATCATTTTAAAGATTTCGAAAGTATTCCTTCACAATGAACACCAATTTTTGCCTTTTTTTTTGTCCTAAATATTACTCGAGAGTTACCAGTAGACTCAGATATATGTATGTCATTTTATTCTCAAGATACAAATCTGGAAGTGATGTGAAATTTGACAAATATTCTTTCTACTACAGGCGACAGATAAAAGCGACGCCATTATATTGTCATTTTGAGCGTCGTTCATCAAAACGTCAAGGTTCAAAGAGAATATTTCTCACAGGCTTTTAAGAAAGATAAAACGTTTCGCATCTTAATTCTAGCATGTGAGATATTTCTTGTCACAAAAGAAAAGGCAATGAATAATTTATTTTCCATAGCTACTCTAAATCATTTTTAATATTCGAAATATTTAGCAGTATGACCTAAAAATAGCTCTTCCATTATGGCAAGAATCTTATCTTAATTTAACATGTAGTTTATGAAGTGTTCGATTTCAAATTCAGTTCAACTCAAGTTCAATTTAAATTCAGTTCAACTCAAGCTCAATTTAAACACAGTACTCTGTAAAAAATACAGAATCGAACTACAGTATAAAATACCGATACTTTAGATACATCATCCGTAAAATCCATTTTTACTGTGATATTTATTTAATTAAAGTGATTCACTTATTTTACAGTAATCCTTACAGTAAAAATTACGGTATGTCTGTTACGGTATGTCTTTTTTGTTCCATAACGTGTTCCGTTAAAAAGGAATTTTGCGCTAAGAAGCGCTGGTACCTGGAGTGTCGTTACTTTCTACCGTGATTTGATCCGAAATTTTTCACAGTGTAATTCGGTTTAAATCTGTCCAATTTTTTTTTTAATTCAGCCATTATTATCAAAAACAGATCCTTCTAGAACTACTAAATCCGCTTACTACGCGCTATCGTTTCACGAAATTCTTAATCTTGATTACAGTTCTAAAAGGAATTTTTCAGAAAGAAAGTAAATATAAATACTGGAAGAAAATACCAAAAGAGTCTCAGATATATTTCTCTTCTAATACTGTTATTTCTTCGAAAGAAACAACATCAGGAACATTTAACCGAATTTAATGTTTAACGGACCGATTCCACCATATAAGCGAATTCTCCTTTCTTCATACCGGGTGAAAAACCACGTATATGGAGATGAAAATTCTTTTATTACTTTTATCACTGTTATCTACATTTTAATTAACTATAATTAATTATATATTTTCAATTAATATTGTATTTAATTATTATATTTAATGGGAAGTGAACTTGAATGTTTCCAGATCATTAAAGATTAAATTCCTGCAGATAAGGAACTTTTTTTTCTTTCCTGTAAATTTTTTTCTCAATAGACTAAGCTGATTTAAAAGCAAATGCCTAAAGGATTAATATCAACAATATACCAGAATTTTATTTTATTTTTTTTTAATTTCAAAATAATGCTTATTCATGCTACTAAAGACTTAATTTTGATCAAATTCAAGAATCAATAAATGTGAACTCTAAAAATCAATAGAATGATAAATTGTAATTACGTAACGATTCTTAAGTGCGCCCTTTGAACCAAGTAAATTACACTTTAATGGGGCGAAAATCGGATCATAAGATTTATAGCTAAGAAGGTTAAACTTTTCTATAATGGCTAAGATTTTCAATAGATCTCCATTAAATTAACACAAGAACTGTTTAACTTCTATTTAAAGTGCATGTTTAAAAATATTATCCAATCAAATATCACTTTGAAATTTTATTCCTATGAAATCACTATTTCCAAGCTACTGTTACGTCTCATTATTTTCAACTCGTAATAATATGAAAACAGGACCTCACTTTTAACTAACACAGAACGCGGAATTGCATAACGCTACAGCTAATCAGTGATAGCTTAAAATATATTTTTATATAGATAAACTATAAGGGTTGCCCAATAGAAAAGTGGACAAGCATTGCTTAATAGCATCATAAGTACAGTAGAGATAGTAGCGCCGTCTGTTTGGGTTTTGCACCACAAACTGCATATAACTGGCTCACCTGTACAAATTAGAGCATTTGAATTGAATGTAAAATCATGCTTAAAAGATAACACATCCAGAAAGATCACTGAACAGTACTGCAATTAGAACGACACAGGGTAATTGCACTAATCATTTACTTAGACAGATTTCTTCAATTACCCTTAATATTTTTCTGAGCATTGTCGATAGAGGTATTACACATTGTAGATGGCCGATTAATCTGTTCCCAAAACTAAAATCTTTAAACTTTAAACTATTTGTGCTCATCCGCTTCTCCAAGACATTTCTGGTGATAAATATTCACCATTCGATAGTAAATATTCATCGAGTTTTGATTAGTTATGTACGCATTAACATTGAACGCATTAACTTTCATGTAAACAGGTTAATAAATTGTAAGCAATTTGCGGTGCACATCTGTTACAATTATAACCCTGAATAAGACTATGCTATTTCCAATGTATATCTAAAACTATCACATGTACTCACTTTTATTTTGATAAACCCTTAAATTATGTTTATTTTAAATCTATTTAATTGAAAAATCGAAAAGAAGCAAAAAATTTTGATGATATCGAGAAAGTTAAACATTTGAAATGGCACTCAGCTTATCATATAGTTCAAGTAACCATGGAGGTAAGAATTAGAGAAGTAAATAAAATCATAATGACTCACGGTTAAAACACACTGAGTCCACCATATTGGTTTGTCCCAAGTCTAGACTTAATGCATTTTTGTAGGTATTATATCTGAAAACCTTATTTTTACTTCTAATTAAACTATTACACTTATGAACATGCGTGTGTTAAAGAAACTATTTTTTTTCTCACAATGTTAGCTTAATTGTTATCTTGTTGATGATCATTTACTACATTTCATCAGAGCCTGTACATAAAATGTAGAATAAATTATTAAAAACATTTCAGTGCTGGGCAATCAGTTCGACTGCTTTTCACTAAGTTTTTTTTAACTGTTGAAAACAGTTAAAAAAATACGCAAGTTAATTTTACGTATAATTAAAATTAACTTACGTATATACGAGCAATATATACGTAAGTTAATTTTTTTAAAACCTGATTAAATGTAGTGAATGGTACTAAAAGCAATACAATAATTGTTTCACAGTATTTTCACTTTTTCAACATAACATTCACTTGATACTAAGATCATTAAAATAAAATAAATAAATTATTGTAATTTTTTTTAAAAAAGTCTCTAAAAGTATAATTAAGCATTCCGAATTTATATTTCTTTTTATTACATATCTTAAGGTTTTTGAAAAAAAACTTTTGCGTTCTTAACATTTTTTGTTTCCTACATTTAACTTTGAACTAATTATTAAAAATCGAAACACTTTATATTGAAGGATAAATTCAAATTACATTGAGATGTTTTATCTATACAACATCAAAAATGCTCTGAAAAATATCAAATCAATTATTTTTCTTTTAAAGTTTTTGGGAAACTCTAAAAAAAAATATTTTTTGTTCTTTTCATTCTTTCGGAAAGAAATCTACTTTCCATTCAATTAAATGCATAGATGCCTTGAAAACAATATATATTTATAGGCTATTATATCATTCTCGTTGAGGAATTTTGTTTTAAAAGAAACATATAATGTTTTTCTCCTATTTCCTTAGACCAAGACTCACAATTTTTAGATGATTCATAATTATACTAAATTAGTTTCGATTTACTTTTTAAAATTTTGACACCAGTTTTATTTTATACTATATTTATTGTTAAATATAAGCAGAAAAATTAATTATATATCCCAGTCTTCCATTATTTTTCAAATAAATCTTGTTAGGTTTAAACTAAATACTTTATTAAATGAGTTTGATATTTTATTCAAAACGCTTCATACGATAGTCAAGATGTCTAGGTAGCTTAAGCCAAAATTCTTCTCTAGATGACACTTTTTTTTAATAAAAATACACTTAAATGCGTTTAAATAGAATTATTTATTGATCCTTAAATCTCAATAAGTTATTTATTCTCTGACGATGAGGAATTGAAAAATAGAACTGCTCCATTTACAGGCATATTAAGGGTAAGGGATTTTTTAATAGGAAAAAATTTTTACCACACAGCATTTTACAATAAGCAGAGGAAATTAACACTATGCGAACTCTGAAACATTTCTCATTTAGTTTGTTACTTCATTTCAATGACTATGAAATAGAGAACAGATTATTATAAAATTAAACATCTTCTCTCTATATACATCAATGAATAAACAACTTTCGGATGGAAAGAACTTAATTCAACGAATGTTTTTATATATTTCCAAATACGCTCAGTGTAGAGGAAGGACAATTTTTTTTAAAGAAATGCTTCTCAGCGTAACTTTTCAATCGCTTTAATGCCATCTATTCATCTGTTATGTACTTTCCACTCCTCCTATTTTTAGCTGCATGCAAGTAACTGACAATAAATGGACTAAAAACTTCTTGGAATGACATCATCAAGCTTCAATTGGTTGAAAAAGTCATGACAAACATGATGGTATCAAGAAATTATAAAAGCAAAGTACACTGTGAAAAATTCCTGAGTGTTGGTACTTTTTACCGTAAAATCCATTTTTACCGGAATATGTTACGAAACAAAACATCTGATATAACATAAATTTGGCAGTAATAACTACCTGCAAATCTCTGAATAATTCTAATTAAATAAATATTACTGTAAAAATTACGGTATAGTATTTTAAGGCAAAATGGATATTACGGATGACGCAGCCAAAGAGTCGATACTTTATACCATAATTTGATCTAGAATTTATTACTGTGTAGTTTCAATTGAAGAACAGGAACAGGAGGAAAAGAATAACAATTCAGGAAGAACAGGAGGAAAGTTTCAGCTAAGTTTATAAAATTTCATTCAGTAGTTGATCAATAATGCTTAAATATGATGATAAAATATTCCATAACTAAAAGTTTGCCTCTATCCCTTGATACAGGAAATTGCTTTTCTTAATTTCCTTTTATCCATATTCCTTTTTACTCTGAATTGGAGCACAAGGCCTCTATCTTACTCTATTTGTTGCGGAATGTTTTGAATTCTTCCCCTCACTTTAGTTCATTTATAACAATCCTTCGCAAAGTTGTTTTAGGCTTTCCTCTTTTTCTTTTGCCTTGAGGGTTCCAGTCAAAAACTTTTTTTACTTTAAACGTCTCACGTTTACGGAAATCCATTTTCCCTTACTTTTCTTAATTTCAAGTTCAATTGGTTTCTGCTTCTTGGATTTTATGTAACAGAGTGATAATCAAAATGTAAAAAATCTAAATCTATTTTATTTATCCTACTTATGAGTATATTTGTGAAATGTTTTGAGTTTGATATATATATATATATATANTATATATATATATATATTATAATTTTGATTCGGTATTATTACGAATGTTCTGAATGATGTTTCAGAAGCTATTCATTTAAAACAAATATGTTTATCTTTTTGAGGGCGCTTTAAATTATCAAAATTAAAATCGAACTTTACAATTTACACCAACTTAATTTATAAAGCTTTAACTCAAGAAATTAAGCATCTCTCAAGCAAGCGTAATTGTTCTCATTTCACATCTAAGTTACCTGTAAATATTCAATAAGTAATGCATAAGTAATCACAAAGCTACTGCGGCTACCCCTGCCTAAAATATGTATGATATATATCCAGATATGCAACAAACAAGGCCTAAGCCAATACTCATTAGCTCCTCGTGATTAAATTGATAAGAGATGCGCCCATAATTCTAAAGGAAATATTTTCTTAATTGGTGCATTTATCATCAAATTCCTTTAGCTTTCTCCGAATTTTCAAGCATGAAAATTTGTCATTAAAATGAAAATGGGAGTTGTAATAATATTACCATTTCCCTACCAGCAATATATATCAAAGACTGATTAATTTGTTAAATATAATACATTAGTTTCTATTGTAGATGATTCAATAGAAATAAAAATATTGTTTTACTCAAATATTATTTGGGATACGGTTTGTTGTCGTTAAAAATAACCAGAAATATATTTTTCATTCAGAGCAATGGATAACAATGCTAATCAAATCATATCAAAACACTACACTCTTAGAAATTTTGTAGCGCTCTGAACCATAATAGCATTCAAACTTACTGCAACCATAATAAACGAATACATTAATACACCATAAATCCGATACATTTTACCGGAATTTTTTACAGTGTAAAAAGGTTACAGTAAATTTGAATCTTATTATAGTTTCAAATGCTGCAAAAATTCTAACGGTATTTAAAAATGATTTGATTTACATTTTTATTTATTGTTACGGATTAAAAATATATTTTTGGTTATTTTTAAAAAGCACCAAAAGTATCTCAAATAATATTTGGTTAAAACTATATCATAATTTCGTGCAAATTTAAATTTTATTGTATGATACTATGGAATGAAAACGTAGTTCAATTGAACAACTTTTTTAGGGTTGCAGGAATTATGTTATGGTTAAAGTTATCGTTCAAAGTTGATGTGCTTTTGGAATAAAGTATAAATATCATGATTCCACTGTAGAAATTTACAATCATTTTTCTAAATGTAGAACTATAACCTATCAATGTTTTTATAAACTTAAAAACTGTAAAAGATCGTTAGATAGTTCAATTAACAAAATACGTTTATTTGAAGGTCTTGATTAAAAAATTTGTTCCATGTACTGAAAAATTAAGGAAGGTAAAAGAATTTCGAAAAACATAAAATATTTATTTGAAATTTTGATTTTAGAACTATCTCAATTCATTTCTCAATCAATAATTATCAATATAATAATCAGTTAAAATCAACAAATGTGTTTATTTGAAATCTTTTGGATGTAAAACAACTTAGAAAAATTTACTCTATCCAGGTAGTTCGTAATTTACTGTCAATCAGCAAAATATGTTCATTTGAATCTTTTGATCTCAAAACTGCAACAATTCATAGCTCAATAAGTAAAAACCATTAGTCAAAGTAATTGTTTAATTTGATGATTTGGTTGAAAAATCTAATTAATTACAGAATTCAACTAATTGAGATCGTTAATTAAAGTCAAAAAACATAATATTGTTACTTATAATATGAATATTTTGGTTAAAAACTAACCTAATCTATCACTCGATCAATTAAAATCATTAATCAGCACCAATCTAACAAACCTGTTTATTTGAAGCTCAGTCAGCTCTATTTCTTAGATCTATTCAATCAGCTCTATTATCTCATAATTAATATTCATTCATGCATATTAATAATTATAATATGATTTTTTTGATGTTTTTAATTTAAGAACCAGTCTATTACTCAATCAATACAAATTGTTAATCTGAGTTTAAAGTCATTGGTTGCTAAACCAGCTTGCCTACCGTACTCCATTAATAAGGCACGTTAACTGAAAATCAAAGAAACTGCAAAACTGTTGTGTTCATTTTTCATTTTAATAATTTTTGAATTTTAAATATATATATANTACAGGCATATATATATATATATATATAAGAGTTTATTCAATTCAGTACAACGTATTTTCTTCAATGTCATGAATTTTTATACAATTGAAAGGTTTATGTCCATTTTTCACAAAAATTGTGATAGGATCACCATCCAATGAATTTTGAGGATTACTAAGTTCTGACACATCAATCACGTGAAAAATCAGTTTCCCCTCCCCAGAGTTATTACGCGATGAACATGGCCATAAACCATTATTCCGCGGTCTTCAATTATTAAATGTCGAAGATTCAAATTGTTATCTGTTTTTTATTAAGTTAAACATTCCTTAAATATAGTTTTAATTCAAGAGAACTATGTCTACTGTGTGGTTTAAAACTAATTTAACTTTTTTCTCACTTATTTTCAAGTTTTTCAGTTATTATTATTTTTATTGCATTTTTTACAATGGACTTTTTCACATTTACAAAGCAAGTAGACTTTAGTATTATTCGTGTGCATTAATGTGTTTAAATGTAAATTGTTGAAGTTTAAACTTTTTTTTCTCAAAGTAAGTTTTTTTAATATCTAGAAGAGAGCAATTTATTTTATTTCACTTCAGTAAACTTTGTGTGCCAAAACAAAACAAACATTATTTCAGATTGGAATTGACAGTTAATGGAAAAGGCATTATTAAATCTACAACAACTTTCGTCTCTCTTTGATTTGCTTGAATAATATAAATTAAAGAACTTTGAATGAAAATTCTAAATTTAAATTACTTTACCTACTTAAAACTGGAATGCTAAATACGAAACTCACTACTCAACTTTACACATAGAACTAGATATATCCGTCAGCTTTCATTTAATTTTCGATTAAATAAACTTTTATCCTTTTCCATTACAGAAAATCTTCACTTTCAATTGAAATCATTTAAAATCTCAATTTCCTATTAAAAAGCAAAAGGGGAAAAAAAGGTAAACAGCTGCATTTACAAAAAGGAATTGAATAATTCCGTGAATGGTTTTGTTCGGTTTGAAAAGAAACTGATAACGTGGAGACGCCCATACTATGCAAGTATTTAGGCCGGAATTCGGGGAGAATTTTAATTCCTCTCATTTTTCTGAAGTCAACACAGCCGGAATAGAAACATGAAATAATTCAGTATGAGATTTCATTCATCGTTTTGAAAGGGAAGTCTTTTAAGCATGCTTAAAATTGTTGCACGTTTCTGTGTATAATTTGCATGAGGGGGGATTGGGATACCTACAATGCTTCAAATTGGGGGAAGCACGAAATCCGTTAGAAACCTGAAACGAAATGCTCCAGGACATGTAAATGGTTTCCTTCATTTAAGTGATGTCATTTCAAAAGACTGGAAAAGGCTTTACAAACGAAATGTAGTGAAGTGAATTTCACTGAAGAGTTGATGAAAAGTTAATTGTGTTGTGCTTTACGAACGCTGAGGCTTCCTTTGATTAACAACATAATTCCAACCCCAAATTCCGTTTCTTGCTCCACAATTAAGAAACTAAAGATAACCGTTTAGAAACTAAACTTATTAAAAACGGAGTTATAGAAATCTGGGATTCACTTTTATGTTCCCTTTCGGCAGCTAAATGTAATAAATTTAACTAAGAAAATTAGTTCTATGTAAGTAAAAATTAGTTGTGTTTGAATGAATACAAAACTGAGAAAAGCGTTACAGATTATTTAAATTAAATAGGTGTTCTCTTGCCATTCTCTCTTCTAATTCTCTTGCTATTTATCCTTAAGAAGAGCCTTTTTTCTAACAATTATCCGAAAAACTCGAAAATAATAATGTTCTAAATAAAATATCCATTAGCTGTTTTTCATTTTTATCATTATTATCATCATCATCATTGGACTGAAAAAATCAGCCTCAAATTACGGAATTAAGTATCGTCACTTTGTACATAATCCATAAAATTAATTTTACGGCGATATCAATTTTTTCCTTAAAATATTGTACTGTAATTTGCACAATAATAATCATTGATTTTAAGGTAATTATTGCTGTAAAAATTACGTCTTAAGACTTTTATTAATTAATGTCTTAAGATATTTTGTTCAATAACATGATCCGGTAAAAATAGATTTTACGGTAAAAAGTGCAGCACCCTTAAGTGCCTGTACTTTTCCCCGGAAATTTTTGCATTGTACTGTTATTATCATAGTCATTATTATTATCTTTATTATCCTTATAATTACCATTATTAGTATTATCTTTATTATCCTTATTATTATCATAGTCATTATTATTATCTTTATTATCCTTATAATTACCATTATTAGTATTATCTTTATTATCCTTATTATTATCATTATTATTATTATCTTTATTATCCTTATTATTACCATGTTTATTAATATCTTTAGTATCATTATTATTATCATTCTGATCATTATCAATAATTAATTTCTTTCATGCTCTCAAGATGATTAAAAATATTCAGTTTGCATTTGTGAATGATTATCAGAGCAAAAACCTCCTGCAACAACCTATTCTAGACTAGTGGTGTCATGGAGAATGTTAAAGAAAAGCAATTTCGAGAGCAACTGTATCGTGATGGCAATGTGATCTGCATTGCACCCCTGTCAATTTCACTTAATAAACAATATTTACTTACCATCATTCCGAAGCTGAATGACCTTGAAGTCACCATGGGATTAGAACCCCATTTCTTCACAACAATGAAAACATTTGTTGTGTTTCAATTAGTACAAAACTGAAAAAGGCTAAGCACTGCTTGTTAAAAATTATGTAAGTAGCTTTAATACCTAAATCTTATTAAAAAAAAATTTGGAAAGTAGCTTTAAGTAGCTTTGATCAAAAACTATTTCCTTATTAAAAATTCCCCCCAAAAAATTCAGCAGAACATGTATGTTAAGTTGAATTAGTATTATAGTTTGTTTACTTTATAAATTATAAGGATGGCTCTATTCTTTCTTAGAAAAACATACTTGATTTCAAACACAACACGAAAATTTACGTAGCTTGAGCCACTGTAAAAAGAATTATATTATTGCATTTCGTTTGAACTGTATCACAAAAAATTTCATAATATCTCATTTATTATTCGACTTGTATTTTTACCACATAAGTTTTTAATATATAAATAATTTATTAAAATATTTGAAACTAATTTTTTTATAATTAGATTTTAATAAAAGGTATGATTTGATTTTAAACTGTGATTTTCATGATTGAACTATAAATAGATTTAGGTTTATAAAGTTGAAAAAAATTCCATAAATTTAATAATGAATTATAGAAAATTATATGTGAATTAACCTAATATCATTTGCTTTTGAAAATTAAGAGGCAAAATATTTTATACGTTTATATTATACTTGAAATTGGATTTCAAAAGGGATATCTTAGGCAAAAGGGATATATTAGGATTAAAAAATCACAGGTGAAAGATATCTGATATAAATGACTATTAAAGGAGATCTAACGTTAGACATACATAGTTTTAAAGGATAACATTAAGCCTATGATGTTTAGCATATATCTTGAGTTGAAAATAAAATTTTCGTATTGAAAAAAAAAGAATGATAGAGCTAAAATATAGCATTATTCAAAATCAAAGATCAAAACGTTTTCAATCTTTTAATACTGAAAGAAAACACAAATAATTAAGATCAAAAGGAAAAAAACTTCTTTGAAAAAAACGCGCTAAAAAGCAGCAGAAATTTCAGAAAAAAGTATCAATACAAAACAAATGAAATAAAACAAAAATACGACCACCGAAGCCGACGTCTTCAGGGGGTACCGGCCCCGGTAGCCATTAAAAACAAAACCATTTTAAAAACAAAACCAACTTTTCGTAATTTGTTTATTCTTTTGAATGTATCTTGTTTTTCCTGGACCTCTATACAAAACCATCGGGGTACTGAGGGAGATATTTTAAGCTTTTGCTTCTCCCTCAAATAGGAATGGTTTTGTTTTTAATGGCTACCGGGGCCGGTACCCCCTGAAGACGTCGGCTTCGGTGGTCGTATTTTTGTTTTATTTCATTTGTTTTGTATTCAATCTTTTAACAAATTCTTTAGATCTTATTTCAAAAAGAAAACAAAATCATTTTCATAACCCTTTTTAATCGAATACATTTTTCCTTTTGTTTTCTTAAACCAACTTCATTATTACTTTTTTTTATTGTTTTCTACTTTCTTGATATTTTAGCATGTTTAAAACACATCAAATGAAAATGACTTTGAATTAGAGTAGAAGTTAAGAGTAATATAAGCAATGAAACAATGATGATACATAAATGCATATTTATACAAGTTTTTAAGCCCGGTTGAGTATTCATGACTAAAAAACCATGAAAATCTTAACTAACATCATTAACTGCAGACACTTCAAAAGATTTCGGATAAAATTATGATAAAACGTACTGGCGCCTTGAGTAGAGAATCAGTAAAATCCATTTTTACCGTAAAATTTGATACCGTACTTTTTACAATAATATTTATTTAGCAACAGTGACTTAATAAATATTACTGCAAAAATTACGGTATAATAAATCATTTGTTCCTTAAACCTTCACGATAAACATGGATTTAACGGCAAAAAATACTGGCACCTTGAGGGCCTATACTTTTTACTGTTATTTTTCCAGTTTTTTACAGTGTAATTGTTTTTATCATAGTAGTAAATCTTTCATATAACTTTAAATCATTATAGCATGGAAATGTGCTCATCCTTAAAAAAATCAGTTCAACTAATGTGTTATGTTCAATATGTCACCAATTATTTTGTGCCTTATATTTTGTGTAACGTATTTCCTGCACTATGGAAAATTATGATCAAAACTACCAGCAAAATTTACCACCATTTTCGAGTAAAAATTACCGCATCCTTTTTCTACTTGAGCGCCAAATAGCTGGGTAATTCTTACTGAAGTCATTTGGTAATGCTTTTGGTCTAAATAAAAATAAAATATAGTTTTATAATATGCGATAAAATTTGACAAATGTTGTAAAATTTAATAATTTTATCATGATACTTTAGAGTATGGAATTGAAGACTTATACTTGGCTAAATTTACTTTTCAATTTTGAATTTTTATTAAATGTGTGGGATTAAGAAATATAATTTTGGAAACCAAAATTTCCGATAAACAGTTTCAAAATGAATAATTTAAATACTCTCTCTATATATTAATTATATAGCCAGAATTGTTTTTTTTTACCAGAAATGTTGCTATCATGCAGTATGGTAAATTTACCAGATTATTTTTTTCGTGTTCTTTACTCAGACAGCACTCTACAAATAAATGCCAGCAAAATACAAAAAAGAAAGTTTTGCAGTGTTGTGAAATGTTTTAAGACGTTTCGAAAGAATCAAATAAAAAATTTGAACACTGGTTGTAAAAACATAAAAATCTGATAAAGCGGCATTTTAGCAAGAATGTTTACTTTATTAAACGTTTCTGAGATCATTTATGTCGTCTGGATTTCTTCATTTCTTATAATATATTTTTGCCGATTTAAGAAGAAAAGAAAACTTAAATTTAAAATTCGTTCGATATGTTTGTAATGCTTCTAGTGGTTGTATAAAAATGCCTGGGAGACAAATTTTACTGTTCATTTTTATAATATTGAATGTTTATAAAAATGAATCCTAAAATTAGACTTCCAGACATTTTATGAAAAGGACTTAGATAAACACTTTTTGCTCATTTATTTCAAAAGCGTGAATGTTATTTCCTAACGGAACCTATTCTAATAAACAAAACAATGATAAACTTTAACAGACAAGGATAATTTCAGGAAATCTTTATTTCTTTTCATATTTGGTTACGCATTCGCACCTTTTAAAATTTAAAAAGCACATTTCAAATTCTTGGAAATTTCAGTATTAAAACTAAGCTCTGTATTTCTGGTAGAAAATAAATATATAGTATATTTTTTTTAGTTTATGTTATGTAGTTGGCTTTATATGCAAAGAGAAGAAATTTTAACTAAAGCCTCTCAACGTTGCATTTCTCAGGGAATGTAACTGTATGTGGAATTATACAATTAAATATGAATTGTTTTCTAAGAAATATATTACTATTCCAAAACGAATAATTTTTTTGTTCATCGTCAACATTTTCATTAAAAATATTTTTAATTTTTCGCTTCATCTTGAAAAATTGATACATAGTTATTGCAAAAAATATTCATATTCTAAAAATTAAGTTATGATTTTGCGTTTTACTTCAATTATAAATTGGAAAAATAAAATTGGTTGCAATTTCAAAAGGATTAGAATATGTTTATTCAATAAATCGCATGTGAAATTCAGATTTTTTATCATTGCCTCAGACTAAATTAAATATTTTTGAGTAAGTAAAATGCGAAATTGCGTTAATTTATATTTTTAAAAATTAATCGAACATACTTGCTGATATTATGTGGTGCACAAACTCAAAGCAAAAAAACACGATTTCAGTATCAATGGTTGGTAAAAAGGTTTTATTTGAAATGCATGGCAATTTGTTTGTGTTCACAAATTTTCTTTTATAGAGCTATATAAGATTTAAACAGTCATCTCTTAAAGTATTATGCTTTATAAATAAATAATAAAATTATGCCAAGAAACTGAAGCTGTTAGATATTACTTTATTAAAAACTTTCGCTTCAAAAATATACAAATTGGAAAAGACAAGGTGACATGTTTCAAGCGCTCAAAAACAGGCACCCATTTTCAAATCTTCTTTTTCCATTAGCAATTTAACGTTTTATATGTTAAATCACTTTTGTTCCTTATTATTCACCTCTGAAAAGTATTGAAAACTGTCGCCTGTTTTTAAGCGTTTGAAGCATGTCGACTGCCATTTCCAATTTGTAAATTAATGAAGTTTTTAATCAAGCAATATTAAACTTTATATAAAATTCTGTAAGTTGAATTTTTTTAATTTCAAAAAGCATGTTTTTAATAAACTTTTTATATTCTAAAATAATAAACAAATGCTTGATGCTGTCGTCCAAAAGGAGAACAAGTTTTTACAACTTGTCTTCATACAAGTCTTGGAACAATAACTCTCAGAAGTACCTCAAATTGGAAGTTTTCCTAACTGATGAGAAATTTCAAAATCTATAGCCATTAAAATTTGCATGATAAAGCTCTTTTTATAAAATTACTTTAATAAAAGACAAAAGTTTGTTAAGTTCGAGTCGAGCTCATGGGTTTTCCTTATAATTCCCCTCGCTTATTACCATATTATCGCGAACAATAAAGTTATATAAAAACATAATTAACTAGAAACAAGTTTAATAAAGAATAAGAACTTTTCGCACGATGGTGCTTAAATAATATATATGATTTTATTTTAGATAAATTTCGAGCAAAAAATTACTTGTCACTGGGGTGGAATTTTAAGAAAACTTCTTCAATCAAGCACTACTGGGGAAACAGGATCAGCTGCTCCAATTTAAGTGCTTTAAATTTAGCTTAAATGATTATAGATTTCATTGTTTTATATAGTAAAAAACTTTAAACATGCATATTTTTTGTACTTTAATTGTATGTTACTTGCTTTATCCATGCTTCATACATTTCATAGCCTGAGTTTTAGGAAAAACAGTCATATAATAAATATTTATTCATTGGTTTAAATGTGCCTCGCCCTTTTCAGAAGTACCGACAGTGGGGAAAGCTTGAACAAAAATTTCTAAGCTTTTAAATTTTTGTAATTTTATTTTGTTCATTTAGAAAGCTTATAGTTGTCGATTCATAAGTTAATGAAATGCATAAGCACTTGCGATGCACTGTTTTATCTTCATCAAATAAATTTTAAACATGAAAAATATCAATCTAAAAAAAATCGCTCTTGAGAACCTCCTCTATCCCTACATTTACAACTAATACTACTAAATGTTACTAAATACAGCTAAAACTACAGTGTTCATAGCATTGGTTAGACGCCTGGAGACGCACATCCCATCAATGCTGCATGGAAGAGAATACTGCAACTCAAACATTGCAGATGTATCTCGAGTACATCCTGCTGCTGCAACAGTTTGGCTTAAAAATTTCATTGTAAACAGTTTGATAAACCTGTAAAAGAAATATGCTGAAAATAAAATGGTGTCAATTCATATTTTTATTTCCCCTTGTATGTTATAGTGACGCTCAAAAGTTACCAACCATTATATTTTTACATTATATTGTTTCTTTGATTCAATTAAAGTTTTAAAAAAAAGCCACATGAAAATCATATGACCTTAGAAACAGTCTCATGTTTTAAATAGAGCACTGAGATGTCTGGTCAAAGTTATCAGAATCTTTTAAAATTTACTGTTATTCCTGGCTCATAGAGAAGAACAAAAAGTACGGTAATTATTACCATAACGCTTTGGTAATGACTTGATGGTAAAATTATCAGTTAATAAATAATTTCAAAATAATAAGCAAAAAATGCTTCCATCCTCTTTAGTGAAAGATACAAGTGCAATCCCGTTTTCACCATTAAGGTATCACCAATCTTTTTTCTTTCTATTATATATAACGTAAAACATTAATAACTTAGGAGCCATTTTAATGACCTCAAAATGTATTACACATTCCAGTTCAGTGCTTCAAAATTTGTGGCGAACATATCAAAACTTTATGTTGTATCATATGTTTAATTACAAAACTTTATGTAACACTTAGTTCGACGCTTTTTTTTTTGTTCGACATAAGATTCATTTAGCTTCAACAAATTGAAACTATTGATAAATAATAATTACCATTATCTACGACAGGAAATCGGGGTCATGGGGGTATTATATGCTTAACACATTTAAATCACCACTTGAAAGTATCATTCATGGAAATACATATTAGGAAAAGAAATAGTTAACTCCCATCAAACTTCTTTCAACGCAGTACTAACATTTTAAATAAACCATACCAAAAACCATGGATGATTATAAGTTCTATTACTATTTTATAAACATCTGTGCTATTAGACTTAAAATTAACAGATAAATGACAATATGAATCTTTGTTTGTGATTCTTAATAAGAGAAGGAGAATATGGCAAGAAAACCATATTTTTCTGCTGAATTTACTTTTCAGCGTAGTATTTTTACTACATATGTGGGTAATAGAAGCAAAGGTATTAGTATTTCCGGATGATTCTTGAATTAAACTGAACATTGCCACATTTAGGCATGTTGACCTTATGAACTTACAAGAAAGAACTTTGCTACACCGTTATTATGGCAAGCAACGCGATTATTAAAAAATCCGTAAATTCAAAAAATTCCCTTTTCTATAAATGTCTTTATAAATAATAATAATGAGTGAATACCATACAAATATAATTTTTTCAGAGAATTTTTTCTATAACAGTTTTCTACAACAGAGAATTTTTTCTACACAGAGAACAGTTTTTATGCATACATCTTTGTAAAGATTTATTCTTTTTTAAAGTTACATACATCTAATAACCGAATGAAGTTATAAAATCTTATCGTCCGAGGAATTTTGCGTGCAACTACAAGTATAATTTGTAGTTCCTTCTTACGGTTGCGAATATAGCGTTTGCGATCCCATATCTCTATGTATGTGGGGGTTTTTTCTTTCTTTAAAAAATTTTAACACATCTGCATTGATTTCTTTTTTCAGCAACGGCTTTTAAAGCACCCAACTACACGTAATTTGAAAATTTAAAATTGAATTATTGTTATTCATACACTGAAATTTACCGTTTTTTCAACCTCATTCACTGCACTTAATCTGATTCATCACCCGCAAATTGTGGGTGACATCACCACAAATTTGCTGATTCATCAACCTCATTTTCTTAACTGAAAATTCATTAAGGTATTCACTTCCAGAAAAAAAATTATTATCTACCGGGAGAAAAAAATCTGGTAAGATTACCGTACTGTATGATAAAGTCATTTCTAGTACAAAAACCATGATTCTGGTAAATACGGTATTCAAACCAATCATTAGGTAATTTTTCCGTTCAAATGGTAATGGTTTACCAGTAATTCTATCTTTCAAAATTATAGTTCTTATTACTACAAATTTAGTAAAAAATACAATTCTGAAAGGTGAATTTAACCGAATAAATAGTTTTTATTCCACTCTCTAAGGGATGGTGAGGAAATTACTAAATTTACCATATTCACCAAATTTTATGACACATTACAAAATCGTTATTTATCGCAGATTTTACCAAAATCATTACCAAAGCGGTTCAATAAGAATTACTGAGCTTTTTAATGTTCCCATAGAGCCAGAAACATGGCAAATTTTACCATACTCTGGTAGTTTTAACCATACTTTTTTTTCTGAAATTATATATTATTAAAATCTACCAAGCCAATGAGCTCAAATTTAGCAAACTTTCAAAAAATAAAATCTTTTTCCGCAAATATTCTTTTCTAAGAAACAGATTAGATAGAATAACTTTTTAACACGAAATAAAGAGTTTTCTTCGAAAAAAATTACCAAGCTAATGTGTAATCGATTTCTTATAGACGTGATTTTTAACCCAAACTGTCGACAAACACCTGGCGAATATCCACGCGATATACGTTAACTTAATTAACGAAACACCGAAATGATGACATTCACGCGTCGATGTCCTTTCGTATAATACATTGTTCTACATAGAATACTGCTAATTAAATTCTCTATAGAGAAGAGAAAGTGCCTAATAGCTACCTTTATGGGTTCGCCTCAAATTGCATTTTCGATAGTACCCGTGGTAATATCACTTTCCTCTTGTGCAGCTTGAACTAGAGCAAATTAATCTCAATAAGTTCAGAATACGAAAACTTCCTAACTTGCAGATATATTAGAAGCTGATTGACGTATCTTATGATCTCAATACATCTAGTCATTAGGATTTGTGTGCTCCATATTCATATCCATATCTAATTTTAGTTTCTTTTTCAGAATGACTGGCAGATATAAATTTCTCAATAATTATATTCCAACGTTTTTTGACGTATTTGATGATGGAATATATTTTATTCCATGACAATCGAAGAATTTTTTTAACTCAGTCATTTTAAAAATAAAGCATATCTTCGATTTACAATAAGCCATAAGTTCATTTTTTTATTCACATTTAAATTATGTTTTATTATCTGACACGTGTCAATTTTAATCGTTTTTTCTGAGCTCAATATGAAATATTTTGGTTTCATAAGAATATGTTTTATTTTAAAATTTTAAAAGAAAGATTAATAATTTTAAATTTTCTTTGTTTTTTCATTTTTTTAAAAGGTTTAAGGTGTGACCCTAGCAACAAAAGCGACAATTTTCAATCGATATGATAATAAGGGATAGTAGGGGGCAGAGAGCTGTCCTTGCATCAGAAAGGTCCTGGGTTCGAATCCCGGGCAAGGTATGGATGTTTCTTTCGCTCTTTGTGTGTTCTATGTCCTTTCTCCTTTGTGTGTGAATGTGACCCTCCCTACAAACGGGTTATGGTTGGATGAATGGCGTGGCAGAAGTCGAATTCCTGGTCATAGATGGCGCCACTGAAAAACAAGAACAATCGCACCCCCATTGCCTAAACAGGCATACGGAAAAAAAAGATGTTTAGTAATAAAATATGTTAATACATATTTTATTGCTAAACTGCTTTTACATTCACTTGAAAATATCTAATAATTTAACATAAGCATAATATTTCGTTATTTGTATTCATTTGTATTTATATTCAAATAGGCACGTTATGTGTTTTGTATTTCTATTATATGTATATGCTGTTTTTCTAGTTTCAACTTGCTCCTAGGAAAATGATCTCAATTATATACATAGCCGAATTCTATGGAAATAAAATTAACTGTCAATCCTTTAAAAATTTTGCATGGTTACCTTTTCATCCTTTGCTTTAATTAAAATTCTTGATTAAGATTAAAACTTCTCCTTTATATTAAAAAAAGACATCCATTTCAAAAGTTCTAAACTTTAGCTTTCCAAAACTACTTAAACTAATCAATGAAATAAATAGAAATTTTAAAAGTTTTATTTTTTAAAACAGTTAGAACTGGAACTTATAAACAAACAATCTCTTTCAATTAGTTTTTTGTTATTTGAAACCAATAACGTAAGTGGTTGTTTTAATTTTATCGTTTTAAAAATGTAATACTATTCTTGTTGGCTGTAATTCTAAGAAACTGGAAATATTTTAGGAGAAATTTACTTTAAAGATAAATTTTCAACATACTTGAACTAAATAGAACATTAGAATTACTTAAAGTTTAATGTTCTATTAATTGTCACCATTCGAAATTGTTTAAGGTCATGATTTATTTAAAGGAGTCTTCTAGTTGCTATTTATTTTATAACACTTATAAATTAAATTGCCTGAAAATTTTTCAAACTAAAATTATTTTTTAATTCCATTTCTTATTAGTCAGTTTCTAAAAATGTAGAAAAAGTTATTGGAAATTTTTATTTCCTTTATAATTCTGATATTTTTTGACTAATCCAAACTAGTCTTAATTCAAGGTACTCAATTGCTAAGATTGGGGGTCTATAAATGACATTTTAGCAACGTTCGGAAGATCAATCTAAGAAAATACAGCAACAGTAGGCTGCTGTTTTTAAAAACACATTTTCCCATTAAAACTCGACTTATATAATTATATGGCTGAAAAATAATAATTTTTTTATGTAAGCAAATCATAAAATGCTCATATACCTAAAATGCTTCATTTATTAGAAGATCAATTGGTATCTTTTTCATTTAACTGAGCAATATAGGTCTCAAAAATTCAAAGTTTCCAATTTTTCAGTCATAAATTGGAATAAAAACACATAGGTGATTAAAAATACTTCAATAGGCTGTGTATAGTTGACCTACCTACCTACTGTATATAGTTGACCTACCTACACATGTTTTACCAACCAAAGCATGAATTTATACATGTTCGCTTGCACATCTTGTATTCAAGGAAAAAACCGCGAAGGAAAAATTACATCATTTTAGTTGATTAAAATGGCCTTAATATTTCTAACGTATTGTACATTGCGCAAAAAACGACCATCCTGAACAACTTTTGATCTAATGATCAGATCTTTACGTTCTAGGGCTCAATCTTAATGATTCAAAGGGGTGTCATGAAATATGCTAATTAATTAGTACAGACTATATTTTAAGCGGATCCAAAAATATTCTTTCCCTGAATAAACATACCTTTTTTTTCGACGGATTCGGATTTCTGACCCACAAAATATAGGGGGAGCCACAATCTAAAAATCATGGTCCCAATAGTTAGGTAAGAAAAATTATTTTTCAATTCGCTTTAAAAGCTTTCGAGATTTAGCGAAATACGCAAAAAGTAAAGTAAAATTAAGTAGTCCAAACTTTAGAACACTCTACTGACCAAAATATTGGGATCATATATCCCAAATTGTTGCTACCCCCAACGTTTTGGAGATCAGAAACCCAAATACGTCGATAAAAGTTGCCAGGTGTTTAATAAAAGTAAAGATACAAGATATACTCATTTAAAAAACAATAATTGATGAAATGAACAGATCAAAATATTTGCCAGTACATGCCTTATTTTTTTATGTATATGATATATTTTGGTTTTATTAACAAGAATTATATTTTTTCCTACCATACAATACTGTAATTTAACCAAAATTTCTTTCTCTGTTTGCCTAATATGTGATAATTCTTTGATACGCCAAACACCTATTGTAGCCAAAGAAGATAGTGGACTCAACTAAAATCACAAAAAACAACTCAAAACAAGGTTGCGTAGAGATGACACTTAGAAAACAGAGGCCTTCCACCGGCTGATGTTTGAAAAGATGGAGGGATGTTTGAAAAAACTACCATTGTTAATCTTTTAATTTCGTCATTGAAGTGTATCATTGTTAACGAAATTTTAGTGTTACTGTTTCATACACTTTTTTGTTGAATAACCATGGTTCAAAAGAAGACAATTGTGATGTTTTGGTATTATCTTAGCCCTATCTCATATGGACGCCCTTTCAAGATTTGGGAAACTTATTAGCATTTATATTTTTTTGAGATATCACTGTGCTGCTTTCACATTTGGCTCATTCTTTATAATTTACACTGATATCACATTCATTCGATATAATAATAATACACATCATAATAATTTCTTACTTTATTCAGTGAGTCATATAAAAACATTTCCCCTACTGCCAGAAAGATAATTAAACTATAAGAGCCCGCGTTGTGTTTGGATTTGCCGTAAAACTGTTTTTCCTCATTTTTCTTTTTCATAAACTTCCTTTATGAAAATTATTGAAAATTAATACAACGCTACAGGAAATTTTTCCACTTAGATGTCAAAGAAGCATATTTTCCGATATTTGACAGCGAAGATAAATATATTATGGCCAACTATTTTTATAAAGACACCTTCATAACTTAAAAAGAAAGTAAACCGACGTTCTTAGTTGTACTTAATCTTGCTAATTTCCAATCGGTATTTCAAATTCGATTCCTCCGTTACTCTAAAATCTCAAAGTTCTCAAAACTAGAAATTTGAAAACCTGAACAGATTTTCATGAAAAATAATAATTTTAAAAGCATATTTATTTCTATTTTTTATAAATATTACATATTTATTATTTATCTATTTACTAAGAATTTAAACTCATTCAAGATTAGCTTTCATATTATACATCAAAGTATTTTTTGTATTATTTAAATTAGATAAACACTTTTAAAAAATTCCAAATCAAACTACGCTACTCTGGGTGCAAGATCCACAAAATCTATTTTACTATAAAATAAATTTTTACCGTAAAATATTATACCAAAATTTACCAGTAATACTTATTTAATTAATAAGCGTTATTCAATGATTTTACTGTAATTATTCCTGCATATCAGATTTTTTGTTCCGTAACATGTTCCGGTAAAAATTTATTTTACGGTAAAAGTATCAGCACTCTAATTGACGGCACTTTTTACCGTAATTTATTTAGAATTTCAGTGTAAACCAGCTCCAAGATATTCATAATAACGATAACCTTTTGAATACAACAGAAACTCTAGGTAATACCTAATAAAACCAGCTCAAAAAAATCTGGAATGAATTACTAATATAGTTTCAAAATTTAGCTATACACCCGCAAAATCTTTTTTCCTTCAGTCAATCCTTCAGCAAAGTCAATCCTTCAGCAAATCAGCGGAAGAAATATAAATTACATGATAAATTAAGTATAAGCACCAAACTTTTCACATGAAACGAAAACTTCATTAAGAATATTTTATCTTAAATTAGCTTTTAAACTTTAAATCAACAATTTAATTTCTATACTAATTATTCTTGCAACAATCCATCGGCTAAAAATTCTTTTACTAATTTAAATCATGAATGAATCATTTTCTTGAATACAGTGAGCCATTAATTTCGAAGGAAGAATTAAATAATTTACAAACTAAGTGAAAAGCCAGTAAATATAAGAAAAAAACAAATTTCAATTACTCATCATAAAAGTTTATGGTAGTATGTTTAATTAAATTAAATGTGGGGGCGGTAAATTGAAGAGAAACAGAAAACCCTTCAATCAGTAATTAACTGGTAATTTTTCAAAATTTACCGCTCCTGAAAGATTTAACAGCTACTTAATTGCGAATACGCTACTTAATAAATTAATAATTTCTCTTTGAGGGGACGTTGAAACGTACTCCATACAAATATGCATTACATAAAAAAAATTCCGACCATGGCATTTCTCTTTAATATGCAATTTAAAAGCAACTCTTATTACAAATATATTTTTTTATAAATGTGAAAAGATATAGATAAGAGAAAAATTAATAGCTAATAAACAATATTTTTAAAGCTGCTGCAAAAAAAAAAGCTTCCACACAGAATTAGATTGTTTTTGTTACTTTTATTTTCGATAATTAAACTATAATTTAAATAATATACTTAGAAATGTATAAACTCCTTCATATTTTATACTTACTTATTTTACAAAGAAGGGAAATAAAAATGAGAATAAATAATTCATTATAGTTTTAGTGTCAAGAGCAAAAATGCGTGGAAAACTTAAAAATTTATAACAATGTCAGAAAAAGAAAAAACATTTAAAGTATATACTTAGTAAGAGTTTTAAAATTTATTTTTCCTTTATACAAGGAAATTCATACATATTTTTACTACAGTATTCAGCAGGTATTGTATTTTTGGAGTATTTTACGGCCTTTTGGATTAAATTTTTTTTCTTTATAAATTCAGAAAAATTATGCATATAAACCCTTTTGTAAAATAAGAAATAGAAGCTAAGCAGAAAATAGATAGAAGGGTATAGTGACCCGAAAATAAATTTTAAAAAAAATTTAAACAAAATATTTATAAATTATATATGTTCCTTAGAAATCTCTTATATGTGTTATTTTAATCATAGCGCATACAAATCGCAATCGTAATGAATTTAGAAACTTTTATGAATAATAGCAGAGCTGACTTCAACTTCCCCCCTTCATAACTTCATAATACTTTGTACAGAATTACTTTTTAACTAGAAAATCCTTTCACAAAATAGTTTTTGTTAACATAACATAATTTACTGTGCGCCAATGCTCAAAAAATAACAACATTAATTATTGCAATCAGTGATTTGGTTACACGAGGATTACTATATTTACTCTTTTTTTGTGATTATGGGAGAATAATAACTTACTTTGTGATTATAGGAGAATAAGAAAATGGGCAATTTTTTGTATTTAATGATAATTTCAACCTCATTATCATCTTCAAACATTATAAATCCACTGCATGACAAAATTTTCGAAAAATTTTGATCTGCTGCTCATGCTTTCCAATTTACACCTGTTGCTTTTAAATTTCCTTCGACTGTCTTATTTAAGGCTGTCTATAACTTCTTTTAGTTATTCTAATTCGTTGTAGAAATTTGAAAGTAAGAATTCAAGTTTCTGCTCCATAAGTAAGGGAAAGTAAAGAACTTGATTAATAACTTTTGTTTGTCAACAGAGAGGTTAGCATACATCTCTTTAGTACTATGCTTTTTCTACTAAATGAACTCCAACCATTTTCATTCTCCTGTTACTTTCCTGGAGTTATATTCATTGTTAATTCATGTCCTAAATCCGCGTCATTCAAGTCTTTTTCAAAGCTTACTCCTTTGACATTGATTTCTTATTTTAGTGAACTAAGCATTTAACATGACTTTTATTTTCTTAAAATGTAATTGTATTAATATTTCAATTCCTTTTTTGCTACTTTTATTGCGTTAGGGAAGTTAAAGCTATAAAAAAGCTATAAATGTGACACGGTTAACAATTATATTACTTAAATTTATAAACAAAAGATTTTCTAACATTAATTGAATACTAAAAGACTAATTGCATAATTGATGGATAAAAATGCATAATTTTTTTATTTTTTATTTTTATGATAACAATGAGATCCAAATGATAAATCCTGCTCTTTCTATCATTCAATTACTCAAAAATTACAGATTAAACTACAAAATTTTATAGATCCCAAGAGTTCGATCTAAGAGTTGGAAAAATTGATTACAATTCAACATTTAATTTCATTATTTCAATTCAACTCATATGTTGTACGATTATTGCTACAATTTAATTTTAACTCCTATTAATACTCTGCTAGTATTGTTAAAATTATGAATGTGACCCACTTTCCAATTTCACTGAAGTAAATTTATAGATTATGTTGCAATATTTTATTATACAAAGAATGTTTAAAAATTTGCCATAATAGTCAGTAATTAAATATATGGTTTCAATCCATGCATTGTAGGAATATTGGAAATATTTTATTACTTGTCCAAATCATAAAGCTGAAAATATGAGACAGTTTACCATTCATCCATTGAAAATTTAAAGTTTGAACTACGACATTTTATTTCAAAAAAGAAATTTTGAAAAATCTATCATGTTTTTTATCTGCTTTAAAAAAAAAAGTCTTTAAGAAAAAAAATCCTTCGTCTTGAAAAAATAAGTAAAAAATTGCAGTGGAAAAAATATTGTAACCCATTTTTATCTTTTAACTGTATGCCTAAAGCCCACCATTCCGAAAATTATTTTTAACCTTTTCCTAAAACTGAGTCATTTATTCCACTATAATCGGCAACCAAGGATCAACAAAATATTTGGCGTAGGTAGCGAAAATATTTCATTTACTGTCCCAACTCGTAGATTCTAAAAAAGTGGCTTTACGGTAGAGCGTTTTAGGCGCCTTTTCTCAAAAATAAATGCATGTTTTATGTTAAACGGCATTCTGCTCTTCTTCTTTACAGGGTTGTCCTATACTTCCAAAGAGCTGGTTTGACAAGGCTGGCTTTACAAACGCTTTTTTCCGAGTCACAGCATTCATCAAATATGTATCAAATGTTTTTCTTCACCCCAACTCCTCCACCATTATGTTTAAAATGTTCTCTATGCTTTCAATATACTTCCTTTGTTAAAAAAAAAATTCGTCTACAAAAACAATAGTAGATAAAAACAAAAAAGTAAAAAAATATATTAAGGGGTGTACATAAATATGAAGTCAGAAAACATCAGTATAACTGTAAGGTGAAAAGAAGTTGGGGGAAAGAAAACGGTTATTTACCCAATCCTCCTGAACTTATTTTTTTTCACCCCATAAATCTATCTTTTAGAATGGTCTTTTTTTCGTAACTCTTTTCCATCACCTAAATCCAGATCGACGCTTTAACGGAGAACGCTGAATGCGCGCAATCTATGTCACAATGCGCGCTTTATGGCCAAAACACTCTACTGAACTTCTCTTAAGACGACGCATTCATCAAATATTTTTAAAGAATCGTTCGATAAATTATACTTTTTAAAAAGGGGATTCCCTAAATTCAACACTGCAAGGCGAGGTTGAGTTGTTTCCTGTATAGAAGGTAGACGAGTTAAAAATTGTCTAACTAAGGCGTGTCGCTGGAAGCTATTGATCATTCCTCGTAAGTGATTCTATTTAAGTAAAAATTAAGGAGAAAATTTAAAATGTCAAGCGCCATTGTTTTAAAATGTCTTTTAAACAACGAACTTTGAAATTTATTGAATTACGTTTCCGTGTACAGGAAATGAGAACGATTTTTATTGGCTATGAAATGTTTGCAGTAAACATAGAGAAAAAATCGAAATAATCTGTAACTAATGAAGCTGATAGTTTCTACGAGTTGTTGTTTATTTAAAGAACAAAAGATTTTATTCATTAACTTTTAAATATGTGTCTATCAGTAATTTTAATTTGTATACTACTTAAAAAAATACAGAAAACTGCTAAACAAAAAGTATTACTATAAAGTATTATCTCTTTAATTTATCTACAATTGAACTTCTACAGAAAATGACTGTTTCTACATGTTGATTATAAAAACTATAAATTACTTTTATCGTAATTTACAGTTTTTGAAGTCCTTAATCAGAACGTGATGAGATAGTTTAGGCGATAGATGCTTTTCTTGGAAGAATTTTCCTTAGTTTAAAACCCTGAAACCACAGAATTCTCACTTTTTTAATTTTTCCAACTAAATTTTTTCGATAAGCTTTAAATTTACTGCAAAAAGTAGGTGCCCAGATTTTTCTACTGTAATTCATCATGTAGGCTCCAGAAAACTGAAACATGTTACATGTAATTTATTTATTTACAACGTATAGAAATGCTTGTAACAAGGAAAACATTGTGAAAAATATATATTTATATACCATAAGAAACCACCACTTTTAAGAAACTTCTAATACTAATGTTGCATGGGGAGTACACAGTTATGCTGCAGTGAGAAAAAAAATCCTGGTAAAATTACCGTATCGAATGGTAATGACATTTCTGGTATAAAGAATTATTCTGGTTAATAAAACCAATATAGGGTAAACCAACCAGTGAAGGAACACTACCCAGTGAAGGAACATTTCATACATATTCATTAAAAATAAGAATTTTGAAGTTTTTTAGATTGATTTGTAACAATAGCTTACTGCCAAACAATAGGAAGTCATCTAGCAATGTTTTGGATTACCTGGTCAAATAGAATTCTCTGAAAAAATTTCTGAATTTGTTATTATCTCTGCAACACCTTGTTTCTTTGAAAAAATTATAAGGTGAGTGTTTGTATTTATATGATTTAAAGATTTAGTGAANTTAATTGCATGTAATGGCTTTATTTTTCTCACTGTGAAAAGGAGAATTCTAAATATAGTTATTGAAGTTACGTTTTATTTTTTTAAGCATCATAGCATAATAAAGTACTGAGATAAGGGGGTGTTTATTCACTGGATCACCAAACGAGGAAAAACCTGTGAAGGAACAAGTGTTCCTTAACTGGGTTTTTTTCTAAGTTAATGAAAATGAAAGATAAAGTTTAATTTTCTTGTACCTTTAGTGATGTTCTGCATCAAAAGTATGTTAAGAATACGAAAAACAACTTCTAACCAGTGAGGGAACAGGCATGTTCCTTTACTGGGCATAGATTTCCCAGTGAATGAACAGTATGTGTTAATATGTTGACACTTTAATTTTCAATTCATGATTACAAAAAAAGTTAAAATTTTCCGAGTATTTATATGTTATAATTTCAAGAATAGGCATGTTTTTAAATATTTGTATGGTTTATAAATTCATAAAGAGCATTAAAAAATAACCAAAATTAAGTGTTCCTTTACTGGGTGTTCATTCACNTCTAACCAGTGAGGGAACAGGCATGTTCCTTTACTGGGCATAGATTTCCCAGTGAATGAACAGTATGTGTTAATATGCTGACACTTTAATTTTCAATTCATGATTACAAAAAAAAGTTTAAATTTTCCGAGTATTTATATGTTATAATTTCAAGAATAGGCATGTTTTTAAATATTTGTATGGTTTATAAATTCATAATGAGCTTTAAAAAATAACCAAAATTAAGTGTTACTGTGAGTTCATACACTGGTAAGAGCTGTTCCCTCACTTGGTCTTCTTACTACTTGTTATTTGAACCTCCTAAACTTTAAAACAATATTATGTAAGTTCTCTACAATTTTTTTACATAATTTGCAATTAGTAACAAATATCTTGAAACTGTCATTTAACTAAAATTACGAATTTTGAAATTAATATTATTTTTTAAAAGGCAAGCGAAGATTAAGTGCTCCTTCACTGGTTAGTTTACCCTACCTGTCTACCGAAAATTGTAGTTCTTATTACCACATCTTTAGTAATAAATACAAAGCTTAAAAGTAAATTTAACAAAATAAATGGTTTTTATGCCATGCTCTAAGCTATCATGCTTACGCCATGATAAAATTACAGAATTTTACCACATTTTTCAGATTTTATCACATATATCATATTTAATTGTTATTTTTACCAAAATAGTCAGAGTACTTCAGTTAAAATCACTAAATTTTTGGTTTTCCTTCAGAAGCAGAAATAAAGTAAATTTAATTTTTACGTCTTTCATTTTATCAACAAAGTTGTTAAAACATGCAGTAATAATAAGCCTAACCGATCAAGCTGAAATTGCCCTCTAAACTTTTAAATATGATATGCTTTGAGGCGAACATGCTAAGTTTTTCCTTTAAAAAATAATAATTAAAAGTCAACGCTAATTTTCTCTTCAACCCTTCCGCTAAATAAACGATTCACTTTAAGTATAAGTGCATTTTTAACCACTACAATTTCAAATAATGTTCATTAAAAATAAGTAATTTTTGAAGGTAATTTTAATTAATCTTTAAGCGTAATATTAAATAATGATTTATCGTCAACAATGTATCATTAAATTATTATGCGTGGGCAATGCTTACAAAAATTTTACTTCAAAATATAATTTGATATACTGCAATCGGTGCATTTTACAAGCATCAATCCTAGCTTGCAAAATATGTAATTAATATTTGCAGAAAAATAAAAAGTTTTAAACACTGGATCATTTGTCATAGCTTAATTGCTTTCACTTTTTTTTTCAAATAAATTTGACAGAATGATAATTGCATTATGAGTCCAATAATATTTTAAAAGCAACCGAAATTATATGGATAAATCTTTTTTTAAAAGTCTGTTTGATTAAAAATTTTCAATGACAAATAGAAATAAGCTCCTTTAATTTCTTAAAAACTGATAGTTCTAGATCTGACGATCTAAGCTATTGTTCTAGAAGGACAAAACACTCCAATTTCGACTGATGTCCAATTAAAGATCCATACGCCAAATTGTTCATAAATACAATATAATCTGTTAAACAGCTAAAACACATAGCTGGTTGCTAGATTGTAAGAAGTGCATATTATCTATTTACAAAAATAAATGCTCAAACTTCGCTGCTTTTTTTTTTTTTTGACAAATTCTCTGTACTTTTCGAGTGAGCATTTCGATTTCATCATCTGTCAAAGCATTAGGCTTAGTTCCAAATTTATTAGCACAAGTTATTAGAAATAGAATTCAAAACACAAGGATTATATTATTAGTGAATTAGTACTCAGTTACATTCAGGAATGAACCGTGAAAAGTAAGTTGTCAAGCGATTGCACTAGATCTTGTACCACCCTGCAAAACAATACAAGCTGTTTTAAAATCGAAAAGAAATAGTGCTTGAGAACTCTTTGGCAGCACTAAGAGGACACATAAGTGAAAAGGCAATGTCGTCAAATATTTCAGAGTTCCATGTAGAAATGATTGCTACAAATAACAAAGAGAACATCTATCATTAAAAATGAAATATTTATTCCTGTGATTAATGTGATCATATTTTACGCATAATGAAAGAGATTTCCACTATTTTAGGGCTTTAGCAAAAAGGAATTTTTGAGTTGCATCAATGATCCAGAAATTCAATATTTTTACCAATTTCGCCAAAAAAGATTCTAAAAGTGGATTCTTTCTTAAGATCAAGAAAGATGTGTACCCCTAAAACTTTTTCCTTCTTTATTCTTTGTTAAGGACATCGGGTAAAATGATGTAACAGGTAAACATATCAGATTTTCCAATAAAATTAATGTACTAAAATAACAAATGTATATAAAATTACCTCCGTCTGAAAATCATTCTGAATAACGGCATTTGTTTCCATACTAATTCTCATAAAACATTCTTCTAAATCATCATTTTAACCGATTAATCTTAAATTACTTTTAAAGAATCGCTCAGAAAATTATTAAGGGACCAGAAAGTAATGTTGTCTCGGTGCATTTGATATTTGTTATCTAGATTATATTTTTAATCAATAATGTATTCACCCTCGTTAGCAGCAACTTTTTAATGCCAGATCGAAAATGAATCGAAATGGATCGAAAAAAATGAATTGGGTTTTAAGACTAACGAATATTTAATGCTCCAAAATGACATTACTTTAAGGTCCCACTTATATATTTTTGCTTGATTTAACATTAGGTATCAATATTGCTTTCCTTTACACATAAAATTGCGATTAAAATTTAAAAAATTCTGTAACCTTGCACGTAAAGCGGAGCATAGACGGTAAACTCGCAGGAGATTCTATTTATTTCTTTGTAAAAATTGCAGAAAGAGTTCGATACTAAGCTTCATTAGCTTAAATTGCATTTTGAAAGGTAAACTTTAATATTTATCGAACTACGTTTCCGTGTCACGAAACAGGTCATGAAATGTTAAAAATAAACCATTTAATTATGAAAGAGAAAGATTGCGTGAGGCTTTGATCTAAAGAATATGAAAATTATTTGTTTGAAAGTTACTTTAATTTAAGATTAATTTAACGGTATAAGTTAAACTGGTATTCAATACCCTGCCTATTTTTGTCGAATATTATAAGCAACAAGTTGTAAATATTTTTCAAGTATAAAGCACGGAACAAATACCATTTTCCACATCAATAATTGCATTAAAATCTGCATTAATGAGGAAAGGAGATCAAATTAATATGGTAAAAATAAGACATAATTCTAAATGTTATCCTCTAGGATATATTTGACATTTTATTTATTAATTCATTAATTAATTAGAATTTTTATCTTATATCCATTATATCCATTTATTTTAAATGTTTTCCTAAAATATTTTTTTTATATGTACACTTTTCCGAATTCGCTTCTATACACTACTGTATAATATTATACACTTTATTATGTTTTTTATCTTTTTAATTTCTGATTTTTTTTCTGGCACATCGTTTCCAACTCCGCAACATAGGAGAAAATCTAGAAAAATAGCTTTTATTTTTGTAATAACAGAGTAAAATTTCTAATTTTACATAATTTGTTAGCTTATAAGGTTTGCCATCTATTTATATAATTTTTGAACTTAAACTATTAACTTATCTTTTTATTTATGGTTTGACTTCTTACTTCAGAATGGTTTGACCTTTGATGGGAGAGGATTTAATTCATCGGAATTAAACAAGTTATTAAAATTCATATATAAATAATTAAATGTTTAAAGAAATGTTAGATGAAAAGTTGCAACAAAAGAAACAGGAAGCAGTTATTTACAGATGAATAGTAGCAAATCCAAACAAGAAGTGTTAAATAAATTTAGTTTGTATCAGTAAACTGTGTAACAGTAAAATGTCAAAAGACAATTTTTTTTCTTGGTTGCATCCTAAACGGTTTGAAAACTCCCTTTGTCTCATTTTGCTTTGTTTTCTTACGTTGGGCCTCTTCTTGATTTCTTCTTAGACTATACTATCCAACAAAGCGCTTAATTTAAACGCTAAGTTAAAATAACCAAAAAGTATGCTGGCTGACCAAAAAGTATGCTGTGAACCTAACTACTAGTTCAAGTTAGTTATTGTTAGCCTAAGTATGTACAGATAAATACTAAGCAACTTAGTGAAACTTTTTCCTCTATAAATATTAATGACAGAAGGCACATTGGAAAAAATTGAAATGTTTTCTTGGGTTAAAATGATATCACATGGGAATTCACCTTGAATAGAATTGCTTAGTCAACATTAGATTATGTTTCACGCTATGCTGAAACATATATGTTAAAATATAAAAATAATCTAAGGGTGATCAAACCTTTGCTGTTTCCTCCAAACCATATAAATTGGTTTATTTATACACGAAATTACTAAAAAAACCGTAACATCCTTTACACGGCGAAAACAATTATATTAAAATTACCGCACTGTACGGTAATAACATCTCTGGTACAGAAAACCTTATTCCTGTAATAAAAACCAAAATATACGGTATTTAAGCCATTTATTTCGTAATTTATCCTTTCACATGATGCTAGCTTACCGGCAATTCAAGTTTTCAAAATTATAGTTCTTAATACCACACATTTAGTCAAAAATGTGAAACTGAAAAATAAGTTTAACCGATTAAATGGTTTTTATGTCATACTCTAAAGTATCATGATAAAAATTACAAAATTTTACCACATTTACAAAATTTTATCACAGATTATAAAGTAATATTTTATTTTTAATTTTACCAAAATCATTACGAAAACTTTTCGATGCTCCCATAGAGCCAGAAAGTAAATTTTACTATATTCTAGCAGTTTTGACCATACTATTTTACTCAATGTATTTACTCTTAACATGGAAAAAACCATTTTTAAAAAAAAAATACATTTCTCTTATCTTTAGACATTATTGTTATATTTTTAAGCCCATTTGATAGTTTAGGCAGTTATTTCAAGTTCTTGAAAAATATATTTCTTATTCGTGGCAGATAGTAATAATGCATATATATGTGGGGAAATGCTCCATAATTTATTTTGCATTTCGAAACGTGCATTGAAATACATTCTAAAAGATCATGCCTGTCTTCATTATTTGCATCAAGAAAATTATACCGGAATAAGTGTAAGATAGCGAGAAAGAAAGCAATTGCTTGCTTTCTTTTTAATGCAATATTCCTTCGAGATCAAAAATAAAAAAAAATGTTTTTAATATATTTCTTTTTGAATTGAAGCCAAACGACTTCTAAAGCAAAGGAAATACAAATATTTGATGGTACGGCAATATCTTTTTGAATGTATATTTTATTTAAGTAGAAATTTATTTGCGTAATTTACATTTTTGCTTGATACATACAATTATTCAAAACTGATATGCTTAAAATTATTTTTATTTATTTATTTATTTTTGTACTTTTGCATTAATGTTGCTACTGCTTATGGTTTCTAACGAGGTCTTCGCCACAGCTTATCTTTTTGCCATAAATTATGAAGATTTGAATCGAATTATTTTTGGGGAAATAACAAATTAAAAAAGATTATTTATTCTCGTAAGATTTGTTATCTGGTTTTGCCCAATAAATTTATAAAATTTTGTTTTTCAGTTCGGAATGTTTTCTATATTTATTTAAAAATCATTAAAAGTAACCTAAATACTTATTGAAAATATATATTGCATGTGAAAACTGTGTACGTAAGAACTCACGTACAACTTTCGAAGTTAAACGCAAAAAATATTTGGAAATTTTTAAGAAATGGTAAAAACTATATTTTAAAATTATGCTTAAATAAGAAGATTAAAAAAAAAGTCTCAAAGTTGTCGAATTATGTCTATTTTAGTCATAATACTTAAAAATTTGCTATCAGCAAACTTTGTAAAAAAATTTCATTCTTATAAAATTATTATCAGGTTAAAATTATCTATATTTAGTCATAAATTAATAAAATTTCAATTAAACAACTAGGCGAAAGCAGGACGTGGTCTCCATGGCAGGACGCGGCAGTTAGGGGTGTTGCAGATTGATTCAGTGACGAATGAGTGCATTGAATAAAAAAACTATATTTGATAACAAAGAAATTTAATAACAGTAAACAATAAAACAACAATATGATATTCGTTATTTTTAGGGCTTTCTAATAAGCCATCCATTTCAATCAGTTGCCTGCCACGCAAGTGATTGCAGATTTATATGAGCGATTGCAACGCCCTCTTTTGGTCAGGCAGAAATTCATAACCACGAGTATTCACAACAAGGAATGTAAATTGTTTTAATAAACGGATGCGTCCGTCAGACAGAATAAAAAAAAAATGCAAACAAAATTATAACTTATATTTTCGTCCGGCTCGTAAGGACCACAATGCTGTCCCAAAATATCCTTGGTTGCAGATGGAACATGGGTTAGAATCTCCTTGCCATCGAGCTAACTATGGGAGGTTTTCGTAGTTTTCCTATCCAGATAATGCAAATGCCGATTAGTTCCTCCAAAAAATCCTCTACGAAGGTTTGTTTGTCTCAATGCTTGATCCAGAAGTTCCCATGTCTTCTGGGTAGGGATCAAAATTACAAAGCTCCGGAGTTGAATCTTGATAGTCGTAAACTGTTCAACGCCGGCTGTAAAATAAAATAGAATAAAACTTACAGTATGTTTTCTTTAATAGTAATTTTAGAAACTTAATAGCAATTTTAGAATAATTTTATAAGTTTAGGATTAAAACAGTTTTGATGTTTTAATGCTTTTAATGATGTTTTAATATAAAAATCTATCAACAATTGCTTAAATAGTTTAAACAAATGCATTAATAAAAAAATTTAATCACTGTTTTGAAAATTACAGTTAATAGTAAGTTATGATAAAGTGATAAGTAATTAAATATTGAGATGTATAATATAAGGGAGAATTTGATAAAACCAGGACTCACGATTTTTGAAGAAACTGCTACTATATTTATTCCGAGGTGATGCTTTGCTACAATGTAAAAAATTCCGGAATAGATTACGTTATAAAGTAACGGCACTTTAAGTGCATCATTCGTTAAATCCATTTTACGGTAAATCCATTTTTACCGTAATATATTATATCGTAATTTTTACAGTAATATTTATTTAATTAGAGTGCTTCAGTGATTTTATGGTAATTATTACTGTAAAAATTACGATACATCAGACTTTTTTGCTCCATAACATGTTGCAGTAAAAATGAATTTCCCGGTAAAATGTACCGTAATTTTATCCAGAAGGAATTTTTTGCAGTGTATTTGGTGATAAATAAAAAAAAATGGAATAAGCTATTTGTTTATCGATGCCAAATTTTTAAAAATTCGATTAAAAAAATTATGATTTTTACTCCGATAATTTAATTCTCTAGTTTCCAATAACTTTAAAAATTATTTTATGTAAGTTCAACATCTAATTAGGCTACTTTAAAATTATTGTTTAAAATTGTTAAAAAATGTTTCACATAACAATGTTTAAAATGCGTAAGCCTTTTTTTCTGTTAATTAGCACTGTTGGTAAAAACCAGGATATTTTCGGGCATAATCGGGTATCAAATTTTACCCGATTTAAAAAATTTGCTTCTGATTCGCTGATAACGTGTTGTTTTAATTAATAATAAGAGTAAGCGATCTTAATGTAGGAAATCATGTAACATTTGAGTATTTATTTAAAGAAATGCAAATCCGCCTACCTGTTTGCTTACCAAAAAACTATTTTTGAAAAATATAAATATTTAAAACATGGATACAAGTGACACCATTTGTACGCACTTGATTAAGTTCTGGATTTCTCAAAAGATCTAAATCCAACAAAAAAAAATTATATAATTAAATGATAAGTCAGATCAAACTCTAATGACAACACCTCGAAAGATTCTCGACAGAAGTAAGTAAAATGTTAAAAAATAGGACACAAGTCCCATCATTTTGCACGCTCATTTTAACTGTTATCCCCTGAGAGAGTGAATTAAAAAGTTAAGGTAATGCCATTATATTATAATAATATATTTCATTATTAGTAGTCTAATTTCATAATCAGTCTACTCATAAAGAAAAATATATTACGAAAACCGTGGCAAATGTCATGAAGGAACGAAAAAAAGGAGTCAATGAACAGTTCACCATACCTGAAAATAGAATTAATCCATCAGCAAAAATAATTTAAAGATTACAAACGCATTCCAACTTTCTATAGCTTTAAAACACATTCACACGCATCAAATTCTCGAAATCTCCAACAATAAAATATCGTCTGCGTTTCAGGGGACAGAAAATAAACGGAACAATTGAAATTCCGTGAACTTCCTTTTCCCCAATTGGATTACAACTAATAGTGTCTCTCATGCACTTCCTGTAGCGAATCTTGGCAAGTTTCTCAGTTGTTTTTTTTGCACCTTTTTTTCTAATAAATGAACTGGCAATCACAAGTCGAATTTCATTAGTCAAAGCAAAAAAAGTTTCATATATGGCGCATTTCACTTATTAGATACATAAATTTAATGCTCAGCGGTCAAAAAATAAAACAGCAAAAAAAAAAATGCCAGTCTCTAACCTCATTTACTTCGAAAAAAATCTTTTACTCTAACCTCTGAAATAAAAGCATTTCCGTTTTTTATTTATAAAATCGATTAAATTCATACCAAAAGATTAAAAGCACATTTCGAGATTTTTTAAGTAAAGCTTTAAAAACAATTTCAGACGTATCGAATTCTCAAAATTTTCCAAAAAAAAATGCCGTTGACGTTTTCAAAGGACTGAAAATGAAAAGAACAATTGACACTTCTTAACCCCTTGAACTAATGGCGTCTCCGATACATTTTCTTTTAGTTAATCTCCGGTTTTTTTTTCTCCGTTTTTCGTCTACTTTGTATCTTTTTTTTTGCTAGTAAATAACCAGTCAATCACCAATCAAATTCCATTACTAAAAAACATCAAAATTTATCGACATACAGAAGTTCTTATTCATGAAACACCACATTTATTAGATAAACAAATTAATGATCCTTCATTTTTATTAAAGCCTCGATAGAAATTCCTCATGCTCCAACCCCTGAAGAAAAAAAACGTTTCCAACTTTTTATTTTAAAAATCGATTAAATCTTTCAGTTGAAAACACTGATAGAATACAAACACATATCTAGATTTTTTTAAATATATCTTTAAAAAGAATTTCACACACATCGAATTCTCACAATTTTGAACAACGAAATATCGTCTGCATTGGCTAATGGCGTCTCCGATTCATTTTCTTTTAGTTAATCTACGTTTTTTTTGTCAGTTTTTCTTCTACTTTGTATCTTTTTTTCGCTAGTAAATAACCAGTCAATTACCAATCAAATTTCATTACTAAAAAACATCACAATTTATCGACATATAAAAGCTCTTATTCAAGAAACTCCAATTTATTAGATAAATAAATTAATGATCGCTCATTTCTGTTAAATCCTAGAAAGAAATTCCTCCTTCTCCAACCCCTGAGGAAAAAAACGTTTCCAACTTTTTATTTTAAAAATCGATTAAATCTTTCAGTTTAAAACACTGATAGATTACAAACACATATCTAGATTTTTTTAAATATATCTTTAAAAAGAATTTCACACACATCGAATTCTCGCAATTTCGAACAACAAAATATCGTCTGCATTTCAGGGGACAGAAAATGAAAAGAACAATTGAAACTCCTTGAACTTCCTTTTCCCCACTTGGATTCACAACTAATGGTGTCTCCTATGCCACTTCCTTTAGTTAATCTCCGTTAGTTTCTCAGTTTTTCTTTGTCCTTTGCACCTTTTTTTTCATCAGTAATTTCATTCCAGGTCATTTCCTTTCTTTTACCTTCCTTGGATTCGGATTATTTGAGGATGTTTTTTTCTTTGCCCTAGGACATGAACATACGATTCAGTTAATAAAAGATAAAGGACATCTCTCTTTTTCATTTTTTTATGTTTTTATTGCAAAAAATGATGATATATTGACTAAAAGCGTACTCTAAATTTTACTTTATGAAAAATTCGAGAAAAAAACTTTTCTTTTTTGTGTATGCTAAAGAAAACAAACTAACGGGGCTATTTCATTTTTTTTTATATAAGCCAACCACTCTGTTTTTTTATATGCCTTGCTTTAAATTATTTTAAAGTCTGTTTTGATACTTTATTGAACTTAGATTAAAAAAGGTCAATATTTTGAGAATTTCAGCTGTAATTATTGTAAAACTATATTGAAAGTTTTGTAAAACTATATTTTTCCTAGTTATAAATCAAAGATTATGGCATTTTTATTCTTATTTGACAATTACTGCCAATAATAAATAGATTGTAAAATTTGAAAATGAAAGTTTAAGACATTCTTTTAGAATTGTCAATATTTTGAGAAGTTCATCATTAATTATTGTGTAACTATATTAATGGTTTCAGTATATTTTTCCTAGTTATGAACCCAAAATTATAGCATTTTTGTTTTTATGAATCAGTTATTGTCATTATAAATACATTGTAAAATCTGAACATAAAGTTTTAAAGCATTCTTTCAGAAATTTCAATATTTTGAGATGGTCATCAGTAATTATTGTATAATTATATTAATGGTTATAAATTACTATATTGTTTCTAGTTATGAACCAAAGATACTAGCATTTTTATTTTCATTTATCAGTCACTGTAATTTATAAATACCTCGTAAAATCTGAACATAGGTGTTTAAAACATTCCTTCGAAATCAAAAAAGTATAAAAGATTAATTTTTAGTTTTTTTTTTATATTTCTTATTTTTTTTCAGGAAAATATTTTTGTGTTCTAAAGAAAAAAAAGTGTAGGTTAATTTCTTATCTTTTTCAGAATGTTAGTTGAAATGCATTTTATAAATCAAACATAAATTTAAACTTGTTTCCTTGCATTATAGCGCCTTAAAGAAAAGCTAATAATTCAAGTTGTTACTTATATATTGACCTCATAAAATGAAAAATTTAACGAAAAAAAACATTGAACTCGTGCCTATGGTGAGTTGGTGGGGGGGGGTGTTTTTTTCTAACTATAGCTCATTTTGAGACATAAGGAATTTTATACTGCTCCAGCAAATTAAGAAGCAACGAGTCTCAAGCATGCGCCAAATCAGTCTCAAACATGACCCTTCTTATAATTTCAGAAAGGTTAAAATCCAATTCAGTGGCACTAAAACTTACTTAAACGTCAAAAACCATAAAATCCGTAAACACCACCATTGATATGTATTTTATCAAAAGCCATTATCCTTATCAAAAATAAAACAAAAACTTCTATACTAAATATTAATATTAAAGCAAGGAAAACACACAAAAGCTAGCTCGAAATCTGATAAATCATAGTTAAGAAAAATAGATTAAATTTGAAATTTTACGGATAATTTTAGTTGAATTTCTCTCTGTTTCCTTCAGCGATCAACCCTGTTTTGTGGTTTATAACATCCACCTTCTTTTTTTATGATTTATCATATTTTAATAGGTTTTCGTTTTTTCCTCGTTTTAACACTAACTTGTAACTCTTAATGTGCAATATTTTTTGTTTTCCTCTCTAAAAAGGGTTTTAAAATCATATTTTAATGGAGACCTCTAATTGATGCAAGTGATGGAATTTGATTTCGCTCATTTCCTGCAAAACTTGCTCTGCATATGTAGAGCTTTGTGCGTAATGAAGGTAGTATGCTTGTGTAAATTAAGCTATCAAGGGAAAAAAGTTTCACTGCAATTTTATTTGGAAATAGAACACTATTTAAATGCCATGTCAAAGCTAAATTATCGCGTAAAGTTTGTTTTTCCATCTTTTCTATTGCATGATAGTTTCATATGGGTAAAAGACATTATTATATTTGATGCATGTAGATGCTTGCTTGTAGATGAAGTTATTGCACAAAGTTTTTTTTTTCTGTTTTCTTTTTGCTCTATTGTTTTACTTACTGCTGTCTAAATTTACACTTAGTTTAAATTGCGAATACATTTTGTTTTCTTATAAAACAGTAAGGTTCAAAATTGTATAAACCTCCTTACAATATTTTTGATCTTTGCACCTACTTATTTATTTCTACTTATTGCAATTTCATATGCAATTGCAACATTTTCATTCCGAATCATTTATTTTATCTTTGGATGATTCAGTTTATTATTTTAAGAATATTTAGTTTACTTATCCTAGAATATGAATCTAGTCCAGTTAATAAAGGATAAATGCAGCTTACTCGTTTCCTCACGTTTTATGATAAACTATAGTAATTATTTAGAGGCAAACAAAATTCTATCTGTAAAAAAAGTATTTTAAAAAAAGTTCGTATTTTATTTGTGATGAAACATATTATCAAGGAAATAAACTTTTTTTTAAATTATTTTTCCAGCTTTTTTTTTGTTTACTTTTAACTAAAAACAAGGAAAGTTTTTCATATATTTAGTCCCGTGTTGATGTTTCACGTTTTGCTCTGTTAAAGAGCGTATTTTTGAGAATGACATTTTTTGTTTAATAATAATATTTCTATAAATATCTTACTGCTGAGAAGTAAAAATAAAAGTAAATATTTAAAAAAAAATTATAAATACATTTTACTAATAAACAAAATAATATTAATATTAAATCGAAAATAAATATAAAATATTATGATTCTGACTATTAGTAAAACGAAAAAAAGGTAATTTTAGTATTTTTCCATTGCTTAAAATAATATCCACCTAGATTCTTCATTAAGTTTATACTTTAATTTAATTTGAATATTTCCAAATTTTTACAAAATCTATATCTAAATAGTGCAATAAACTTTAATATGCACAAAAGAATAGATTGGAATATAAAAAAAGGTTTCTCAAAATTGAGTAAAAATGTGCCGAAATAGCTTCAAAACAAATAATAATCAAATTTAAATGCACCATTTATTTAAAATTGAAGCAGCATATACTCAAAAAATCATTAGCAAAAAGCGTGAAAAGGGAGAAATGAGTGAGCGTCGGTTGCCGGTAGGACTCGAACCAAGGACCTCCACGTCTGGAATGATACTCTAACCACAATAGTCGTGCATCCCTGTCAATGGAGAATCAGAAAGCTTTATGTAGTATCCGCTGCACTAACACATCATGACATGTATTCCATTTGTTTAAAAGATTTTAAGATACTGCAAAATAAGAGAAAGGGAAATTCAAATTTTCAATCTCCTGACTAAGCTATTGGGACTATATTTTTGAAATTGTAACACTTTATACATTTAAATTAGAAATTAATACGTCATGCCACTAAATTTTTTTAACAGTGTACCTGGAAAATATACTGTAATAATTTATGTTATTATTTTAAACTACTTATGGAATTATAAAAAGTGGTTTCGTAAATCTTTTCATTGGAAATAATGTTCTTTTTATAACTTTAAGATCCAATTCTAAGAAAGAATTTAACTAAAAATTATTCATTCATTTAGTTACATGGTTTTAATTACTTTTCTCGTAATCTTCAAAAGCACTCTAATTACTTATTGAAATTGAAATCTTTACATTTGGTGTTATATATACGGAAGTGGTTTTTTATTTAGTACTGATTTGAATAGGTTAATTTAATTATATGGCTTATGGTGAGTTATAAAGCAATAAGAACTGAAATCTTGTATGAATAATAATATATATAAAATTAAAATACCACAGGGGAAAATGTTTATTTCTAATCAATTTGTTAAAAAAAAAATACATAGTTCTCCGAACCTTATTTGTTTTCCGTTAAGATGATTAACGAAAAGTAGTATCAAATTTATACTTTTTTTCTTTTTAGAGAAAATTCTTTAGTTTTAACTCATACTCTAAAATTAATGCTAAATTTAAAATAATTATACTTATTGTAATATTTTGAAGTGAATCATCAATTTAAAAACTAAATTTATCTGATAATGCATTTCAATCTCACTTAGGAAATAAACAAGTTCTTAATTATTTTATTCCTATCCATAAATAAAAAATCATTAAAACTGACAAATAGTCCTGTTTTTGCTTCATTAAAATAATTAATTGCGACTCTTACGAGTATAATTTTTCTCTTAATTTTTTACAATCATTCTAAACACATTATACCATTCTAAGCACGTTAAATACAACCACACTTAATATAAACATCCTTATATGGCAAGTGTCTACACTATGGAACACCCAGTATGACTAGATTGAATCTTAATTATTTTAATATGTAATTTAGCTTTCAAAATCTTTCGTGATCAGTATAATGTTAGAAATTTATGAGTGTGTTGAATCGTAATAAAGGGTTTTCCGTAAAGACCACGCATAATATGTACTTTTAGATCCTCATCAGAAATTAAAACAATTGCGGGAGTAAACATTAAAGAGTTAAAAAAACAATTATTAGGCTCAGCTAAGAGTTTCAACTTCAAATTAAACCTCCTTTGACGTTTATTACATCCTTCTTTCTGTTCTGTGGTTTTCCAGCTTTCAATAATATTTTTGTTTTCTCCTCACTTGAATATTAGTTTGCTACCATCATGAATATGTTTTTTTTTTGTTTCATTTTTGATAAGAAATCTAAGAATAAACATTTAGGATTATATCTCAAGTTTGCTACAACTTTATAGTGCTACGTTAATCCTTATTACCCTACTTTTTTTAAATTTGATTACATGATTCTATGGTTCAACTTAAACAGAAACGTGATTAAATTCAACAATTTATTTGAGTTGAAGCAAATTTTCCCCGCATTATTATTCAGCATTGAACAGTAAAAAAATGTCATTTTTGATCGTTTCATTATTTTTTTTAATAAGTATAAAGATAAAAAAATATGTATTGATACATAATTTAATAGTATCTATTGTACACTGAGAAAAAAAGTATGGTCAAAATTACCAGAATAGGATACAATTTAAAGTGTTTCTGCCTCTATGGGAACACGAAAATGCACTGTAATTTTTACCGAAGCGCTTTCGTAGTGATTTTGGTAAAATCCATAACAAATTATGGCTTTATAATATCTAATAAATGTGGTAACATTTGCTAATTTCATCATTATACCTAAGAGCAGTAGTTTCCAGAGGGTGTTCCGTAGAATCCTAGAGTTCCCTTGCCTTGGAAGGGTCACAGGTGTTCCGAGAATTTTGATTTTTGTTTTACGAAAATTCAATTATTATTTTTGAAATGTGTCATTATATTTACATTATCCATTATTTATTTGATATCTTTAAATTTTTTATGAAATGATTTAAGCAAAATTTCAATAAAAAACAGTGTTATTTAAAAAAATATTTTTTTCTAATAAAAATAGATTGAATGAATTATTTTAGCAATTCGCGTTTATTAAATAGTTTTCAATTCAAAGAGAATAATTCAAAAAATGAGTTTCATTACTAAACGTGTTTCTTTCATAGTTCATTTTCATTTCAACCAGAAACATAGTTCCGCTTATTTATCTTTTAACTTACAGCTTTCGCATACAGTTAGAACAAATTCATGACCCGTGAATTCAACTGTTTAAAACAAAACCTAATTTTAAGACTATTATTATTAAAATGATAAACGTTAAATTTACAATTACTAATTAATTTTATTTATTAATTCTGGGAAGGTAACCATGTGAAGGTAGTTAGTCCAATTTTTATTGTGAGGTACCATCATTGTAGTATTTTAGAATATTTTGGTCGCAGCAGATATACTTGCGTTTATTACGACTGAGTAATATTTTATATGAGAGAATGAAGCAAAATCATTCAAAGAAAAAGTGCTTTATTATTTTGCAAATATTATTCGAAACAATATGGCCATATAGCTACTAAAATGATAAAAAATAAAAATCAAGTGCTCCCTTAAAGGGGTGTAGAGATTCATTGTTCTCCCATCAAGAATTTCGTAAAGTTAATTAACGATCAGGCTGAGGGAACAAAGCCCCCTGTCCTAACGCTAAGAATTCAAAATTAAAAGTAAAGTTAATTGCTCCCAACTGACAATTGGGAGCATGGCAAGAGATCCCTCGTTGGCAAATAATATTTTGATAATTCGCCAACCATGGATCAAGAAACAAAGCCAACCCCCCGAAATTAATATTAATTTCGAAATAATTTGGCTACAGCTAATCACCAAAAAAAACCGTGAAAATTAATATAATCATATAATTGAAACATTTATGTGGTAAAGGAAATAAAGAATAAAGAGTTATAAATAGATTTTGATGTTCGATTTACTCACGACAGCGAATTAATTAGTTTTAAATTTGTATTTAATTAAAAAAGTTAGGCATAACATTGATTGTTAAAAGAAAAAAATATTTATATTTGCCTTTTATGAAATGATAATAAAAATTAAATAATTGGTTTAATTAAATTAAAATTAGATTAAGAATGATTCAAAAAAAACTTAAATTTATGAAATTAAAGACATTTTAAAAGATAAGAAATTTATAATGCCTATTATGGCATCACATACCAGATTGTCATTAACATACAGCATGCTAATTCCACCAGTTTTTTTTTTCTCTCTGTGGATATCAATTTTTCAATTTGTTTTCTAATGATATGCACAGCAAAAATTCTCAAGAAAACATTTACACCAAAAATTTATGAAGTAATAAATTTTTTTTATTCATGATATAACAAAATTTACATCTTTTATAAAATATTTAGCATTTTATAAAAACAATTTTCTAAGCTAAGCAAATCAAATCATTGAAATGAAGAGCGAACTTTTGACCGAAAGGTCACCTGAGGCCCAGCTTTAGTTTATCACGGCCATTATAGTGGCCCAGTTCTCGGCCTAGATCGGTACACGAGCAATCAATGAGCAAGGCACGTTTTGCTTTTATGGTTGACTGTTACATTCCACCTTGAGTGATTTTGAGTAAGCGTATCTAATTCTGTACCTTTTTCTTTCTCTTTTTCGACAACCTTACCTAAGTTTCACAGGTAATTTATAAACTAAGCTAAACGAACAAAAGATTAAAGTGAAAAGTTCCATCTTTCTTGTTTTTACTTGTTAGTGAGCTGTTAACACAGAGAACAGTTTTCCAGAAAGGTGGGAAATAAAATATGTGGGAACAAGAAGAAATTTGTTTTCGGTCAATGATTGCAAAAGATGTTTATAGCAAGTTTGTAATTTTTAGGTTTTTAGATGGTAATAAATAAACCATTAATAAAAACTATTCTATAATTTTCGTTCATATAATTAAAAAATGGATATTAATTAAAAAAATTATATTAAAAAGAGGAAATAAGGTCTTTTAATAGAATATAACATAAAAAATCTTATTGGTGAGATTTTTTTATTTAAAATTTAATATAAATGTTTTCAGGAAAAAATAATTTTTGCTTTACGTAGTAGAAAAGGAAAATTCATTGGAAAAATTGTTGTAAATAAAAATATTGAAATTATTTGTGAATTTCGGTAATATGGAAAATATATCGAGCGAAAAATTCATTCAAAAGTATATGTTGATATTTTTATAATTCACGTGACACTCATGACTTAGTTCGCATAGTTGACACTCAAAAAGTAAAACAAATGCTTGAATCTGCATTGTGTTTATTTATGCTTCCAATACTCAAACTTGTTTATAAAAAAAGATACCTTAAACGATAAATAATTTACAAATTTATGCTGCAAATCACTAAAATTACTTTTTGTTAAATTAGAGGAAGAAATAGAGCTTGATAAATGGTAGGTAACAGAGTGGAAAATAAGTAACAGAGGGAAAAGCTAATATTAGAGATAAATGTTCCTGCATTGCAAATTACCGAATTAATTTTAGTCATGCAAATATTTTTTCCTACTTAAACTTTTTGGAGTAAATTTAATGTATAATAAAATACGAAATTAAAAGTCAATCAATATAGTTATTATTAAACGAAATTTGATCTTACCATAAAAATCAAATGAACATCAAGAGAATAAATTGAGAACAGTTATGCTAGTAACAGAAAAAAAAAATTAAACAAAGCAACTTTACTTTGTATTAGCTTTATTTTCTTTGAATACAGCTAATGTAATGAATTGAAAAAAATCACTTATGTCAAAGAATTAATAAATCACTATTATCACTATTATATTTCTGGTTTTTTTTAGTTATTCTTAACCACGTTGTTGCCATCTCCTCATTTAAAAATGATGAAGGAAAAATTATGACGTATCTGAAACATAGGTGAAAATTTGGTGGCATATTGACAATGGAATAGTAATAAGTGCTCAAATAAGTATAGATATATAAATTAAATAACCTCTCTGACTAAAAAATAATTCTTAATTATTGCTAAGATAACTTTTTTTTTCATTTCATTTAAATCATAATTACTTTCGAATTTAAGGGTATGGAAAAGTAATTAATTTGATATCAGATTCTCTTCAAATGATTAATTATCTTAAATATAATAAGAAATATCGTAGCTCATTACTTTCTGTATCTTAACGATCGCAATTTGCTAATAAGTTTCGAAATTATAAAAAAACAATCTAATTACTTCTGTTCAATTGTTACAAATTATAAGATTACATAAATATAAAAGAAAAATATTGTTCATAATAATGAATACGGACTAGAATTTGATCATTATATTATAACTGCAATTATAATAAATGAATTTGTTTTGAATTTGCTAAATAACGTAAAAATACTTTTTTTTTTAATTTATAATTGTTGTAATCGAATAACATACCCAAAACAATATTTAATTTATATACTTAATTTATATTATTTAGAAAATGAAGCTAATTAACACAGACTAAAATGACTTTCCTAAAGAAAAAATACACATTAAATAAAGAAAATTGCTTCTGTTTGGATTTTAATTTTATACACCTTCAAAAAGAGTTTCTATATGATGTCGCTATATTCAATAATGAATACATGCAGTTTTCAAATTGGATTATATTTGTTTCGGAGCTATTTTGACACATTTTTACATATTTTTGAGAAACATCTTTTTACAGTGTGTTCTACAATGTGCTTATAAAATACTTTGATTTTGTTATAATTTAATTCCTAGATGTAATTGAAAAGTAAAAGTCAAATTACATAAGACGTACCTCAGGATTGATAAAATGGTAATAAATTTAAATTTTTGGAAAAACTAAATGCAATTCTTTTAACAAATGGATACTTCAGAATAAATGCAAAAATATTTGATATACTATATTAAAAAATTCCGATTTCACCGAATTCGCTCACGATTATTTGGCTAGTTTTACTGCCCCCTTTAACGAAACAGTACCCAATATTTCTGTGAATGGAAAATAATATTCCTCGTTTCAGTTTTTTACCGAAAGGCGTAGGTAACTCTTAGGTTTTACCTCAAAGGTTTGGTAAAAGTCCGAAATGGAATCATATTAAAGCATACTTTTGACATATATCTGGCCACTTTGGTAAATCCTATGTATTACAAGTAGGATTTACTAGGCTTCAGACAATTACTGCAGCGTATATATCTTTCTTTTAATCTGTAATTGTTTTAATTTTATCTAACATTAATTTTTAGAAAAATATAAGAAGTGTTTTTTTTCATACATAACACTCAAAATTATCAGTTTTAAATAATAACATGGAGCAAAAGCAACAAAAAGATGAACAAACATAACAAAAAATGCTTCTTAAAAATAACAGAAAAAAGTTTGCTGCGTTTCATTTTTAACAGCAGCATTTAGAAATTATTCAGTCATGAAATTTATCCATTAAAAAATCTATCATTATATTTTTAAGTAAAATTTGAAATTAGAATAATAAAATTTACGATACTTTATATGTTTCTAAAAATTATTGTAATCAAACCTTTTATTAAATGAAAGCTTAGAAATCGACAAACGTTTCATTAGTTTTATTCTCTTAATGCATTGATAAAAGAAAGCATTTTTATTTAAAACAATAAGCAATAAATAAGAAAACTCACTAAATTAACTTTCATTTATTCTAAAAACCACTTCCTAGAAACTCTTTAAAAACAAAGCCCGAATTCCGTTTTTTTCCAACTCGAAGGAAAAGTTTGAAAATATAGAAAGAAAAAAAACAGAAAAAACTGGATTTCGTGATTTTTCTAGAATCGAGTACTATTTGGGTGAAAGAAACAGAAAGTTAAAGGTTGCTTATTTTCTAACGCTACGATGAACTTAAATACATTTGAATGCTCTGCTCGTTAAAATCAAGTACAGTTTATTCCAATTCGTGGAAGCTATTCATGTTTCTTTCCTTCATTCTAGCTTCTAACTCATTTTTGTCTTATTTATTTATTGTTATTTCTTTTTCTAAACCCTCAAAATCCCCTTCTCAACCCGCTATTATTGTTCATTTTTACATGAATATCCATTATTAATATCTAGCACGTATAAATTTATTGTTAAGAAACATTCCTTTTCGTAATATTGTAAACTCAAATTAATGTTTGATAAACTCTTGCTAAAAATACGAGTTTTAAGTGTTTTTCAGTATTTTTTTTTTTTTTTTTTTTTTTTTTTTTTTTTTTTTTTTTTTTTTTTTTTTTGTAGTTATACAAGTTCGAGTTTTTTTTTCTTAAATTATCAAGATATATTTTAAGTGTATTTAAGTTATTTCAATCGAAATGAAAAATTAAGTTGATTCTGTAAATATTATTAGAAAATTAACCAAAGCAAGTAAGTTATTGAATTAAAATAGAGAAAAACTTAAGTTTTTGCATATGCAGGGTGTTCTTCAAAGACCTTTTCTTACATGAATTTTTGGAATCATTTTCAAAAATCGAAACAAAATGTATGCTCATTGGGGGTCACAAATTTTTATTTAAGTGAGGAAGTTTTTATTAAGTGTTCATTAAGTCTGACAAATTACAGTAGAAGAAAACGCATGTAACAAATATCGAAACAGTTTAATACAGGCTAAACCTCCATGGTGTTTACAATAAATCAAAAAAAATAATACAATGAAGCCTGCAGATTTTAGTAGAAAAATATTATACAATGGAAAATATGCTTAGTGATTAAAAATTATCTTTTGCTGTTAATACACATTGTTTTTATTGAAGCATGTAATGTATAAGTTTTTCAAAAAAATAAAAACATAAAACTTCCTCCTTACAAGCAGCATTATACCTTCATTGTTCTAACAAGAATAAATTAAACAGAAGGCTTAATTTTGATTTTTTTACGGTTTGTGGAATACCAATGAACCTTAAACAGCTAGAAATCTTAAAATTACTGAGCTAAATAAAACCAGCTCCTTTGGAAAATACTTCGACAAAAATTACATTCAAGAGAATTTCGAAAAGATTTTAAGCTTGCTAACAATCTCCCGCATTCTAGATTCATTAACGTATGCGATATTTTTAAAATATGGCGTTAGTTTTACCCAACAATTTACAACAAACATTATTTTATCGTTGAGCAAGCAAATAAAGCGTGACAAATCGCAAGCCTTACCTGAAGAAAATCCTAATTGGGTTACCTGGGAGAATAATATTAAAAATATTAATCTCAGCACAACGACGACCCCTGAAATCTCGCTGGTGGTTAATATTTTGTGACAAACTTTTAAAACTATGTACATAGATAGCTTGTTGGAATGTTTAAAAATTTAAGCAACTTCTTTTCAAGTCGTGTTATAACAACACTTGCAAGCAAGCGTGGGAGCCTTTAATTTTTTCTTGACAGGAAAATGATAAAACATAATAATATTGTTGTATTTATAAATTAGTTGTTATGCAATTTTTAATATTAAAGCTTAATTGTTCGTTTTTTTTTAATTCTGACTGTTATAATAAAGATAAACTTTTCTGGAGCGGAAAGCGTATCTTTCATAAAGTTTTTTATTTTTTTTAAAATATTGTATATTTCTTAATTTTAAAAAGTGCTTTATCGAGGCATTATTAGCATTATTTCAAAAATACATATTTTTGCTTGTTTCAAAATATTGAAATATATGTTTTAAATTTTTGAAACTTTATATCTTTCTTTAATTGTGTTTTTCATTCTTCATCATTCCTATACTTCTTTATTCAATTCGCGTTTTTAAAAAAGAATTTTGCTAAATGACTTTTCCACAGATAAATTCTTAGACTAAAGTTTGAATAAATATATCATAATGAAAAATTTATAAAAGTTTTTTACTTTTCTATGGCAACACAAAATAACAACTTTTCCTTTTCTTACTAAATTTTTATCAACAATTTTAAATTATGCAGAATTTTTGATAAAATCTGAGAAAAGCGTGCATTTTCTATATCAGAAAAATTCAAGCTTATTAAATTTTCTTTATATTTAAAACTTTAAATTGCATTTCTAAACTATGCTTTGTTATTATTATCAAATATGGCATAAAAATCCGCAACTATTCTATTTTGCAATTTTTTTTCCTAATAAACAATAAATTACATTCGAAAACTGCATTTCTTTGTTATTTTATAACATCATGTATAGTATTTTTCAAAAATTTAAATAATTACGACATAAAATAGTAATTTCCTTAGCTCAAATTACTGATTTTCTTTAGTCTTACAAACTTTAAAAACAAAACAACAATTATAACAAAAAATTACAATTTTGCGAACTAATACAATTTTTTTTTCATATTAACGAGTATGAGTTTAGAAAAATACATCATATTCGTTTTAAATTTTTTAATAAAATTATTTTAAGGAACTTTTTAATTCTTTTCTTGACATAACTAAAACTGAAAACTGTTTTTGAATGAATTATTTTAAGTAAAATTATAACTCTCAAATCATCAACAAGTTTGTAATAAACATTACGTACAGGATTGAACGATTAATCTGCTCTGCATTCATTGCGATTCATAATTTTTATTAGTACTCATCGCTTAAGTTTCCCTCATAGTTTCTCATATCACTGATAAATTTTTGAAAATTATATTTAGATTCCATTTAGATTCAAAGTGCATAAAATAATGGTAAAAAAATTGTCTTTCGCAATGGCACGAAAAAATGGCACGTCCTATGCTTGAGGCCTACAAACGAATGTGTTAACTGCCAAGAAACATGTTGACGGTTACCAAAAATTAGCTTACCTACGACATTATATGTACCACAGAGACCCACTGCATGATGATCGTAATGAGGTCAGCATTGTGCTTCGGCCACCTTTACTTAACTCACAAACTGGTACCTTCATTACTTTTGAGTCCCGCAGTGGACTGATCGTTAAGACACGGTTCCCAGCAGATCACCGAAGTCAAGCATCACTGGCTACGGTCAGTGTGCGGGTGGGTGACCACTTGGATCAGTCTGCGTAGGGACCGAGGGTGTGCGGTATTGGTCCTCGTTAAACTGTGCTACCGTAAAGTGCTCGACTTCGCGCGCAGGTCGTCGGGCTACCGAAGCGGAGGTGCCATCCCCTCCACAGAGGATCAAAATTGTGATGGCATGTCTTCGGATCATCCTCCGGGATGTTTCTCAGACCGTCGCCAATAGCCCATTGTGCAGCTCTAGTGCGACGTAAATTAACAACAGCAACAGCAACATTACTTTTGAATTGCACTTCTGTAGTTTACACTGAGGAAAAAAGTATGATCTTCTTGGGAACACTAAAAGGTGCGATAATTTTTCCCAAAGCTCTTCGATGAGGATTTTTTGATTAAAAAAATATGAATAAACTATGATTTTATTATCATGTTTTCGGCAGTAAATATGATAAAAATTAATTAATATCACCAAAAAAGTCACTAATATTAGCAAATTATAAGTTGAGTCGTTGTTCAGTTTCATTACTTCTATTTTATTTAGTAAACATTTATTAACTTTGTTTTTAATTAGTCAGTTTTTTTTTCATGTCTATGTAAGCTCTAAGCTAACATCTATTAACCTTTATTACCATTAAATTTCTATGTTGTAAATATTGTTATTTATCATTACTTTTGTAATTAATATTGTTACTTTATTACTATGTTAAAAATATATTAATCCCTGACATTGCTGAACTAAATCAGTAATTTGACTGTTGCTGCCCCAACAACTTAAAACCGAAGCGAGAGGCAGCAGGTTCGAACTTTACTCAGGATGTAGACATTAATTTATATTAATGTATTTATATTTATTTTGTTGTAGTTGTTGCTGTAGTTAATTTACGTCGCACGAGAGCTGCACAATAGCTATTGGTGACGGTCTGGGAAACATCCCTGAGGATGATCAGAAGAAAAGCCATCACAATTTTGATCCTCGGCAGAGAGGACGCCCCCCCCCGCTTCGGGAGCCGACCTGCACGCGAAGTCAAGCACTTTACGGTAGAACGGTTTAACGAGGACCAATGCCCCACACCCTAGGTCCCTACGCAGACTGATCCAAGTGGTCACCCAGACCCACACACTGACCACAGCTAGCGATGCTTAACTTCGGTGATCTGCTGGGAACCGTGTCTTAACGATCAGTCCACTGCGGGACATATTTATTGTGTATTAGTACACGTGCTTATGACGGATTATGTGCTCAAATCATCCTGCAGTGGGCAGAACGCAAGAAACTGTTCCCAGTAAAACACCGAATTCAAGCATCACTAGCTGTGGCTGCGTATAGACCCAGAGTGCGTGGTATCGATCTTCGGTAAACTGTTTCACCGAGGGGTGCTCAACTTCACTGGTAAATCGTCGGGCTACCAAAGCGGAGGAGTTATCCCCTCTATTGAAGATCAAAATTGTGATGACATGTCTTCGGATCATCCTCAGGAATGTCTTGCAAACCGTCGCCGATAGCCCATTGTGCAGCGTGTGCGGGTGGGTGACCTCTTGGATCAGTCTGCGTAGGGACCGAGGGTGTGCGGTATTGGTCCTCGTTAAACTGTGCTACCGTAAAGTGCTCGACTTCGCGCGCAGGTCGTCGGGCTACCGAAGCGGGGGTGCCATCCCCTCCGCAAAGGATCAAAATTGTGATGGCATGTCTTCGGATCATCCTCAGGGATGTTTCCCAGACCGTCGCCAATAGCCCATTGTGCAGCTCTAGTGCGACGTAAATTAACAACAACAACAACATTGTGCAGCTTTAGTGCAGCGTAAATCAAGTACCTAACCACCTACCATATGTTTATCTTAAATTTAGACTTGTAAGTTTTTATCCAGTTGGGGAACAGATTGCATAAGATAGAGAAGGACATCAGAAAGATATAACGATGGTAAGGGTGAGATTCGAACTCACTACCCTCACACAACTGTGGATGTATCTGTCTAACGTCCCTCTTTAACGTGTATTATCAGTTCAATTTGACTAGGAGTCATAAATATCACTTTATAATGAGAATGTGAATGAATATGTGTAACACTAACACTCTGGATAAATATGTGTAACACTAAATATATAAATTTGTTTTACATACATGTGGGATCGTGTGTTTGGCGCAAAAGACATGACTCGTGAGCTCTATTCAATAATCTGAAAAAGAGAGCACAACGATATTGAACCCACTACTTTTACACTGCAAAGCATTTGTAGGAAGAATAAAACCCCTCGGCCATCAAGGAATCAATAATGTTTGCTCTTTTACTTGCAATAAATCCCAGAGGAAACGTGGTTACGCTTTTCGCCTTGTCTTCGCCAAGTGGCTAAACGCTCTGGAAATAACGGTATTGAATTCTAACATAGCCCTTGATGTATCTTCGTGTTGCCATTTTCAAATTTGAGCAATCTGCTATTCAAATCAACAGGAGTTCTATAACCCATTCTTTATTTTTACACAATCCCGTATATGTATGTAAGTAAATAAATAAAAAAAATAATCACTACTTCCATAAGAGAGACCAAAAACAGACATCATTTGAGCTTAGTATCCTTAAAACACTTTAGCTAAACTCTTGAAAGCATCATTTATGCTTTTTTTCGGTTTGTTATAGTTGAGAATTATATTAGAAAATGAAATAATTTACCGAAGCGTAACTCATGTCAGCAATTTCAATATAAACCACCATTTTAAGTAAAACATAGCAGGGTAAACAGATTACAAGGTCTGTTCCTATTCTAATTGATAAAAAGCAAAGCCAAAAAAATCTTAATAATTTCCAAATAGATTGAAAAATGAATATGTTGTATGTATATATATATATATTATGATATCAGACTATTTGAGAAAGGCTTCGTAGCCTTCAATAAACGGTTTAACTCTTTTTGATATGTGATAATAAGATCTACAGCTCCGAAAATCTGAATTTTCAAATAAATAATTTGAATACCATAAATTTTGACGTTAATTATCAAAGTTCTTATTTTTTTATTTTTTTCAATCATAAATGTTTTTTTCCCAAAATATTTTAGTGTAGATATTGTATTTTTCTTTTCTAAATTAGCAAGCTTAAGTAAGAAAAATATGTTTTGCATTTTATTTAATCAATTTTACACACTTTGTTTTGAAGCTTATTAGTCATTACGCTTTATATTTAAAAAATAAAAACTCGCTCTATGGAATACATTTACTAAGAATTATCTCTAGCATTAACTACGTGCTTATTGAAATATATTTTTTTAATTAATGAAAATAGCCTCAGGAACAATTTTTTTCAACATTTCAAAACCAAAAATGCAAGCGCTACAATTATTCAACTCCAAGAAATTTTAAAATTTATACAATACTATACAGTTAGAAGAAAGCACTATTTATGGTATAAAAGCAATTTGTACTTAAGGGGTCGAATTCAGGAAAACATCTATGCGTGGTTGCCTCAATTTTCGAAAATGTGTCTCGAGTTTGTTGCAATCCAAATTATATGTTTCAGAATGATTCATAATGTCCATTAATATTTGCAAGCATATGATTCGATGTAGTATTCTTAAGAACAAAATATTTTCCTAGTATATGGTCTTTTATTATATAAGAGTTGGTCTGAAAAGAATTTTTGAAAAGACTCATAGATATCACTTTTGTTTTTCTAACAAACTTGCAAAAAGACAGTGTTGACAAGAAAACAATCTATTCTTCGTAACTATAATAAAGATTTGTTGTTTTAAAGAATCCGTTGTTGAGGCAATAACAACTTAGTTATCTTTTAAACTAGTAATTTAAAAATGATTTTTCTTTAACAAATCTTGTAGTTTATGATACATATTTTTTTAAAATATTAATATAATTTTTAATGCATACTAACATGGTTAAAACACGCTTATTTTAGTTTAATTTCATGCAGATTGAACTGGCATGAAATAGCATATTACCCCATTAAATAATCAAAAATATCAATGGTTAACCCAAAAAATTACTTAATTTTACTTAATTAATTTTGTATTAAAAGAAAAAATTACATATTTTGTGAAAACTACAAAATATTTATCACGGCTTTAGTTTTTGTATTTTATTTTTATATTTTATATTTAGTCGCAAAGTTAGGGTTAAGTGCCTCATTGAATAAACAGGGTGTTTCCCAATTACAAGCATATATACTTAAAAATTTTGATAAAAGCGAAGTAAAGAGTTTACATATCTTGATCTTTAAGAGACAGAAATAGAAACAAAATTTTTGCGAACCATTATGGAGGTCAATCATAGCGAGAATGGGAATAAAATCTAAAGCATCTGAGTCAGTTTGACAGTCATTTGAAATTGAAAGGCCTTTCTGAAGGAAGCATTTCACAACTTTTCAGTGCTTCTAAGTTTCAATGACAGATTAAACTGGGATCAATGGTGATGATTGTTGAATTTTGAGGACCGTTCTTGTAATAATTAATCAACCTTGTAATAATTAATCTTTACCAACACATTACTAAAACAAAATATATATTTTTATACTATTCTAACTACCAATTGGCAGAATGGGAATATTGATTATGATAAAACAAGTTAGAAATATAAATAAGTCTAATTAATGCAAGTGTTTAATGTATACAATGACTATGCAACAAGCACGAAAACCAAACGAAATTTAGTTTAAAAAAATCACTATAGTGATATACTAGCAACTTTATTAGATACGTATTCTCTGATTATAATGCAAAATAAACAAGTTGTTAACAACACGATTACAAAAGGCTTGTATAATCAAAGATAAAAATTTGAAGAGAAAAGAAAGTAAAAGACAAATTTATAGCTAAGAATTAGTTAGTTCATTCCACAGAATACTTTCAGAACTAACAAAACAACAAAAGTAAAATAACATTGAGACGATAATGTACCAAGAGTTTCCTCATTAATTTGAGTTAATGAAGCTTAAAACAAAAGAATAGTACTTTCTATTGTGAATACTGATTTAATATCTTTGATACAAGCAACTAGAGACCTTTTGCTCTACTAGAACAAAGGTGGAAAAACTAAGTTTATATATAGTTAACTTGAAATAAAGACTCAAGACTTGTTAAAGCTATATATCAGTTTATTTACAAACTGTATGTACGAAAAAGAACCAGTTTACCATATAAGATATAAGTGAATTTAGCTTTATGTATTTTTTAATTATTAGTCATATTTTTTATATTTGATTTTATGATTTAGATATTGTTTAAAATTAAAGTATTCCTTATAAATATTTTAAATCTGACATCTATCTATAAAAACCCAATCATTCTTATAATTGTCTAAGAAATTTAATGTATTATTTTGAACTATAGCTTTAAAATTTGTAATTAAAACAATGTATAAAGAGAAACAAATCTGATAAAATTTCCGTAGTATAGAGTAATGACATTTCTGATTAAAAAAATCTATAATTCTTGTTAATGAAACAAAAATATGCTGTATCCAAGTCAATCATTTTGTAATTTTTCCGTTCATATGTTGTCGCATTAACAAAAATTCTGGTTTTCATATTATAGTTCGTAATATCACACATTTAGTAAAAAGTGAAACCTGAAAAGTAAATTTAACCGAATAAATAGTTTTTATGCCATGCTCTAAGGTATCATGATAAAATTATCAAATTTTGCAACATTTGAAAAATTTTGTCACACATTATAAAACCATATTTTATTGTTAATTCTATAATCATTTACAAAGAACTGCGTTGAAAATTACCGAACTGCTTTGTGTGCCTTTTGAGAATTAGAGTTCCCTTTATCATATTGTGGTAGTTTTTTTTTAGCTTATGATCGTTTTTTTATGGTACTTTTTCTCAGTGTATTAATGTTCTATATTTTTTAAATTTTATAACCTTCCTTATTAGCTGTGTGAATATCCTTCTTTCATATTGTATTCTTAAAAGCTGTCTGTTTACAAATTATTAATATGACTTGTGAGGGACACTTTGTGTACTTTTCTCGTTAGTGCTTCAGAACAGTGGTAGTAGCGCAGAGGAGCCCATCACTACTCTAAAGTTAGTGCATTAAAATTACCTTAAAATATTTCTTATTATGAGAAATAGTTTAACAAGTATCATTGTAAGAGAGACGGAATTACCTTTATTTACCCTTTATTCTTTGAAACTATCTATGAATAATATAGCATATTGCTGAAAGTGGCACTTTGGGGATCTTTCTAAACTATAAAAAATTCCAGATCATATTACGACAAAATAGTGCCACTCATGATGCCGGTACTTTTTACACTAAAATCCATTTCTACCAGAACATGTAACATGTTCAACAAAGGTACAAAGAAATCTGATGATTCGAAATTTTCAGAATAATAATTACCGTAAAATGACTGAATCACTCTATTTAAATAAATATTACAGTATAAAATTTTACGGTAAAAATGGATTTTAAGGATAATGCACCCAAAGTGCTGGTACTTTATACAACAATTTGATTACTTTACAGAGCAATATATAAGAATATCTTTCAGGTAAATTTAATTCTTAAAAAAAATCGAAATACCCAATATCATAATAACTGGCAAGTGATACATTTGATTTCTTCCTTGTTAGGAGAGGAGAAATCCTTCATATATCTTTTGTTCTTAGAAACTATCTATGCACAAAATACTATAGTGACTGATGAATAACACTTCAGCTATCTTCTCTTTTTAGAGGAGGAAGTTCTTGATCTTTATGCTTTAAAGCACTGAACTGCCATTTTATTTCATATTTTATTTCATATCCGGCGTTGAACGGCCGACCCAAATTTTGGGTTTAAGACTACTAGTGGTCAACTCCACAGCCTTGTAATTTTGAACCCAATGCAGAAGACAAGGGAACTCCAGGATCAAAAAATGGGAGAAAATTCGTCTTTGTGGAGAACTTTTTAATGGAACTAACCTACATTTGCATTACATGGAGAGGAAAACCACGAAAACCTCCCATGATTTGCCTGGTGGCAAAGGGACTCTAACCCATGATCCGTCTACCACTGAGAATATTTTACGTCTGCACTGTGGTCAGTGCGAGCCGGGTTCGGAATTCGTATCGACCAGCCATCTCTACAATTCGAACCCGGTTCACCTCATTGCGTGCGAACGCACTTTCTTCTAAGCCACCACGGATCACCAAACTGCTATTTCCTTCATGTCCTTAAGCCCAACTAGCTTTATATTAAAAACTGGAAGAATAAAGACTGTCGGAGCGCAATAATGGCAATGTGGAGTAACCACATTGCCATTTTTCTCAACCTTTTGTAGACAACTAGTTGTTTCGGAAGTGTTTTGCTTTATATTTTTCTTAAAAAAACTGTCAACATTCAAAATACCTTCATGGCTGGGGAATAAACTTATGGTTACTATCATACATAATGATATTCTTACACTAATCGAGTAGTGGAGTATATATTGCATTCGAATATAACCTTATTGCCATTCAAGGACACTAAACACTTACTTTAAAGTAATACTGATTTTCCTTTCTGAAATTCCATTCCAACTTTTGAAAATGATTTAAAGATATTTTTATAAAGTTAATTGGATTTTTATAGCTTGAGTTCGTTTGTTTCACTTTTAAAGTTGTAATAAATACGGCAGAAAATATATACTATAGTGATATTTACTTCATAAAAATATTTTATTACAATATTTTTTACAGTTTTTATTCTTGCGAAATTTCAACTATAAATATTTTAAAAGTGATATCAGAAAACTGAATGAATGTTTTTTCAAACAAGAGATTAAGTTACCAATTACATCAAAGCTTTAGAAAAAAATCTTACTTTTTTCTATATCCCATACTCTAAGCGGTTTAAAATACTTTTATTTTAAATCTATTCCAAAATAGATATAAGGATCAAAAAAAAAATTTATATTTTTAAAGTTTCAGATCTTGTTTAAAGATTAAATTATTATAAAGAAATTCTTAGTTTTTTTTAATATTCTTAAAATGTCCTATAAAAATAAATTGAAAAAACATTTTCTTCATATGTTTAAATAAAATTTACTAATACTGTTATTGTTTTTATAAAATGTACTATCACTGTTAATGTCTAAAAACTATAAAGTATGCATTTTTCTTTAATTATTTCAGTAATTATGATATGAAACTGAAACTTACAACTAGAAAAAAATATATACCCATCACAGTAGAAATTATAGTTTTTTTGAAAAGTAATTCATTTTCTTCTTAAAACGTGGAAATGGCCAGTTTCTTGTAACATTAAATTTTAATATATTATGAAACATAAATTCCCAAACAATAATTATTGAATAATAATAATAATACGAAGATGATCCATACTAGGGATTATACTTAAAAGTGGTACTGGTAATGCTGACTTTATAATTTATTTAACGCAACTTTTTATTGGCCTTTTATTACTTTTCATTTATTGCGTTAAACAACTAAATCATTTTTAAAACTTTGAGTAAAAGTTTAATACTTCTAAAATTAAAAAAAAATCTTTATTTATGATTTTTCACTCAAGCTTGAACTTCCATCTTTAATCATCTTTTTAGAAATTTTGGAAATATTTCTGCGTTGGTTTTTCAATCTTAAATTTTGACTTTCCCCAATTGAAGTATTGTGTAGAAACTATATTCCTTAATAAATTAAAATAACTGAAATTAAAACTTTATAGTCAAATTCAAACTTCAACAATTTTGACTAAGGATTTAAGAATGAAAATTTTTCATTTTTAAGCTTTACTCTGCTCACTAACAAGCGTAAATACTTAAATCTGATAGCTTGAAAATCAGGCACTCAATCAACTGTCTAAAATAGAATCATTTTAAGGCACAGTTTCATTAAAATAGCTTAGGTGTTTTTATTTTACAGCAGTTCTTTTAGTTTAGTTTCTGAACATTTTAGGTCATTAAAATTGGCTATCATCGAAAATTGAACAAGCGAGTAAAAGCAGTTAAATTGGTGAAAAGAAAAAAGTAAAAATCGTTAAGAAAGCTTTTTGAAGACGCTGAGTACCTACTTAGCCAAATTAAGTTGGGCATTAAAATGTTAACACCTTTTTAGCGCAAAGAGTCTTAAATGACTAAATAAAAGGCATTTTACCACCACTAGAGTACTTTTTCTCGCTTTATCAGTTTATTTATTGTATTATAAGAGGAAGGAAATTCTTTATAAATTGATGCCATATTAGTTTTTGAGAAAAATTAGCTTTGGAGCTTATTTGAAGTAAGTAATTTAATTCCTATTGAAGAATTAATTTGAGAGAAAAAATTGGGTGAAATAAGGTCGTATTTCAATTTAGAGTTTCAAAAATTATCGAGCAAATATGATTCTGTATTTTTGGCGATTACGGATAATTTAAATGTAATTTTCGTATTTAAAAGAAATTTTGTTGAAAATACTATAAAAGGAATTTTAATGAGAATATTAGAAAAGAACTTCGACTCATGGCTAAAGAGAAAATATAAATGTCAAAGCGCTTTTTTACGATAAAATTTTATAAAATGTTTTATGTACTCAGAAGATATTCAGAATATGGTATTTTTACTATTACTATTTAAAATGTTAATCCAATTTATGAAAATATTTCGACAGCTTATTGATTTAAAATTTTTATTCAGAAAAGAAATATTGCAGTACAAAACCATTTTTTAATGTTCTTACCTCTTAATATTAAAGTTCAAATTCGTTTAATCATGCAAATTATAATTAAAAAATTTTCAGTCATTTTTGAGTATATTTTTAAATAAAATTATTTACTTTTCTTATCTACTTAAACGACATAATTTCAAAAATAAGAAATTAAGCATATTTAACAGCAAAAGAATGATGTTATTTCGACAAACACAGTGCATTTTCATCTTACAAATCAAAATGTATAACTAAATATAAATGAGCAAACATGAGCCAATTTTGAATCACACTAATTATTTTTAAATAAAGCAATTATTAAGGAAGAAAACTGAACATTTATTTTAAAAAAGCAATTATTAAATGTATAATTAATTGTTGAACTCTCTTTTTTGTGTTTTCTTCTTTTTCCAAATATCAATAACTTACATTGGCCGATTATTAAGCATTATATCAATGAAATACGTCCGTATTCAAGCCATACTGTGACATAGGTGCATCAAAAGAAGGCATCTATGAGAGCAATGCGAAAAGAGCAATTATTAATCAACAAAAACTAAGCACTCTGGAGGAAAAGATTTATGCCTTATAGCATAAATTTGTTGAAAGAATTGTTTTATAAACTGCTGTTTGTAGAAAATGCAACACCATGAAAGAATCATCAGAATCAAATGAAATTTAATGCAGAAACGACTTGTACTGATACAAATAAATGATGAAATTTTCAAAACAAAAGAAACAAATTAAGCGTCCGAAATCAGTATTTGGTGCAGCCACCACGCGCTGCAATAAGTGCTGCTATACGACGTGGCATGGAGTCAAACAGATGTTGAATATCTGCTTGAGGAAGAGAATTCCATATCGCTTGTAT